>NW_008824536.1:2656332-2687086 GCF_000699105.1 Pygoscelis adeliae | reverse complement strand
GAAAGCTTGGCTCTGGGAGGAATGGGTTAATTATTTTTAGCCCCTGGAGCTCCTGCCTGCATTAGCATTAGCTGTCTTTGTCTACAGCTAGATGTATCTTGCAGGACTTTTCACTGGATGCTAAGCTCAGCTGCAGTATTGGTGATGTGAGGGAAATTGGTGTCCCTTTGGGGTGCCTTAAATAGCCCATGGTGTGATAGATGTCTCTGCGAGGAAGGTCAGGAGAAATTCTGTGGCTCTCTTCAAATCTTTCAGCTAGCCCACTAAGGAGGAGGTGGAGAACCAAGGAAATGGAATTTCTTGTGAGTTTTGTATTCTAATTTCTTCCAGAAATATAATCATGCGGGAATTGGCTCCCCAGTTTCATATTCCCTGGTCCATCCCAACAGAGGCAGAAGACATTCCCATTGTCCCCACAACTTCAGGCACCATGTGAGTACCTGCCATCTTCTCAAAAGAATGCCAGTGATGGCTACATGAGGGACAAAGTGCAAACTCTGTCCAAAGGACAGACATCACCCAGCAGCATGGCATTCTCCAGCTGCTGTGTTGGTTGCAACCTTGAAATGCCTGTGGAAAGGTTTAGCCATGCACACAAAAGGGGTGATAGATGGTAAATCAGTCGTAGGTTTGATGAATGCAGATGAGCAGCCATTGAAGAATTACAGAAACTGCTCACATGGCTTTCAGAGGGCCCAAATTCTTGATCAGCACAGGAAACAGATTAGGGCATCACTGTAACTGGCTCAGTGTTCAGTAGGCTGCTACTTGGAGAAAATGCGTGTTGAGCTGCTAGTGAAATGGGTGGAAAACAATTAGCTGAAGTATTCACGTTACTTGTACACTTGGCAGACCCTCATTTGATACTGTTTGTCTTACTAGTTTTCCACCACATAAGGCTAAAAGACCAAAGACAAAAGTTTCTTTGTGATCTTCAGCACACTTATACATTTGTATGAAGTGAACAAAGTCGGCGCTACAGAAAAGGTAGATTGAGAGTATGTATTCATCCTCCCTTTACCGTGTGATCATTTGGAAAAAGTTGGCAAACACAAACACTGCACAGCTCACAGGACTGCTGGCTTCACTGACACCTTGTGACAGTGAGACTGATAGAATCGATCCCCATTTCTCTGGGATCCTATAAGAAATAGTTGGATATTGTAGTATCTGAAAAAGCAAACTCATGTAGCCCTTCTGAAATTAGCCAACCTAACTATTGGTTCCTGCAGGTGGCTGATTGCTATGGGATCTTTCTATGTACAGCTCTTATTGGTTGCTTGAAGAGAGGACCCCAGCTGTATAACCGTTCTTCTGAACCAAGTTGTTTTTTCCTGGGTCTTTCTAAATGGTCCTATGAGCATTACACAAGTTGGGCATGAAAACAAGCTTGGCACAATTCAAAATGCTGTTTCTGTAGATTCTGTAACATCCAGCCTGGTCCTTTCTGCTGCAGATGTGGTTCTGCCTGTCATATTATGGTACTGTGGTGCTTTTCCCTGATAGGAAACCAGATGACCTGGTAGTGTCTGCAGTACTTTGACTGCTTTTACAGCCTTGGCACTTGTTCCTGGCTTAGTCTGGGAGAAGTTCTGCCACTGATGAGGAAAGCAGCTGTCAGAAAGATGGAACTGAAAGAAACTACTTTCTGGTGGCAATTCTGGAGTGTAGGGGCACATTTGTCAGGTGTATCTTGTGTTTCCCCAGGATGGAGCTTCGTTGTGTTATTGCAGTCATCCGGCATGGAGATCGCACCCCAAAGCAGAAGATGAAGATGGAAGTTAAGCATCCCCGGTAAGAATCAAGGCAAGAAGATGCTGTGCTGCTGGGAAGTGAGGAGGGCCCGTTTTCTGAATCAAGAGAAGGAGCAGAAGGGCTGAGTGCATGGGAGGCAGTGCTTTTTCCTGGCTCCATTCAAGCAAATGCTTTCTGCCCAGTTGAGGGAACCCCCTTTCCCCATAAGGATCCTGGCACCTTCTGTGTGAACTCTGGAAGAAAGAGTGAAGGTCTGCTAGGTGCTGCAAAGGGAAGTGCCCCACTAAATGGGAAGCTAGTGGCTGCTTCCTTTTCGTACCTGTGGCTGGAAACACTTGTTTTTTCAGAATTTCTGAAGCACAGGAAGGAGCCAGGGGGCCTGCTGGTTCTCCCTGAAGAACAGAGTGTGAATGTATATGTAAGGATGAAAGTCCTTGTAGCACTGAAACAGCAGAAAATGGATCGGGGTTCTTTGTTGTCTGTTCAGGTTCTTTGAATTATTTGAGAAATATGATGGCTACAAGACAGGGAAGTTGAAGCTGAAGAAACCAGAGCAGCTACAGGTGAGGGGAGTCCTCTCTGGGGTTACTGTGTGGGACATGCAGGTAATATGGATCCCAGCACGAGGCGATTCTTTGGGAGAGTGGAAACCCTCAAAAGAGCAACAGTCTGTTGCACAAATGCTCCCTTTCTCATTCCCACCCCGTGCACACTCAGCTGGGTGATAGTATGAGAGCGGAATGGAAACTGTTCCTGGCTGATGCAAAGACTGTAAGATGGGGACGACCTGATGCAGCTTGCCCATCTGTTGTGGTTGCCTCTGGTGAAAGACGGGTCCAGGCTAGGGAGTGGGGCAGTTGGAAGCACCTGCTTGGTTCTGAACAGGGCTGGAGCACAGGGTGGGGCTGAAGCAAACTGCAGTGTGAAAGTTTGTCCTGCCTGAGCTGTGTCTTATGAAATGACGCATCTCTGATGAGTGTCTGTGTGGACCTGATGCTGAGTGAAGCCATCTGGAGGCCTTGCAAGAGTACAGCGGTGAGTCTGAGGCAGAATTGCCGGATGCTTGAGACTGTCTGCTCTCCAACAGGAAGTGCTGGACATTGCACGGCAGCTTGTGGTGGACCTGGGAACCCACAGTGATTGTGAAATTGAGGAGAGGAAATCCAAACTGGAACAGCTGAAGAGCGCTTGGAGATGTAAGGGTTCATATCTTGGGGCACCATGAATTTGTCTCAGAGCCGCGGGTCAGCATGCGATATAGAAACAAGCTGTGCTGCTCATGTCCTGGCCAGCTGGCTCCCCAGAGGTCAGAGTCTCCTCCATCCCCTGTTAGCAGCTGTACATGAAAGGTGCCATGCTCTTAACGTTTTCTCCTTGGCATCAAAACCACTGCTGATTTTTGTTCCAAGTGTGTCTGGTTTTTGGCTAAACAACTTGAGACAAAACTGAGCTTTCTTTGCTGCGGGAGAGGAACTGGAGTCCTGTAGGGACCACATTGATATGAAGCATTTTGATAAATTTGGAACAAATCTTGTTTTAAATAAGGTTGTACTGCTGCCAAAAGTTTAACAAAAAGGAGCTTAGAAAACATGAAAAGATGTTTGTGTCCTCTTAGGTTTCGTATAGCTGAAATAAAAGACAATATGGTGGTGTTGGCATCTTAGAAACACAAGAAAGGTTTCTCTCAGAACTATAGCTCGCTGTGGCATACACAGGCAGTGTCTGTGTTCAAGCCATGTCTGTGGAGCACAGAGGATTAATTTTTGCTGATTCCTTCCCCTGCTCTTTTTGCTCTTTAGAGATGTGGTTATCCTCAGAGCGGCTGGCAGATTGTTTTTTTCCTGTGATCTCATTAATTCACTTGTTAAAGATGTAGATAGAAATTAACTAAGGTTGATTAGAGCTCCGGTGGGGTAAGAGAGCACAGAGTGCCGTCAGCTGAAGAGCAGGCAAATAAATGGATCTTTGAATTTCCTTTTGGGGAGTTGTTTGGCTTTTTTTGGGGGTGCGTGCCAGGTCACAGGTAGATGGCAAAAATGTTCATGTTCTGTGGCAATTGGTGTTGCAGCAGAAAGTCTTTTGCCTGTGCTGTATTTTTGCTGTGTGCTGCCTAGGGACCTCTGGGCAAAGGGTGAGTGGAGTTGATTTGTTTAATTTTTTTTCCCCCTCTCCTTGTGACAGGTATGGACATTTTTCTGGTATTAACCGTAAGGTTCAGTTGACCTATCTGCCTCATGGACATCCAAAAGCTGCAAGTGAAGATGAAGGTAAAGAAACCTGATGTTGCTGCCGTGATCTTCAAGCCTGGTGTTCAAGAGCGCGTGCAGCTATCCTACCTATATAGGCCTCTAGATGTGCAAGCAAAATTACTGACCCATATCTTACCTTCGCTCACATCATATGGAGGGTTGGAGTGATGCATAATGCAGTGTACCAATATACCCCGGATGGTGCCACAGGGCTTATGCTTCCAATTTCATGAATGTCAGCCTATACCTGACATTATGGTAGTGACTCTTTATTTTGTACTTGCTGGTTTGGTTCCTGGGGATTTTGGGTCAGGCTTGTGTTGAGAACGCTCTGCAAGATGCTGATGACAACCTCTTCTTCCTCCCCTCCTCTCCCCTGCAAGCTCAGCTTTGAGATCTGATGTAGTGAGTACCTGTTTGTTTCCTAGAAGCTCGCCGAGAGTCTTCGCCATCCCTTCTCCTGGTGCTTAAGTGGGGTGGAGAGCTGACACCAGCAGGAAGAGTCCAGGCAGAAGAGCTGGGGCGAGCCTTTCGCTGTATGTACCCTGGTGGCCAAGGTAAGCATTGTCCATGTATCTCTGGTCCTGTCCTGGGACTGTGCCAGGCTGCCCAGCCCAGGTGACTGATCACCTGTGTAAGGGATGCTCAGACATCTGTGGGCTCAGGTCATCACTGTTTTTGTTCTTTTGAGTTGACCTGGTAAGGGTAAATAATTCAAGTGGGTTTTGCACCCAAAGATCCCTAAGCTGGCTAGAGATGTCTGCTGCAGTGGTTAAACTCGAGTATGTCTTGGAGCACAATAGCATTCTTTCAACTGATGTGCCAGTATTCAAAAAAGAGAAGCCATTCTAATAAGATACATTCTGATGCAGCAAATACGATTCAAAATTTCTGTATGATTAACAAGGAATTTAGGTCAGATGTAGAGAACAGAGGAAATCTGTCTTGGAACACAGACAATTCTGCCTTGAGACAGGAGAATAGGAAAGTAACTTCTCCATATTTTCTCCACCACAATTCTGTGACTCTGAAAAACATTTACTACACACACAGATCAACAAGAGCCCAAAAGGGGAAAAAAAAAAGGCTGAGATTGCCTTTTTCATCCAAGTAAAGAGTCAGAAGTAATACACTGCTACTGTATTGATCTGATGAGACCGGTATTGGATACTGCTTATCTTTGACTTGTATGTTTAATTAATTCAATTTAATTAATTAAATTTCAAATTAATTAAGCTAATTTAAATTGAATTGGAAAAGATTTCCTTCTGGAATAAGGAAGAGTTACCCTTGGTGGAAGAGGATCGGGTCAGGGAATACTTAAGCAAACTGGACATACATAAGCCCACGGGCCCTGACGGGATGCACCCACGAGTGCTGAGGGAGCTGGCAGATGTCACTGCGAGGCCACTCTAGATTATCTTTGAAATATTGTGAGGACTGGGGCGGGGGGTGCCTGAGGACTGGAGGAGAGGAAATGTCACTCCTAGCTTCAAAAATGACAAGAAGGAGGACCCAGGGAACTGCAGGCTGGTCAACCTCACCACAGTCCCTGGGAAGGTGATGGAGCAGCTAATCCTGGAAACCATTTCTGGGCACATGAAGGATAGGAAGGTGATTGGGAATAGTCAGCATGGATTCACAAAGGGGAGTCATGCTTAACCAACCTGATAACCTTCTACAGTGAAGTGACTGGCTTGTTTAGATGAGGGGAGAACAGTGGCTATGGCCTACTTTGACTTCAGTAAGGCTTTCAACACTGTCTCTGGTAACATCCTCATAGCTGATGAAGTACGGGCTGGATGAGCAGACAGTGAGGTGGATTGAAAGCTAGCTGAACGGCTGGGCTCAGAGGGTGGTGATCAGTGGCACAAAGTCTGGTTGGAGGCCAGGAGCTAGCGGTGTAGTCTAGGGGTGAAAACTGGGTCCGATCCTCTTTAATATCTTCATTAATGATCTGGATGATGGGGCAGAGTGTACCCTCAGCAAGTTTGCAGATGACACAGAACTGGGAGGAGTGGCTGATAAGCCAGAGGGTCATGCTGCCATCCAGAGGAACCTCGACAGGCTGGAGAAATGGGCTGGCAGGAACCTCATGATGTTCAACGAGGGGAATTGCAAAGTCCTGCCTCTGGGGAGGAACAGCCCCCTGCACCAATATATGCTGGGGCTAACCAGCTGCAAAGTAGCTTTGCAGAAAAGGACCTGGGGGTCTTGGTGAACACCAAGTTGAACATGAGCCAACAATGTGCCCTTGCCATAAAGAAGGCGAATGGTATCCTGGGCTGCATTAAGAGAAGTGTTGCCAGCAGGTTGAGGGAGGTGAGCTGTGAGGTCAGATGCTTGTGATCTCAAGAGCACATTTTTAGCAAACGTGAGGATAAACTTTCCAAAAGATGAGAAAACTAGGTGTACATGGTGTTGTTTACTGCAAGGTGCCAACAAGTAGAGCAGACTGTCAGTGCACAGAGACTAAAGGAGGAGGAGCAGTAGTGGACAGAGGATCTTCATGACAAGGCCTGTGTGCCATTCTTGAAGATGGAAACGGTGACTTAGAAAGGCTGGGGACTTCCTGGTGCTGTTGTGGATCTCTGAAGCCCGGAGCTGAGAGGATCAGCCACTGACTTGGACAAGAGACTGGGGAGACCAGAAGACAGTGTGCAGGAGAGGCAACTCCCTGTGGAAGTACAGGGAGTAGATTGCAGCGTAATGAGCCAAAACCTGAGAGAAGAGACCTGTCTGCAGAGCTCTGGTCAAGTGGAGTGCAGTTACCAGCAAGCTGGGCTGAGCCCTAAGGTATGGTCTATGTGAGTTCTGAACTGACTGCTCTGTATCTGGTGACCACCGAGTGGCTGCCCTCTTGCTCACAGTAGAGCTCGGTCTGAGCATGTACAAGGTGACTTCAGTCCTTCTGCATCATGGCTTTGGACACTTCTGCTTCACGTGGTCATTAATGGGGAGGGAGAGATCTTATTTTGGAGTCAGATGCTGTGTTCCTGGGTAGCAGTTGGTACATGGCAGCTTTGTCCAGATATACAGCTGACTTCTGGCTGGTGTCTGTCCTTGTCTAGCAGGGTGTTTCTCTGAGTTGTGAGCTCAGAGCTCGGGGCAGTTTTCCCATCTTCTCATGCAATGTGACTGGGTACTGTGCAAAATCATCATGGGATTCTAGGCAGCAGCAAATTAGTCACCGCTGCACTATCTTTGGAGGGTCAGACTCAACAGCTGCATGAGTCGCTTTCTCCCATTACTGATCTGACTCCTGTGGTTGACTCAGCCATCATAAATAAACCGGCATTTTGTGCCGCAAGATAATTGTAGCTCTACAGGATATGCTTTGGAAGCCAGGTGCCTCCCTGCTGAATAGCTCTGCCTGCAGTTCTGATGGCAGCAGTACCTGCTTTTGTGCAGAGAACAAGTAGAAGGAGGCAATTTTTTTTGTGCATCTTTATTCTGCACAGGGGTATTCAGGCTAGCAGAATAATTATGGACTGTTCAGAGAGGGTTGCTGCAGAATTTGGGCAGCATCAGACTTGACTGGTGAATGCTCACTTTTTTCCTCAAAATGAACTTTCCGAAGTTAAGCAAAGCCTGAACCAGATTTCTAGTCATCATGTATGGCTAGAACTGTCTGTTTTGGAGCAGCCTAAATGCTGGCTATGAAAGCGATTAATTCTCTGCATAACTTTGTTACTACAATAAAGTTTGTTGTCTAAAGCAGTATATTCAGCTGATAGTTTTGCAGGTGTCAGAATATTAATTTTGAGTTTGTTCTCTGTTCCAGGTGATTACGCTGGTTTCCCCGGATGTGGCTTGCTCAGGCTGCACAGCACCTACCGTCATGATCTCAAGATCTACGCCTCAGATGAGGGACGAGTTCAGATGACAGCAGCAGCTTTTGCAAAGGTCCTTCCTCTCTTTTGGGCATCTGTTAGTTCTGCTACATTAGTCTTAAAATATGTCAATTCTAAAGGAAAATCTCTGGTGATGAGGAAGGAGCTGTCTTAGGAGCTTCTCCCTCTCTGTTGGGAGGACGGTGGTACACTATGCTAATAGCAAGTGTATGGGGCGGTACTGGAAATCCAGTGTCGTTGCACATGTATGTTACCTTTAGTATCCTGTCCAGGATAGGACTTTGACCAGAGAAGGAGTTATTTATGGAGTATTGCTGGTGTTCGATGTTAGAGCACAAGTATTAATTGCCTACAAATTGAGTGTTTCTTGGATGACTGCCCAGCCAGAGAGGTTCTTCCTTGACTGCTGGATTTAAAAGGGGAATGAAATGTCTTTGGTGCAGTGTGGGGTGGGGGTTGGGGAGAAGACAGGTTCATCTGCAGTTAAAGCTTGAGCCAAGGGGAATCCTCTGGTGACCTTAGCTGTTCTTTAGAGCCTCTGTTGTATCAACATTTTCTAGCAAACTGAGTTGGCTGCTCAACAATTGCCTAGACAAATCTTGGGCTGCTGCAGGCAGAGCTGGCCTTTTGCCTCGAATAGCTCTAGAAGCATGCCAGAGTCACTGGTGACTAGGTGCTGTTGCTGTAAAACTGCTCTTCAAGGGCAGTTGAGATTTCACTCAAGTTGACTGAAGGCTGGCCATGAATGAAACTACCAGAAATGTTTGTTGCTTGGGTTGCGCATAGCTGAAATCTTGTCCTGTGTTGCTTTAGGGTCTGCTGGCCCTGGAGGGAGAGCTGACCCCCATCCTAGTGCAAATGGTGAAAAGTGCCAATATGAACGGTCTTCTGGACAGTGACAGTGATTCCCTTAGCAGCTGTCAACACAGAGTGAAGGCACGACTGCATGAAATCATGCAGAAGGATGCTGAGTTCTGTGAAGAGGATTATGAAAAGGTAAAGCACCTGTGTGGCTTTGTTGCTTCCTGTATCTGGAAGGAGAATAGCATTGCTCCAGTGGTTTGATGTGAAGCCTGCTGGTATGTGAACAGTAGTTTGGTTAGTGTGGGATCAGTTCTGGTCAAAACTACAGGATATACAGAACTTAGGAAGGGAAAGGGCAGGTTAATAGCCCCTGCCCTTCTCCAAGTGAAAATCCTCAGTGTTGCTCCACTGTCCCCTTCAAGAATCATCATGGTACCTTCCTCTGCCTTTAGAAGTCCCAGTGCATTTTATTCTCATGGGTGTGCTAAAAGAAGAGTTCTCGTGGTTTACTGCAGGCTGCCCAGAACAATCCCAGTTGCTGTGGACAGGGAGTACGCCTTGCCAGATTCTAGATCTGTGCTCTGTGCATGTGTGAACAGATCTTTTGGATACAAACCCTTTTGTGGTCCTATCAGTGTCTGATAACTGCAGAGTAGAGAGCATGGGCTGCATCCAGCACAGCAACCAATAAAGCACTATAGCTGCTTTTCCAACAAGTCCCCAAAACACTATTTTTCCTGGACTCTCAGATCTGATTACCGGACTGATATCCATTACCATTAAGGAACATATTTATCACCTCAAAGAACTACTTAAAACTTCTATGAAGCCTTTCTGCTCAAGCACAGAAGCAAAGTGAGACAAGAGTGGATATTGTAGGTGGAGGGAGGTCTGATCTGATAGGAGCGGTTGTTTGCCCCCTCTGAGTTTGGTCCTGAGGAAGTTTTTAAAACATGCCTAACTACCCTTAGGAATAGGCCAGCTTATTACACTCAGCTGGGAGCACAACTGTTGTACTACTAATCAGAAAGTAGTACAGCTGCAAAAGGCAGACATTTTGTGTTCCCAGTTTGTAAAGATACTAACTAATCTCTACTGGTATCTTCTCTCAGCTAGCACCTACAGGCAGTGCTTCTCTGCTCAACTCCATGACATTTATCCAGAACCCAGTAGAGGTCTGTAACCAGGTGTTCACCCTGATTGAGAATCTCACCTCCCAAATACAAAAACGTCTGGAAGACCCAAAATCTGCAGGTGAGCATCAGAACTGGAAAGTGTCTGGAGCAGATTCATTTATTGTTATATCTTCAGAGCTCCCAAACACGACGATGGTTTATGTTTGTCTGTATCAAAGAAATTCTAAAATGAAATTCTCTATGTGCTATGGATGTAGAAGTCTCCTATTCCACTTTCAACTACTGTTAAAGAGAGCTGTAATTTAAAGGAAATGATATGTGCATCTTGGGTTTAGAGTGAATGTAAACAGCAGCAGTACAGCCTGGAGAGGTATGCCTGATTTTTTCAAGCATTTCCTGGAGGGGAGCTCAAGACTATAAACAGCAAGTTTTTCAGTCACGATTTGCTTGTCTCTAAGAGCTTTCCTAATAACAGTGCAGAGGTTTTAAAAAGGCATCTGTGGGACGTTTCACAGGATTTATGGCAGACATAAGCCAACAGGCAAGCAGTTTCACTTTTCTCAAGTATTTCAAGTAGCTTATTGCTGCAGGTTAAAACTCCATGCAACAGGTCCAGTGGCTTTTCCAGTCTAGGATTCCTGTGGGTGACATAAAAATCAGAGCCCTTCTGTGCTGGGAGAAGTCAGTCATAGCTGTCACTTGAAATCTACGCAGAAGTAGTCAGGATGTGAATGTGGTTTGGTGTTCTCTGCTGTTTAGACCTGCAGCTGTACCACAGTGAGACTTTAGAACTGATGCTGCAACGCTGGAGTAAGCTGGAGCGAGATTTCCGCATGAAGAATGGGCGTTACGACATCAGCAAGATCCCTGATATCTATGACTGCATCAAGTATGATGTACAGCACAACTGTGCACTGAAACTGGAAGGCACAGCTGAACTCTTCAAACTCTCCAAAGCCCTGGCAGATGTGATCATACCCCAGGTATAGCCTGTCCTGCCTGTGTGACGATGTCTGTGGTGTCAGCTTCTGACCCTTTCCCTGTCTGTTTTTTCTCGATTCTCTTGCACGTTAACTCCCAAGGCAGCATATCACAGGTACTTCTCAGATATATCTCTTAATGTTTGTATAAGGCCAAAACCATTTATGACTTAAGATGTGGCAGGGCTGGCTTCCTGGATGAGGATTCTAACAGCGTCAGAATAATGAACAGCTGACGCAGCAGCTTTTCATGTTCATTGTAGTGCATTATAGCACAGCTTTGAGCTGAGTGTGTGTGCTATAGCAACATCCCATTCTCCACATACAAGATTGTACAGGGGAAGAGAGATTTCTGTGGTAAAGTGAAGGCTTTTTCTGGCAAGTTTTTTATTCTTGTCAAACTAGAACTTGTTCAGTTTGCAAAGTGGCTTGCTTCTCACAAAGTTCATGCCCATGAACAATGGGAGAGGAAAGGAGGGCCCCGTGCAATGGATTTCTGTATTCACCATTGTTCTGTCCCACTTCTGGCAGAAATGCTTCATTTATATGGGATCAGCTTCTACCAGCAAGGTCCAATCGCACTTGTGCCCATGTAGACCAGAAGTGGTCTTCTAAACTTTTTCACAGTGCTCCTGATGAGATGCAGTTTGGCTATTTCCAGCATAGCACTTCAAGTTTTATCTTTGCAAGTAGCAGTTGTTGCATTAATGCTCATGCCAGGTCAGGGTATAAGTTTCTGTGTCATGAGAGGAGATTCCCTGATGGTACTTGCGCCTCTCAGCTGTTGGAAGAATACTGACAGTCATGTCTAGACAGATAGGGATTCTTGGAGGAGTCTCTGTCCTCTGTTACCCTCTGCAGTATGTGGAAAAAAAAAAGAGAAAGATGCTGAGTGACATATCCCTTTCTGCCCTAGCTTAACTGTAGTGGTGCTTGTGGACAGGACTGTTGAAGTCCAGCCTCCTTTCATGTGAGGATGTGGCAAAGAACCAGGGCTCAAGGGTATCTATTGTTTTGTTCCTGCAGGAATATGGGATTAATAAGGAGGAGAAACTGGAGATTGCTATTGGCTTTTGTCTTCCTCTCATTAAAAAGATCCAGTTGGACCTACAGAGAACCCATGAAGATGAGTCTGTCAACAAACTACATCCCTTGTAAGGATTGTGCTGCATGCTGCTGCTGGTGGGGAGGGCAGCTTTGGAGCAGTGTGTGGGAACCACACCAGAAGAGTGTACTGGTGTGGAAGGAGGCACTGAACATGCACTGAAGGACACACCAAGAGGGAGGCATGCTGGTGCTCCTAGAACTAGAAGGGAAGTGGAAAGGCACATTGAGACTGCTGAGTGGGAGCATGGTGCCATGGAAGCTTAAACCCATTGTAGTTGGATGGTGGTGCCTTCATCCCTGTCTCTGCAAGGGGCAAGTGCTAGTATGATGAGGCCACCTCTGCCTCACCATGTATCTCCATTAGAATACCATAAAACTTGCTGCTTCTGTGCCTGATGCTCTCACTGTTTGTTCTGTTCCTGCTGCTCTTTGACAGTTCCCAGTGTCGGGTTATCTTATTCCGTTAAGCGTGCAGAAATGCTGCTGTATGATAGATGGCAATTCATTGGCCGGCTATGAGTAATACTGTACTGATTTTGGTTTAGGTACTCAAGAGGAGTTCTGTCACCAGGTCGCCATGTTCGGACACGGCTCTACTTCACCAGTGAGAGCCATGTGCACTCTCTGCTCAGTATCTTCCGCTATGGGGGGCTCCTGGATGTAAGTGTCCCAGCAATGCTCACAGAGTAAGCCTCCCTGCTTTTTTTCAGTGGCCCTTTCCAAGGTGGACAGTGTACATTTGTAGGTTGCCCCTCTAGCCAGCTCCCCCAGTAATGATGTGCATCAGTGGCCTCTGGCCCACTCCATCTCTGCTGTGTTTGCATGCTGCAGCTTCCTGCCTTTCTGGCACATAGGAGGATTGTTCTTCCTCAGTCTTGACACTGCCTGCCTTGCTTGTACAGAGGCATGTTTTCTCCAAGAGCTGTCCTGCTGGTTTCAGATGAGTAGACCACTTACCGGTGTAGGAGGATAGCAGTATGAGGCGATGGGGATGAGGGAATTTCTCTCTTCCTGCTTCCTTCAACCCTTTATTTCAAGAGCTTGATCCTGTTATTTAATGACTTTCTGTCAATTCTAAGTCAAGAAAATCAGTTTGCTTACAGAGGAAGTGACTTGAACTTGCAAATGCATAGGGGGTGCTCCCTACCAGGGGGACGGATGACACATTTTTAGGGGACTAACTCATCCAATCCAACATTCACTTGCTCTCATAACCTGCTTCCTGAAGGAACTGGCATGCAGACCCTGAGAAAAGCTCTGCTTTAGACTCCTCAAGAGACTCTCTGATTTATCATCCCATTTTTAAGCATGGTGTTCTGAAATGCCTTGAGAGTTTGGGCTTGCTTAGCAGGTGTAATTTCTGATGTCTGTGGAAGCTCAGTGTATCTGTAGGCAGTGATCATGCAAGTACCTCTGAACTGCTCACTGAATAGTATGCTACTTTATCCCCTGACTTGAGTGCCAGAGGATGCTGTGTTGCCAGCGCAGGGATATTAGGCTGTATCTGGGTTTGTTTGTGCTGGTGGGTTCACTTCATGTCCATCAAGGTAGTGAGATGCTCCACAGCAGCATGAGTGGCACTTCAGGTACGGCCATTCCCTAGCAGTGTTGGGAAACAATGAGGGGTGGGCTGCCCTGCCTTGTGGAGCCCAAGGGTCCAGCGTGGCTCTGTAGACTTTTCATTCAGCATCGTGTAAAAGCAGCTTCACTTGGTCCCTTATTTAGCACAAGTTCATCCCTTGTGCTTTTTTTGACATTTCTCTAAAATACTGCATTCTGTAGGCCACTATTTGAGAATGACTGTCTTTGGGAACCTGCTGTGGGTTATGCTTTTCTCCAGTCAGCATGGCATAGGGGGCTTGCAGCTGGATGTGCTCAGATCTGCACGTGGATCGTATGGGTAGCTGTAGTGTCCCTCTATGCAGTTGCTCCTTATTGTAAGCACCCCGCCCTCATTGCAAGGTCATCTCTCTTCATGCAAGTTAAGCAAGGTGTTTTTTGTCCTGACAATGTTGTTATCTTGTGGAGAGACAAACTCTCTCAGACCCATTTCACTGAATGCTGCAAAGTGTCTGCTGTTGCTTATTCCATGCGACTGTTTATGTGTATATATCAGGAAAACAAAGACCAGCAGTGGAAGAGAGCCATGGACTATTTGAGTGCTATCTCAGAGCTGAACTACATGACCCAGATTGTTATCATGCTCTACGAGGACAACAACAAGGTGAGGGATATAGCTGTAGGATAAAATCCTTCCTGCCCTGATGCAAGGCACGGTCCCCGAGAGATGAGTTCAGCTGGGAAGTTTGTAACCTGAGCTCTCTCCGCTTGTGAATAAAGATGGACGGATCGTTAACACAACTGCTAGTTTTTATTTTTAGGTGGGAGGCAGTGACCCAGTTAATGCTTGTTACATGTAAGTGGAATGCCACCCTGAGCAGTAATACCAAACTTAAGTAATCAATACTATCTATTTTAAAGCATTTCCTGAAGCAAAATAATTTGCTGTTTCTTAATATTAATTATAAATGAACAGTAGGAAAAATAAATAAAACCAAATTATATTTGGCATTTTTTTCCAAATATTTGTAGAAAATATCCAGAAATTCCACATTCATAAACATTTTTTATTTTAAAAATATACTGATACAGTTAGGGAAGTACATACTGATATCTTCAGGAAGTAAAGAGAATCATTTAAAAAACAGCTGGAACGTGGAAGCTGATGGTGATGACCATAAGTAGGTTTGGCACCGAATTGCACGTACTGAATCCCAGGTCCTGTGACTCGGGTCCTCTACTGCAGGAGGTTGTAGTGGGTGAGGGGAGCGCTCCCTTTTCTCCATATGCTATAGAGTTAGAATCTTGTATTCACAGAGCTGATGTGGGGTTTTAATGGTAGAAGTGAAATATTTCCTAGTGCTGTTTGTCAAAAAAAAAACCCCAAACTCTCAACAGAGCTCTTAGGAGTGGTGTAAATCTGTTAGTAAGTAGAGATGGTGAAACTTTCGGTTTTGCATCATTAATGCCAGATATTGCAAAAGCTCTGGCTTCCCTTAAAATAAAAATAAAAAAAAAAAAGTAATATTAGAGACAGTTACTTAAATCTTGGAACAACCCGACTAAAGGTCCAGGAAGGAACCAATCTCTCCCTGGCCCAGTGTGTGCTGGTTTTGCAACAGGAGTGGATCGGAAGGGGTTTTAGGTTTGTGTGTATATATATATACATATAGCCCAATTCTGTTTTGGTCCTCTGGTGGCTGTTGTCACAAAATAACAACAATTTGAATGCCTCAGCTTTGTGCTATTAAGGGCTGTCCTTTTGGATGAGACAAACCTAGAGCCATTATGTTCATGGTTTCTTGTTGCTTCCGCTTTCCTTCCAAAAGGATGCGCTTGGGATATGTGCTGCACCGGCATGGCAGGGTGGCCCAGGTCCAGACTATGCTGGCAGTGGGACTGATTTTTATTTATTTACTTATTCCCTGTGCCTCACATTCACAGGATCCATCTTCAGAAGAGCGTTTCCATGTGGAGCTGCATTTCAGCCCTGGTGTGAAAGGCTGTGAGGAAGACAGAAACGTGCCCACGGGGTTTGGCTTTCGGCCTGCCTCTGCGGAGGTGAGCACGCTGCCCGGGCACAGGGTGCCCTGCCTGCTGGGGATGTGGCGAGTGTGGGCCCGTCGGCAACCTTGCTGCTCTGCCAGGCTCTGCTGCCGTCCAGTCTCCAGCAGCAATTTTTTCGCTGACCTTTCCCTTGTGCTTGCGGGCTGTTAGCGGGTTATGTTCCCTGCCTAACTCCGAGGGTTTGTCAGGGCAGTCTTTGAGAACGCTGGTATCCTCCAGCAGAGGAGCTCAGAAGAGCTGGGAGATCCAAGGCTGGAGTCAGTGCCTGGGCAGTGCTTGCGAAGGCCACGTGCCTGTAGGTGTCAATGTTTCCTTACTGCAGAATGAGGACAAGAAAGCAGACCAAGGCAGCCTGGAGGACCTCTCCAAAGAGAAAGGCATCCATGAGCCAGATCGTGCACAGCAAAGGTCTCCGCAGCCTTCCGAGCCAGTCAGCATTCAGCGAAGATCACCGCTGATCAGGAACCGGAAGACAGGGTCCATGGAGGTAACAATGCAATGGGTGCCCTTGGTTGTTCTAATGAAGGTCTTTTGCTTGGTTTAGGTTTCCTGGCATTCCTTTTAACGTGTCCGAGTTTGAGTTGATTCTGGGAAAGGATCTGCAGAAGTTAAAGGGGATTTTTTGGAAGGCAGACCTCCCAAACTCCTCCTCATTGAGGAAGGACAGGGAGAACACAGGTCAGAGGAATTGATGAGGAAGAGCAAGTAAGGAAATGCTTGAGAAACACAAGAATTACTTGGGTTACATGCTCTGTAGAGGCATCAATGTAACCAGCTACGAGATTGCATGCAACCTCTTCACCTAGCCACGGTGACATCTTTGCCTTCCCTCTTTCCTTAGACTCCAGCCTTTGCCTCTCACAGTTCAGCTCCACATTTCTTGTTCCTGTCTCCCATCTAAGAACTCATGCAAATCAGAGGTCTCTGCTAACCAGCGGGTTTATTACAGTGTTTAAACTGTCATAGGGTTTAGAACTGTCCCATTCACTGATCTGCTAAAGTAACAAAGATTGATTTTACTCTTCTTGCTGCTGTCCTTCAGGACCGTTATGTGTCATAAGGCTAGCTTCACAGTCAGCAGGTAGCTGGCACCTTCAAAGTGCTCCAGAAATTGCCCCTCCTTTTGAAGGGGTTTCACAGGCATTTTTGCTATCTGTTTTCTGAACCAGTGAAAGCAGAGAGTTAGGGCTTGAGATATTTGTTAGCTGGCTTCCATCTCTGTGTCACTCATGATTTAATCTTTGCATGCAGCACTCAGGGGGCTCTTTGTAACAAGCATGTACTAAGTTAAAGGGGGTATACTTTCCTGCTGCTAAAGAAGGAAGTCTATGTCCCAGTGATCCCAGCAAGAGTCTTGGGAGACAGTACCTCAGTACACGAGTCCCTTCATATTTTTGAAATCTCCGCTGTTCCACAACCCAACACAAACTTGAAATTAAAATTGAGCGTGCCCTGTCACAATCTTAGCATATGAGTCCCTTTATGCTTCTTGCAAATTGTGATTTTAAGGAAGAGACGTACTTTTCTTTACCTTCAATTGACGTATAAAGGCTTTTGAGACCAGTGGGTAACTTAGAGCACGACACTGATTATACTATCTGTCTTTGCAGGTGCTATCTGAATCTTCTTCCAAATCAGGAGGTTATCGCCTCTTCAGCACTTACTCCAGGCAGTCTTCTGAGATGAAGCAAAGTGGCTTAGGTACTGTACTTGACCTGTAACCAGCCTGCTCACCTGTACCTCTGTATTTCTGTGGGCATCTGTCTGTCTCTCCACATATACATCTGACTTAAGTTCCTTGTATGTCTCTCTGTGTGTATTATGTCTTCTTTTAGTGTTACTGTTTAGACCACTCTAGAGACTATCTTACTGCATTTCCTTTTGTGTACGATCTTCTCCTTCAGCTTCTAGCAACAGAAGATGCACTTTTCATCCTTTCTAGTATGGGAGCAACAGAGCAAGCTGCGTATTTGCAGGTTGGCCTTCTGGTTCCATGTTGTTATCATTTGTTATACCATTTCTGAACTTAGTAGGAAGAGATGATTTTGTGTAAGAACTAGCGTGCTTTCTTTTCTGCAAAACAGTAGTTTACATGCAAAGCTGCTCTTCATGTAAGACTAATATATTTCTACCTTTGCTTCATAAAGATCTCTTGTATGGAACAGATCTGTCATCTGCAACTGTGTTTGACAGCTCTCTAATTGAGCTGGAATCCCTGGTTAGCCATTCTTTGCATGGTAGCCAGTGGAAGAGACTATTTTGGGGCACTTGGTGTTCTCTGCCTGTCCTTGAGAGTACCATTCCCTGTCATCCTAACCTAAACTGTGTCTTAATAGTTGAAATTCTTCCTGAAACAGTTTTGCTGAAGCAAGATCTTTTTGGAAACTGAAAAGCTGTCTTTGCTGTCATGAGGTTCAAAGATAGCTGTGAAACCTAGATCTTGCAGATGACTAATAAGCACCAGGAGGTGGAAATGCCCAAGTTATGCCCACTTTCTTTTTCTTTAAAACTGTTTTTGCATTATGGCATGGCCGTAGACTTGCAGCAGTTCTGACTCATCAGTTCTTTACTCTGTTATGTGGACATCCTGCAGCGAAGAGATTTCTGAAAGGCCTGATCATTTCTTTGTCACTTTTGAATGAGCTGCTGCTTTGGAAGCTAATTCTTACCAAGTAAAGGGAATTTTCTTCAGAGTGGTTAGGAAGTATCCCTGGAGTCTGCCAGCTATGCTACCAGCCAGTTGGAAAAGTCTAAGAAGGAATCGCTGATGCATGTTATTTTCATAAAGGCACAATAGCCTTGGCCATAGTGGATTTTGAATGTGCTATTTCATGTGGTGCATCTACTTACTTCTGCCTTTCACAGACCACCTGCAGGATTAAGTAAGCTGTAATAGACTACCTTGCTTAGGCTTGAAGAAACCTGTGGTTATTCTGTGAATACCTGTGAAGCAATATGAGAATTTCTGAGATGGCACACAGTCAAGGAAGTGCATCTGCTTGGAGAATTAATGAGTACATCAAATGCTTCATGCAAACTATCTTTACTGTTTGGATGTCTGAGTACCTGAAGGCATGTGCTCTGGAAAGCAGATACTACAGCCTATTTACTGCAGCCTTTTCCAGGTTTCTGAGGAATGTCTGTTTTGGCAACAGAGAAGACTACTACTCTACTGGACCCTTGTACAGTACTACTTTTCCTTGACAACAAAATTTGAGATGTGATCCTAGCAGGTTTAATTTCGGGTTCTTGCCTGACTTGGCCTGCTGGGAAGCCTTTGCTGGTCACTCTCCCAGCTGTGAAGCTCTGCAGAGTAGGAACTTTGAGTAGGAACTGATAGACCTGATCTGTGACAGTAAACCTCTAGCTGGATACTCAGCCCAGCCATCATTCTTCTCTGTAGAATCTTGCAGCTGCAGGCACAGAATAGTTGAGCAGGAGAGACCTGTGGTGCAACACTAGCTTGTACAATCCCTGGTTATTAGGATGGCTGTGTTTCTGTGAATTTCTCTTAACCTGAGAACTGTTAAGAAGAATGATGCCTCTTCACCTGTAAAAATCAAGCTCTTCAAGGAATCTTCCTGATCTTTTTGTGCTTGTTTTGTAGAAATCTAATTTCTTCCCACTTTAGGATCTGAAATGTACTGTCTCTGGGAGAAGTAATAGAGAACTCATGGGAGCTTGAACTTTGGCTTTAATACTTGTCTCAGCAGCTGTGCTATGAGGGCGTTCATTCAGATACTACCTGCTGTTTCTGAGCTTTTCTGAAATTGAGCCTACCTCCTGTTGCCTGACCTTGTCAGTGGCTGGCTATCGTTGTCTCTGGGAGAATGGATTCTCTGGGAGAATGTCTGTTCAGGTATAACCTCATATGTTTAGGCATGCAAGAATGGGGAGCAGGACAGAGCTCCTATAATACCCCCCCTGCCATACCTGCCAGAATTGTGTCTTTACTGTAATTTAAAAAGATTCCTTGAAATGTCTGTTTGGAAAAGGGGCGGGCTGCAGCTTGCTTTGTCTGTGCAAAGTGGTGCTTTGGAGTATGCCACGTTTTTCTGGGCAGGAGCGAGTGCGTTATTGTGGTTTGTCTGCAACAGTGTGCATGCTTCTAACTTGAGAAGCCTAGGGAAGTTTCAGTGCCTTTCTTTGCTTGCAAGAACTCTTCAAAATGGGGTAAAATCACTCCTTGCTGTTTGAGCAATAGAGGTGGTGTATTGCTGGTGGGCATGAAGCTTTGTGCTGAGACTCACATTCCTGTAGGGAAGTAAGGGATGTCCATTTTTTAAATGTCTGAAACATTGAATGTACATCTGAAAATTAAATACACATAAAAGATCCAGCACATACAGTAATTTCTAGCAAATGTTGCTACATCTTAAATCCAAATGGCTAGCGTACCATTATGTTCTTCAGGATGCGCGCGCGCGCGCGTGTGTGTGTGTGTTAACTTTGGCTACAGTGGTCTCCTAGAGTTCACTGTAGACAATTGCTGTCGTCCATAGAGTCATCTTTGTAAATACTCTTCTGGCTTAAGGATGCTAACAAAATGCCTCTGTCTACTGTAGGATAGCAGGAACACTGGGGTATCCTTAGCTTAATGATTAGTGGCATGAGGTTGCTCCAGCTACAAAGTCATAAAAATCTGTTCCATTTTTATCTGCCAGTAAATGAGTCTGTTGGGCTTTTTTGTTTGTTTGTTTGTTTTTAAGCCATGGAAGGATGATTAGGAGCATCATCCTGGCTGCTGCTTGACAAAATTTTGTTTGCATTCTGGCAGATTCCAGTTCGTGCTGAGTCAGCACTGAGCTTCAATTTAAGGCATTAGGAGGAAATTTTCTAAGACTTGTGTATCAGTCACCTTGCAGGCAAGAGTTCTTTGACTGTTTGTCCAAGGACACATATGTGCTAGTCTGTCCTGTGGAAAGCTACCAGCAGTGTCACAGTGGTGGAGTAGCTTAAGTTCAGTGCATATGAGAACTCTTTCGGTCATCCCCCACTGTTCCCAGGAGCAGATATTGTCAGCTTAGACTGAGCTTACATGTGAATAACTCAAAACTCTGCATCTGTGTGTTTTCTCCAGAGAAGCTCTGGCTAAAAAGGAGCTTTGCAGAGAAACAGTTGGGGTCCTGAAGAGCAAGGAGTGGACATGAGGCAGCAGCATGTCCTTACAGCGAAGAAGGCCAATGGCATGCTTTGCTGGATTAGCAGGAGTACAGC
This sequence comes from Pygoscelis adeliae, assembly GCF_000699105.1. NCBI lineage: Eukaryota > Metazoa > Chordata > Aves > Sphenisciformes > Spheniscidae > Pygoscelis > Pygoscelis adeliae. The sequence goes on along the minus strand of NW_008824536.1, from coordinate 2,666,357 downwards.
CATCAGGCTGAGGGATTTGGTTCTTCCCCTTTATTCACCTCTTGTGAGACTGCGTCTAAAGTACTGCTGTCCTGTCCTGGGCTCCCTAGTGCAAGAAGGGTGTGGATGTAGAGGGTATAAGCCCACTAAGGGGCAGTGGAGGTGGATGGGGGTTGAAGCACATGACCTGTGAGGAGAAGCTGAGAGAGCGGGGCTTGTTCAGATCAGAAGCTGTGGGGAGTGGAGACCTTAATGCTGTTCAACCACTTAAATGGGAGGTTACAGAGAAGATGGATACAGACTGCCCTCCAAGGCACATGATGATAAGACGAGAACCAACAGACGCAAGTTGCAGCATGGGAAATTCCATTTAGCTAGGAGGAGCAAATTTTTCACCATGAATGTGCCAGCTATTGGAACAGGGGCCCAGAGAGGTTGTGAAATCTCCTTTCTTGGAGGTATTCAAAACTTGACTGGACAAACCCTAGCAAGCTGATCCAAGTTGGCCCTGCTGGGGCATTGGGAGAGAAGCCTCCAGAGGTTCCTTCCAACCTAAATCATGCTATGCTGCCGTATTTTAGAATCAAGAGCTGCTTGCAATATAGGCAGGATCTTTTTAACAGTAGTAACAGTTGCACTGTTCCAGTTAAATACTAATAGGCAGTATGTCAGTTTTTTTGCCTTGGCAGACAAGGTGGAACACGATCAACCTGCTTGTTTCTGGAAGCCTTTTGTATGAGGGAGTAATGTTGTTTTTAGCCATTGGTATTCTCAGTACAGAATGCAGCATCAAGACGGTTTAGCAGAGAATTTATAGCCAATCAGTGGCTTTGTCTGGCCCATAAAAAGGTTTTGTCTCACTCACAATTGCTTTCCTCAATTGAAAGAATCCTATTTCAAATGCCCGATGTTCCCTAAATATCACATGAAGTCAAGTCACTCTACAGAACACTGTGCCTTGGAGAAGCAAACACCAGCAGTTGCCAAAGCCACCGGTATTAGGTTGCCCTCCGATGCATGAGGCTGTCTTGCATGCCATATTCCTCGCCATAGGGTAAGCAAAGTTCCATGCTGTGTGCGCATCTGGTGCTTTGCAAGGGTAGTTCATGGAACAGTTGGACTGCTCTGGAGTAACAAGACATGACCAAGTGGATGTGAAATATCATCTGGGCAGCAGCTTGTGAAAGAAAGCTCTCTGGTCACATTGCTTTCCTTACTGCTTAACAGAGTGATTAATCCACATTTGCTGATCAACAGATCAGGCAGTCCTTTCTTCTCCTTGGTGTCCTACAGAAAAAGGAGCTTTCCAAAGAGAAAGGGCAGAAGAGCAGAGAAATGAAGCCCTGTGACATGAACATTAGTGATTTGGCATCCTGGCTTTTCTGACATGAGTATGTAGATTTGCTGACTGAAGGGTGTCAAGGTGTTTCTCCTAGGTCAGGGCGAGAAAACCAAATGGAAATAAACCCCTGGACAGAGTTAGGAACTTTCCTGGTGCTGAGTTTTGGGCTACCTGTTGTGCATTTGGCACTGCTGAATTTAGAATGGGGAATACTGCCTCCCTATGCTCCCCAGCATCATTTTTTTTTTCCTGAGATTGCCTGCGAAGTGGCCAGTTCGTTCCTCATTCTTTGACTAACCCTGCTTTTCTGTAGTTGCATGCAGTGGAGATATAATACTAACACCTTCCATGCCTTTCCAGGGTCACAATGCACCGGCCTGTTTAGCACCACTGTGCTGGGAGGCTCCTCCAGTGCCCCCAACCTCCAGGACTACGCACGCAGCCATGGCAAAAAGTTTGCCAGCAGCCTGACATACAAAGACGGTATGTGTGTTCCCTGTGCAGCAGGTGGTTAATTTGTGGACTTTGGTGTCTCAGGATGCTCCTGAGGCAAAGACTTAGACTGCTAAGAAGAATGACAGTTGAATGTGTATATTCGCCGCATATACAGTAATGCATTTTATCATATCCCAAGAAATTGTGATCCTTGCTAGGACAAGACAGGAGCTGACATTGTGCGAGGAGTTTTATGCTGATGTATGGCATTGCTGGGGTCTGATTTTAGTCTGACATTTTAATACTACTTGCTGTTGTGGAGGAGGATTTATTGGTCTAGATATTAAATAGGTTTATCCTGATATGGAAATCCAGCACATCACATCATCTTGCTTACCTTGGTGATCTAGCTGATGCTAAATGAAACTTTTGTGGAAACAGTAATCCTCACCCTATGGAAGATGGAGCCGTCCCAAAGGCAGAATGATATGCTTGGCGGTAGATAAGATGGGTACTTTTCTGGGCACACAGAAAAGTCCGAGGTAGCTGTCAGAAAGTAAGTGTAATATGCCTGCAGTGCTTGAGGTAAGTGGGATACTTGGGTGAAATACTGCAAAAGGACCGGAAAGTCTAGTTATTGTGCAGTTCTGCAGAAACTGCCTTACATTTTACCAGATTGTCTTGCTGAACTTTATTTGGGTCATTAGTTTAAATGTTGCCCGATGCACATGGGTGAAGGGGGTGTTGCCAGCTGCGGATTGATCTGCAGTTAGTACTAGTGCGTTATGCATTGAGAAGCAGAGAGTGTGTTGCTACTTTCAAGAAAATTGGAGCACAGGGAAAGACTGAGGTATCCTGGAGGAGTTGGAGGGGTGTAATGCACAAGTGCAAGTGTCCGTTGTGGTCCCGATAAGAAAGGCACTCGGACTCTGTAAGTACTGATTAACGTACCATTTGTTGGAACGCTCAGTTGAGCAGCATTGAACGAACCACTCCATGGATAGGATCTGCACAGCGTGCTGTGTCCTAGTTGGAAATCCACCTAATGTTGCAAAACTTGGGCTTCCCAGCATCTGAACGGATTTAAGATTATCTATCCTCTCTTTTTCCTTTTTGTGTTGGTTCTAACAAATGGTATTTTAATCAATACTTTACAGAGTCTGAGTGCCTTTCTTATCGGGATCATAACAAACGCTAGCACTGGTGGATTACAAGGTGGGGAGATGATTAAGGCAGTAGTTTGGGGCCTTTGGGGAAAACAGGAGGTTGGTTTGTTTGAACTTTTGTCCAGTTCTGAGGCAAGGAAAATGGCCTAGCAAATCAGGGTGGAAAGATGCTCTCCAATTCTCAGACCTATTGGAACCTCATGAATGCCGTTGTATTGAGACCATTATGTATACTGGCTTTCTGTGCTGCTTTTCACTGTGTAAGAGAAAACTGTGTTGCTTCTCACCTGTTCAGGGAGCTCCCTAGCACACAACAGGCTGCGAGCGATAGAGACAGGGAGGGTGAACTGGGAGGATTTTAAACCCTGCTGTACCAGTCTGAGCTGCTCAAGGCAGCAAGTGCTGGCTACTCATAGGTCCCAGAATAAGCTCATGGCGTTTGGCACAAGATGGGGGTGTGAATACCAGGGGAGCCGCTGAAAAGGCCAGCAAGGGCTCTGGCTGCTTTTCTTCCATAACTCTGCAAGCAGCATGAATCCAAGGCAGCACTAATTCTGAGTGAAAAGCATCAAAGACTGCTTGCTCTGTATCCAGCTGGGAATAGAACAGATTCTGCCCAGTTCTGGTGCTGTGCTGCCTTTCTCTGTAGGCTGTATAGTAGGAGTGTGCCTGCAACTGGCTACCCGCATTCAAGGTCCGGAGCAGAGTCCTGCTGCGTTAGCCTAAATTCAGTGACAAGGTCTCTGTGTGCTGAGACGCAGTTGTACCCTCAAGTACTTAAAAGGCAGACTTATTTAACTAGTGTGCGACTAACACAGCCCAGAATTATTCATCTTGATGTTACACTTCTTTTTTCATGTTTCTTAGTGTGCTATGGTACCCTGTGCTACCAGCGTTTTGCTGCAATAAGAGCAGTTGTGAGGAAGAAGCGGTGGGCTTGGAAAAACAAGTAGGAGGCAGAAGGGCGTTTAGCTTCTGGGGAAGGTAGCTTGGAATGTGAAATAGGCCCCTGATCTGCATGTTCCTGCTTAAATGAGCACCAATGAAATGCTGAACAATGGCATTTAAACCAAATATTACTAGAGCTAAATACAGTAAGTGACACAGCAGCTACAGCAGACTCTTCGAGTACATTTGTATCAAGGCCTTTTTCACAGTCGTCAGGCTAGTAATGTTTAAAAACCTTTGAATTCTGGAGCACATATTTGCATGAACTCTTTGATATTTTTTCATGGCTGTGATGCTTCAAGCGTGGTGCATGGCTTATAGCACTTCATCAAAGACTCGCTCAAGTGAAGTTGAAATGGCCCTTATTTCTGAAGTCTTTTTTGCGTGGGGCTGGAAGAGGGCTAAGGAACACTTCAGTGGAAAGTTGTATCCCAACCTCAGGTTGAGCGAAGGTCCACTGATGGTTGTGATTTGAAGTTGGCTTGTCTGAAGCCAGGGATCCAGTAAGCTATGCTGCAGTACCATTTAAGTTGATGTGCTGTGAAGGCAAGGGGGAGATGTGGGGTGGAATGGAGATGGTTACCAGCTGGCTGACTGCAGCTCCAGGACTTCTAAGGGATTGCATGTGTATTTTTTTCTATTCCTTGAGTGTAAAGAAAGAAAAACAATTTTAGGGCTCTTATGCTGGTGAAGAAGATTGCAGCAAGTTTGAGAGTTGGTTTAAATATATTATTTGACCAAGTCAGTGGATGTAGCTAGAGAAGCATAATGGGGGTGTGGAGCATAAATTGATATGTGTATCTCCTAACCTTGGTGTAGAGGGACAGGCGCACAGACCCCATTGACTAGGTAGAACGGACACATGAAACATGAAAGAGAAATAAAAACATTTTCTAATATTTCCTAAAAGTTCCTAAACAGCAGCAAAAGGTATGATTGGCTGGGGTCTCACATCAAATCCTACATGCAGATGGTCTGATTCTTTCCCATGATAGCTGAGGAATTTCCAGAGTGGGAATAAACTGAAGTTTTCAGCCTTTTTTTTTTTGGTGCATATGGAGACTAATCCATGTCTTTTAAAGCTCATCTGTTTGCACCCCACATCTAATGCATAGAATCTGTCCTTGCACTGTCTTTCCGATGTGTGATTTCTATGGGAGAGCTTGGCCTGGCCTGGGACATGGCCAGGAGAAGCCTGAGGACCGCTCTGACAGGCGTACCCCAAAACCTCTTCTGTACTGAAAAGCTTTGATCAACAGAACTGTAGAGGCATGTCTTCATGGGTCTTCTGTTTGTTCCCTAATAAGTTACTAAGATTTAGCTTTAAACTCATAAATAGCTCTGTTTAGCTTGCATTAAGAGGATGTTTTGAGCTGCACTTACCTATGCCAGGGCTCTTCAGTTCCTCTGCACAATGGTTGTCATTTTCCTTGGGCAGAGGTGAATCCCGAGAACTATCCTCCTGTGGTGCTGCTGCTTGCTTGGCCATGTGCTCCTGTGGCTGTGAGCATGGCCTAACCGCATCTTGCACTGGACTGAGCCTGGGTTGCTCTCAGGATGGCTGGAAGTGTGGTGGGAAGGTATGAGATGCTGTCTGTGACTGAGAGAGTGTGGCTGAAGTCTTTGTAGTGTCAGGGGAGACCCTGGCAGGGCAGTGCAAGGGAAGTGGAGAGCCAGCAGAGTGCGAGGAAGCCAAGAGCTTTAGTCAGACCCGCAGGTAGAGAGTGCCCAGGGTGCTACAGCAGTGCCAACGGGAGCATGTGTTATGGGGGTCAAGGAGAAGGTGAACCTGAAAGGGTAGTTGCAAGCATATGAAGGTCGGGGGATCCTTAGAAGCAGGCTGTTAACTGAGATGATCTGTTTTTATTTCCTCAGAGCTCTTGTCTATGCCAGCCGTAAAACGATTTTCTGTGTCGTTTGCAAAGCATCCGACTAATGGTACGTTTGCTTCCTTGATTTGACGTTCCCTCACACTTCTAACCCCATGCTCACATTCAGTTCTCTCTGCACATATTCTCCTCTCAGCCTTCTCGTGTTTTTTTGTGTCTGTGTATCTGGTGTCCAAACATGCTTCACCTTCCCCCATTGCCTCGTTGTAACTAACTTGTTCATTCATCCTCTGTTACTGCTCAGTGGTTCCTCTCCTGCCCCCCAAGGCATTTGTGTCCCTGGTGAAAAAGCAAGAGCAGTGGCTCTGTGAATGGACTCCTAAAGCAGCCTTTAATTCCACAGCTGACAATAAAGCCTTCTTTCATGCTCCCTTTTCGGGGGTTGGGGGTCGGGGGGAGAAAACCATTGGATTTGGGGGGGGGGCGGATATCCACTCCGTATTCTGTAAGAGCACCAGCAGCTTTGCTCCTCAGTTTCTGCAATGCAGATTTGCGGGACCAAAACAAGGATATCCTGAGGCTACCCGTGTGTCACCTGGAAGAGCACAGTCTAGGGTGGGGGAGAAGGAGGTGCTAGGTGGGAGAGAAGGAGGTGCTAACAGCATTCCCTCTGTGGATGGTATTCCTCAGCACAGTCGTCTGAGGAGTACTGGTAACCTCATGGCTTCCTATTTGCAAACTTGTCTGTTAGGGTGGTCCCTTGGTTACTCCAAGCATGGTGGTGTTGGTGGGAGTAGGCTCACCTTTCCTGCAGACGTTATCCTGGGAATGGTATCTCTCCAGAACTTTCACTCATCTGCTGTTGGTGGACAATGCTGGCTTGGGCCTGCCGCCTTCCTGAGGTAGGAGGGGATCGGCACCATGCCACCCAGGGTGATGTAACCTGCTTCACTCCTGTCATGCTAGTAGCTATGAAGAGGCTTGGTAAAGCAGGATGTCTGACAGTGCTTCTGTTGGCTCACTATCTCTGCTTCATATTGCTACTAACCTAACACCTGAACTGTGAGTCTTTTGAGGTTAAAGACCATTAGCTCTGTGGCAGCAGATGCCTTGAACTAGTGTTTATTATCCAAGTCTTGCACAGAAACTTTTGAAAAGGTTTGTTTCACAGCACCACTCCTACCTCATGGCTCCTGCTGTTGAGACAAGTTAGAACCAAAGCAGATCACTGAAAGATATCAGGTTAAGCATTTCTGTCTTCTGTGATCAAGGCTGCTTCTGCAATCTTGTTGCTTAGTAAATATGAAGAAATTGTGCTCTGCGTCTGAAGATGAAAGAAGTTCAGAAGACTGTTATGAAGACCAAAGTTTTGGGAAAGATGAAGGGGAAGGGGCAGCTAAATGTGGCTTTATTGTTTCAAATATCTGAAGGGAACCTATTTTCTGTGTTTGCTTGGTTTTGTTTTTCCCAGAGTGGCCAACTGCTTGATTTGTTTGTATGTCTGGATGCCATCTGAACTCACGTGGTGTATGTCAGCAGGATGTGTCGTTCTATCTTGCCAGCAAAACTTGTACCAATCACCAGTCATTCCTAAGCCACACTGTAAAGCAACAGCCCCCGCCCCAAACATAATAAAGTGAAACTGGGCATCAGGTTTTTCCCAAGAACCCAATGAATATTTCTAATGGCAAAGTGCTCCTTAATCAAGAGAACAAAGACAGAGGTCCAGCAGGTGTGAGCTTGAAGTTAGGCATATTTGGTCTAGGCTTGGCACTGGTTTTAGCAGGATGTTTAGACACATGAACCACTTGCCTGAGGATGCAAAAGCTATTCACAGCTCTGAATCTGGATTTTGTTTCTGAAGAGCTGCCTCTCTGTGGTGAAATGGGATGGGTGAACCAGAGCAGTGGCCAAGCACAGCATCAGGCCAGATGCTTTATGCCCTGGTCTTGTGAGTCTTGGGAGCGTGACATGAGTCCTGAGGCTTGTATACGTGGACGAGAAGACATGCCTGCATGCTACTATCTTGTCCGTCATGCAAGGATATCACAGAAGATTGCACAGGGCTGTTCTGAGAGTCTAGAGAGGGGAGGTCAGCAATTCTGTGCCCCCTCTGTTCTTCCACACTCTAAGCATTATGCTCTCAGTCAAACCCTGCTGTCCCCCAGCGTCCCTTCCACAGCCTCCGGTCGTTTGATGCTGGGCCATTTGCTCTATTCCATGTGCTGAGGTGGCTGGCTGCGTTTGGATGCAGGATTCGAACGGTCTGTTGGCAGTCTGGATGTCTCAGTTGGGGGAGGGCGAGTGTGGGCCTGACCTTATCTAGCCAAACCTGAACTGTATTGGACTTGGAACGTGTCCTCAAATATATTCGCTTGTCAGACCTCAACTTACAAAGATGAAACCTTGCTGCTCAGGGACTGCCCCTGCACTGCAGCTGTGTTTGGCAAAGGCTGGGCAGGGTGGGAGGCTGGCCTGCTGCAATGTGACTGGGGGTATGTAGATCTAAGGGTATTCCTGACCTGCTCGCTGCGGGAGGGATTGGGCTTCAGTGTGTGGTGTGGGTTTTTCCCACCCTGCGGCCCTGGTGCTGGCAGCTCCATCCCCACATCGCCACAATTTCTCTATCCCCAGCTGCACCTGCCCCTCTCCTCTCACTCTCTATGGCCCCCTTTCCTCCAGATGCGTTTGAGCACCACCACGTTGCCCAGTTGCTGCGCCGTTTTTCCTCTGACTGTGCCACGAGCCGGAACATCTCCCTGGATGCCGCTCTAGCCCATCACCTCCAGCAGTGCTCCTACCACCTGCGCCTCTTCAGGAGCTGGCTGATCTCAGGGCAGGATGACTTGGAGTGTCTTTACGGTACTGCACGCTGCAGCTGCCTTGGTCCTGTGCTCTTGTAGCTGAGCAGGGACCACTGTCTGCTTGAGAATGCAAAGTATGCTTTGCTTCTAAAAAGGAAAGCATTTCCCTCACCGCATCCCTTAAATCTCTGGGTTGCTGCTGCAGCAAGCTGTGTGGGCTGTTGGCACCCGGCAGTTTTGGAGCCTTAGGCAGTAGCCTTTCCACATGGAGCCGGTGCTCTTCGTGTGGCTGTAACTGTGCTCTTTCCATCTTTGGCAATTGTTCGTTGCCTCCTTCCTTTAGCCAGGGTAAGCCCTTAAGCTCCCTTCAGGTTAGGTGCTGAGCTTCTACCAGTGTGACGCCCTGCTGACACGATACCCCTGTGCAGGTCTCAGTGGGGTGCTGCAAGGTGTCCCATTATTAACAGAGGAACCAAAGTGAATAGTAAGAGTATGGGAAGAAAGAAGATTAAGGAGGCGCTGCAGCTGGTCACAGGCAGAGTGAACTTGCTGTGGAAATTTTGGGGAAGTGAGTGCTTGTGGGATTGTGTTGTTTCTCGAGAGACCCTATCTAGAGAGACAGGGTAGAAACTGAGCTTCTGTGGCTGCATTGCATGGCATCTGTTCTGCCTGTTGGGACCTTTGCAGCGTGTCATGTGTCTGGTGGGAAGAGGTAGGCGATTTCAGTGTTGAATCTAGATGTTATAAACCAAAGCTTGCTACTGTTTCTCTGGTATTTGTCAGCCTCTGGCACAGACGGGAAGTCTGATGCATTGAGGTCTCAGTGCTTCTAAGACAGGTAGAAAGATTCCTCTCTGAGAGGCGCAGCTAGGGGCTGGCTGCTAGTGTTTACCTTGCACCATAAAACCTGCTTGGTGCATGTGGCTTGCTGAGCTGTGTGGTGTGATGCATGGACCTCCTTTTTCATTCAGACCCACAGGTGGAAGGGGCAGAGACAGTATAGCTTTTCATGTAGTGAAGCAACAGGATCAAGCATTTTCATAGCCTGGAAAAGAGAATTTTTCTTATACAGTCTGTTTTTTCTTGATATAGCCCTTTCTGTCAAGTAGGCAATTTGGAGATGGCAGTTACTTTTCATATATAATTAGGACAATCCTTGGTCTCCTAGCAACAAATACTAAAGAGGAGCAAAATTGCTTCAAGGGAAGAGATGCTGGAACACAGCAGACTGCTCCAAAGCCAAAGCTGAGCTTCTGCTGCAGATCTCAGCCATCTCCTGTGAGCTCCAGTAGGGAGAGGAAATGAACTCAGTGCTTTGGGCAGCGATATGCCAAATATTGCAGCATGGTGCTGGGTTGTGCAGCCTGCCCTAATGCAGCCAAACATATGCGTTATGTACCTCAGCATAGCAGCCTTCCTGTGTGGAAATCAGATCTCTGCAATCAGTGAGTTCTTTCTTGCTGTTTTCTCAGTCTGTCATCAAGCCCACAGTTAATTAGCATGCTTGGGATTACTGCTGGGG
>NW_008824536.1:2606674-2656317 GCF_000699105.1 Pygoscelis adeliae | reverse complement strand
TTCCTGCTGCTGTTCTTCTCAGAGCAGACGTTTCTCCAGTCTCTGTAGCTGACAGCCCAATTTCCCCAGCTTGTGAAAACTACATACTCCTGTCCTCTCTTTCTTGGCTTTCAACCGTACTTCTATCCACACAAAGAAAACATGAATTAAAAGGTAGAATCAGGGAGTTAAAAGTGTGCAGTTGGCATCCATAGTTGGAAAGATCAGCTCTGAAGCAATCTGTCTGGGAACCTGTGCTTATCTGTGTGGTCACAGCTGGGAAAAAGAAGAGTGAAGTAAGTTCATGTTGGTAATGAATTACAGTGGTACTGAAGCCAAAGGTCAGCTGTGAAGAAACAGAGAATGACCCTGTGATAATGAGCGCGCAGTAAAACAGCAGGTGATGTTCAGTGTAAATAAATTTAAATGACAAGGGGAAATAGCCCCAAATTCATATATAAAATGGTGGGCTCTGATCTGACCATCACCACTTGGGATGATGTGGGAAAGGCAGAAATTTGCAGTCTGGGAAGGATGTTTGTGATAGTGGTCGGAGTGGCCTGGAGAGGGGTGGTGGGGATCTGCAGTTCAGTGTTGCAGTACAGGAGCTAGGAGGTTTCTAGTGGAGTGAGTAGAGGCAGTAGTCTGTAGACAGAAGTGATTTTTTCCGTGCAGAGTGAAAGTCCTCACCACAGTACATGGGGGTGTTAGGAGCTTAACTGAGTTCAAGGGGAGACTGGAGAATATGGATGAGACACATCAGGTTCAGAGCAGTTCTGAGCCGCAGGTCACTGGAGTTTGGGGGACTGCTTGGGGGAAGAGTCACTACATGCTGTCTAGTCTTGTACCCCTTTATTCATAGCCACTTCTGGCACTGTGGGCAGAGAGGTGCTGAACTAGGACAGATCTTCAGGCTGGCTGTACAGGCTTAAATTTAGAAAGGCCGGTTAGCAAAAATCCTAGTTCATGTACATATTGTGTATGCATGTATAAACACATGCAAATATATGTGTGGCATATTGGAGTGCTCCCAACAAAATAAGGCTGGACTGACCAAGCACGTTGGAGAGGAACTTGCTGAGTGTGCTTTCTCCCATGCCCTTCAGAATCAGTGCTCAGACAGGGCAAGTGCTTCTTTACTCCAGAAGAGCTGGCATACAGACCTTTGGTGTTACAGACCTTTTGGGGGTGTGCCAGGTGCCATTGGTCTGCCTGTTGCTTTCAGGATCTCCGTTAGAAAGGAACAGGTACCCTCTCCGCTCCAATGTAGAGTTCACAACTGGAGAGCTGGGTAGTAACTTGGCGACTTCTGCTAATCAAATTGTGTGTAGTAATGTTCAGAACTCTCAGGCAAAATTATAATACACAAAAAGGATTGCTTTGGACCAGAAAGACTTCTCACCTGAGTCTTCCTTGCCCCCTGTCTTTGTCTGTTGGCTGACAGCAGTTTGGCTGCTTTCTACTTGCCAGCCTGCTGCAGCAGCAAGTACGTTCTCTCTTTTAACAAGCCCACTCTGCTAGTAGAGAAGCTTGCCGTATTTGGGACCTCAGCTCAATCTTAGTAAAGCTGAGGAACATGCCATTTGGACTACTTGAAGACTGCTCCTTGTCATGCTCACTAGCCAGGAAGTCTGCTGGCTCCCAGGTGATCTGCTGAATTACCAGCTCTGAGGGATAATCACACCAAGACTGGTTTCATTCCGGGGAGTGCATGTGTTCCATATAAACTCAAACTTTCCCAACTCATATTACACAGTAAGCTTTCTTCTTGTCTCTCTGGGACATACATAGAATTTAGGAAACTTTGTGTTACCTTGATTCAAATTAGATGCTTCCTCTTAATGAAATGGTATTGACTTCCTCTTGAGGGTTTAGACTGGGTCATCAAGAAGATGCAAATGAATTCAAGGTCTTGTTTTCCCCCTTGTTCTTCCCTTTTCCCAGTATAAAAATCTGTTTATTTTAGTTCTGCTGCTAACACCTTTGGTTGAATTTTCTTTCAGACTTCAGGGTGACTGAAGGAGAGAGAGCTAAATGGACGAAAGTACCCATTACATCTGCAGTGAAAGAGCGGTAGGGTAACACAGCGTACAGGGTTCACTCAGAGATCTGTAATGTATTTGCTTGCCATTCAAGCCATGTAATCATAAAGTAGGTGTTGGCTATTTCAGAATTCATCATTGTGTAGTCCAGGTAAAAAGGAGGCACTTCTTGACTCTTTCTTTGAGTTCATCTGCTAAAAGGTAGCTGTTCACGAGAGTTGTATCTGTGTGTTCCTACTGCCTGCTGGAGTCTCCTAGAAACCTGGGATTCTCTGGTTTAGATGGGAGACGTGAGACAGGTGCAGGTCTCCGTTTGCTTTATATGGTATAGTGTGCTAGCTGCAGAAGGGTTCTTACACCCAAATCACCTTCTTAATACTCTTATGAAGTGTTGTGTGTCGGTACTAGGCAGCTCTGAAACAGTCTTAGTCTAAGGAGACAGTCACTCCCTCCTTGAACATCTGGAAGACTTCTTCATAAACTGTGATTACACTGAGTAGACTCTCTGACAGTGTGCAGTAAAGTGTGCACATGCCAAGAACGTGAAGCTCTGGGGAGAAGTTAACTCAGCTGTAACATGGGTGGGCCTTCAGCTTTGGCATCAGCATGCCTGGGAGAGCCAAAACAGGACTTCTAATCCCCTAGCTGGATTGTACCTCTGGTGCTCTCACTTGCAGAATGGCTCTTCAGGCAGTACCATTCTCTCTCCTGCTGTGTCAGGATGCTGCTGCATTATTGATTCAGAGTGGAGATTCCCCCATAGCTGCTCCCCCACATCACATGCAGTCTCCTTGGACATCCAAAATAATACATACTCAGCAGATTCCTCTGCCTTGTGTATCTTAAGGTTTTTCCCATAACCAAATCTTGTTTTCTTTACTCTAACAGATGGTTTCTTCCTATTTTACCGAACAAAGATTTTGGAGACATAACCACGCTGTACTCATTGCCTGGAGAAGATTACATTTGACTTTGGGATTCATTTTTAGCTACTCTGGTCTGCAGACCCCCGCCACATACCTCTCCCTGCAGGGCAGGCCTCACTGTGGAGGAAGCAGATTGCCCTCTGCACCCCTAATGCAGCTAGCGTAGTCAAACCTGAATGAAATGAAAAATGAAACTTGTTCCTCTGCGGACTGCTGTTTGACTTCGGTACAAAATGAATGGAATTCTGTCTAATTTCTTGTGCCGTTGTCCACATCACAGACTCCTGCCCTGCAGGCCCCAGGAAAAGAGTTTGAGGAAGCATCAGCAGTAGCCGAGTGGTCAGCACCGGGTGACTGTCAGGCTGGAAAGGCTCCTGTGGTTTGCACTCATGCTTTATTTCCCTAAGATGTTGGTTCTTTGCTAAATGTGTGTGGTGCAGCAGTGGTCAGAGCCTTCACTGGGGACTCTGGCTGCTGCTGCAATACACGTAAGGATTATGGTCTGTAGCGGTAACTTCTGCTTTGGCTCTACTGTGGTGGCATGAAACTGCCGTTGTTGGCATCCCCACAGCAGCTAAGCAGGTCAAGGGAGGTGTGCAGGAAAGTGGGCTGCCATATACAAATGAGAGGGGTTCCTTAAAAACAGTAGTGCTTCACCTTGAGAAGGGAAACTTTTGCCTTTTTCTCTACTTGCTTGAAACCGGTTAAATGACATAGTGCTGAGCAGAGCTGTGTGAGCGGGCATTTGGCGCTTCGGGGATATAGGTGTATCATTTCACACTTTGTCAGAGTTCCATGTTTCCTTTGACACTGGACCTTTCATTTCCTCATTTTATTAGAGGGCTTCCCAAGCACTCAGATCCCCATCAGTTCCTCCAGTGTATCTTGTAACTACGTTGCTTTGCCCTATGTTATATTCAAGCTTCTTCCCTTTTCTTTGGAGACCCCAGGACCTGAGCCAACTTTGGCCCCTCTTAAACCAGATTCTGTTGTGAAATGACATTAGCCTCATACTATGCTGCTCCACAACCATTTCCATGTGGCTGTTCGTTAAGTCTTGCCCTCACCCTTTTCCTTGAGCTCTGTCTCCCGGAATGCCTATGAGAAAATAATGAACAGATACTCCTCCTTATTCAGCTCTTCCACTCTAAGGACTTCTCAGCAAGGGACAGAAGAGTATGGTATTCTTCTGGTGTCTTACATTCCTTCATCCTAGCCAAGGATTTGTTATCCTTCATGTCTTGAATTGATGTGTGTAGGCCCCTTGTGGCATAGGTAACCTCTCTGGACTGTCTGGAGGGTTTTATCTCCAGTAGCTGTGGTGGCAGTGAATGTCTCTGCAGCACTGTAAACTGGTGATGATCTGGTCTGCAGCCTCCTCATATCGCATGTGGATTCACTCTAAATACCATCTGCTGGCTCATGCTCCTTGCCTCTTGCAGAACTGGGTTAGGTGAGCAGATTGGAGCAGAGACTGTCCTGGAGGTGATTGGAACAATGAGTACACTTAGCAGATAATCCAGGTGCTCTAGGTCTTCTCCTTAGGTGCTGTCAAGCTGCAGAGATCAGTTTTAGCCTGCCAGTGTGCTGGGCAGCAATCCTGACACAATAATGCATCAAGAACTGTTGTACTTTTTGCATTTCAAAGTAATTTTCCTTCTCTGCAGGAACCCAGTGCCTTCCCAGGGTCTTTTTGAGCTCCTTACAGGGAGCTAGGGAGTCACAGAATGGGAAGCCTAAGTTTAAGAAGTTTAGAGGCCTTTAAACTCAAGAGGTGCAGAGCAGGAGGAGGCCTCATTCGCAGAGACTCACTTGTTTCTTCCTTGCTCCTCTGACAGTTTCAGATTGGCTTGGTGCCACAAAGGATTGCCAAGAAGCTTGGATGAAGAGGAAGATGCTCTGCCGTAATACTCCACTGGCTTGAGTAGCAAAGAATTTATTGTGAATGGTTGTGATGCAGCTTAGCTCTGAGCAAGTGTCTGTTAAATGTTGAGATACCTATTTCTACTAGCTCTGGGTTTGCTGGCAGTGAAAGTCTTGTTAAGGGGACAAATAATTCAAACTGTTGCCCAGCCCTTCCTTGGGAGACAGTCTGTCAGGTGTACACCGGAGGGTCTGCTGTGAGAGAGGGAGGTTCTGCTGCTCCCTGCATTTGTAGCAGTGTGCACTACCTCGCTGATGGGGAGAGGGTGGACTGTGTCCCCGGCTGGGGTGTCACTAGTGGTGGGAGTCCCTTCACGGAAATTCTGTTGACTTCACTCAAATTCTGTTTAGCTTCTGTAAAGTGTGATGGAGAACTGTGCTAAGTTCTCCATCATAACCGTATATTTTAGCAAAAGGGTCACAGGCTTTGCAGCAAACACGGCTGCTGCTAGATATGTTTCTCCCTCTTCCCCCTCCTTCTGCGTGTGCCTGGATGCTTGCTTTCAGGTCTGTGATTGCATGTGATTGCCTAGTGGTGATTTTCTTGGCCTAGAAGAGGTGACCTTAGGCCTGAGTGTGCCTGTTGTTTGATTCCCAGACTGCCCAGCTCCTTCAGCCATGAGTGGTCCTGCATGGATTTAGGTTGCTGTTTGCTCTATTCATTTTCTGATTGGGTTTCTTTCCAGGTTTTGAAGGCTGTTCCATGGTTCCCACCATTTATCCCCTGGAGACCCTGCACAACTCCCTCTCTTTGCGACAGGTCAACGAGTTCCTGACGGCTGTGTGCAGGAGTTGCAGCGAATCGCATGTCCAGTCTACCGCAGGTACTGGTGAGGTGGGCTTGTCTCTGGGTAAGCCAGAACAGAGACGAGGCAAGGAGACCTTCTGGTCTTTTACATTATCGGGACAGATCAGCCTGACAGGACTGGCAATAAGCGCAGTCTCTGAAACCTGTTCCAGGGTGTTCTAGCCCAGGAATGAGCTATGGGATCCAGCTCAGAGCCATCCTAGGCCGCTTACTTGAAAGACAAGTAATCAGTCAGGTCTGTCTGTGGCTGATAAGTATGGTGATGTGGATACAAACTCCAGCTTGGCAAATCTTAGCCTCAGATTCCCAGGAGCTGAGGGACAGGCATGGCTCTGAATTTGCACTGTTCTTGAACACTTCCTTGAGTGCCTGCTCGTGGCTGCTGGGCTATGAGCCATTCTTTTATGTCTGTCTGAATATTACTGATCTGTGTATTTTTTTTCTTGAAGCTTTGTTTGATTCAATGATTGGCAGCCACATACCAGGAGACCCCTTTATGTCCCAGCGAATCCTGTCATCATCCTCTTTGCCATTGCGCCAGCGTTCGGATAAGCCCCCTTGGTGTGAGTGTGCTCCCTTCTTGATCAGGGGTGAATGTGGTGGTGAGGGAGGGAAGTAAAGGGTGCCAAATGGTGGAAGCAAGTATTGGTGCTCAGGGTTTCTATGCTCTGCCCTTGAAGGAACAGAAACAGAAAGGGGAAATAGGTAAAAGGGAAAGTAGTCATATGCCCTGTGAAAAAGCTTCCAAAGAAAGATGCAAAAAGGGACTCTCCGTAGTATTGTATATCATGGGGACTTCTACTGTTGGATGGATGCTGTGTCTCCAGACATCCTCTGCTTTGTGCACTAGGACATGGAGGGCCTGAATGCACTTCATTTTCATCTCAAGTTTTGTGATTCTTCATGACACATGGCCAACTCAGTGTGGGCACGTGGAAATGCCTTCCTTTCCTAATCAGCCACGTACATGCCTCACCCAGAGCTCCGTATAGGACAGACGATTGTTTAGTTCTTCACTTACAGGCTTTTCTGCAGCTCCTGGACCTCACTTGTCACAATCTCTGCAGAGCTCGTGACTGTTAGTCCCCTTTGCAGATCTGACTGGTGCTTGGTGGGGAAAGGGTTAGCCAACAGTTGCACAGCAAGTGCCTTAATAACACAAGTCAAGGTTGCCACTGAAAGAGCAGTCCTACTCTTCTCCTGGCTGTATACTCCTTGTGCCAGGAGTCGTGTGTGTCTGTGTAGGCAGCAAGGTCAGGGAACTGATCTGACTGAAAACAGTTGTTTAATCTTCCCCCCCTTATTGGATTAGATATAATCTAGATCTGTTCTCTAGTTTTGCTTATTGTACAATATAAGGCAAGAATAAGCATTAATGGAGAAGCAATATTTCTTCTTCCAATGGTGACTCTAGCTCAACATTCAGGGATTGTGTGTGTCAGAAACCAAAGAGGAGCAAAGTTGAAGCTGAGAGTGTTCCATAATAATGAGGGAATGAAAGAAACTGATTTTCAGCTCAAAGCCCAACATCACATTTCACATTTTGCTCTATAATGACAACAGAATCCACTCTTGGCTATATGCCAACATAGCATGGTATGACAAGATGTAAGTGTGGTGTTTGTGCTTGGGTTTTCATCAGCTGAGCTGCCAGAAACACACCTAAGAGCAGCTGCAAGCCCTTGCCAGGTTGCATGGCATGTAGATGACCCTCACCCATTGGTTGTAGAGCTGTGGGACTGCAACAGCTTGGGTCTGCCCAGGCTTTGGGCTGGGGAAATATCAGCTAAATGTTTAAGATTTTTCTTCCTCTTTGCAGACAGCAGTGGCCCCTCCAGTACCGTCTCCAGTGCAGGCCCATCCTCCCCAACATCTGTGGACAACTGCGCTCGTTTCAGCTTCACTGAGAAACTTTCCATCAGTCCCCCAAAAAGTGAGGAGCAACTGACTAGCCAGTCCCCTGAGCAAGGAGAGAGACAGCCTCCAGGCAGAGGGCTTGACATGGAGGTGGGGATGTCTGGGTTGTCAGTGGTGGAGCCAAGTGCCCCAGAGACCCTGACCTGGAACCAGGGCCCAGAGCCAGGCAGGGTCCTGGAGCTGTGCAAGCAGGAGGTGGCGGAGGAGGACTCTAACCCAGAGGAGAAGAGCATGGTGGAGCTGGATGAAGAAGACTCAGCTGGGGGAATGTTAGAGCCAAGTAACACAGGGAACCCAAAGTGTGGTGCAGGGTCTGATATAAGGCTGGCTGGGGAGAGAGTGAAGCCAGGTGAGGGGTATACAGGGGGAATGACTGGCCTGGATCAGTCAGGGCTGCCCAAGGAGATCTTGGTGCCCTGTGAAGAGGAGCTGCTGGGAGAGTTGTTGAACCCGGAGCATATGGGCAAGGAGCTGCTGGGGGACAGTGCACTGTCAGGCCAGCTTCTGTCTGGTCACCTGTGCCAGCCACTGTCTCCTGAGAAAAGCGTGGAGGAGCTGCAGCCGCTGTGTCAGGAGGATCAGCAGAATTAGCGGCTCACTGAACAGCACACCGTAAGCGCTTCTAGCCTGGAGGCAGCCCAGCTTCCTGCACAGCACCTCATGCAGCTGGCTGTCCACAGCACAAGCCATGTCCCAAGGCCAGAGGACTCTGGGGTGTGGAAGAGTCTGCTCTGCTCCTCCACAAGCCAGCTCTTTGCCATTCGGCAAAAGACAATGCCCCATCTGCCTTGAACAACAAATGCAGTCTTGGTACTGGCATGGCACCTCCATGGAGCAGGGACATGGGGCTGCATTGGTGTCCCAAGGGCTGTATGCTCGCTGGGACAGCAGAGTTAGAGGATTGGTACAGCCAAGGCTTTTGGGGTGGTAAGTCCAAAGGGGACGGATGCTCCCTTGAGATTTTTTGGCCCATAGCCTTCAGAGAAAGGCATTCTGGGCCCAAAGTAATCAGATCCATCACAACCACCAACCTCCTCTCTGTTCCTTCCTTCTTCCTCTCTCAATTCCCACCACTGGCCACCAAAAACAGGTCCGGCGAGTCCATGGCAGGAAGACTAGGAGAAGCAGAAAGCATTCTGAATGAGTGTGGGAAGGAGAGTAATGAGGGGATCAGGTTCAAGACTACCACTTGCAAGAAAACGTCTCTGTGGCGTGGTCTTGAATGTTTTCCTGCTGGGCTGGGGCAGGCAGGCGGGAGCCTGGGGGTCCAGCCTGAGAGAGGTGGGCAGGGAGGACACACACGGGTTTTTTTCTAGTCCCCAAGGGTCAGGCAGGGTACAGCTCTGAAGTCTTGGTGACAGAAATTAAAAGAAACTGCTATTTGAACAAATCAGGATTATTAGAAACCAATAAGGAGAAATCTTTATTATATATAAAATGAAAAGTATTTAATACATATTTATGTAAATGACTTGTGAGCACAAGCCTGAGGGCAAGATTGACACGGGTGTCCCTGCCGCATCCTGAGTGCAGGCCAGGGCTGTGCCTCCTGCGCCTCCTGTATTTATGAACAAGTCTATGTGTTTGTCTGTAGCTAGGATCTGTGTTTTTGTGAAGCTGTGCCCAAAGATCTCCGCGCTGTGTTGTGATGATGTGTGTTCACAGTAAATCTATGCTGTGGGTCCGGCGTCTCTCTGTCTCTGATGCTGACTTGCGCAGCAGTGTGTGTGTGCTAGAGCTTGCAGGTGCCTGGGACGGCAAGCCCTGGTCGTTCGCCGCCGTCCTGGAAGAGGAACTGTGGCTGAAGTCACAACTGAAGTGGGTGCACAGGCATGGGGCTTTGCTCAAGAAGGCCACACACCTCTTTTTTCCTCCACAGAAGAACTGGTCATACTGGGGATGAGGTCCTGGCTTCCCAGGTCCCAGGGCAGTTTGTGGTAGAACGAAGACACTGAGGCAGTGCGTTCGGCTCCTTTCACTTGGTCCACACCTTCTCATCTGTTCCAAGCACGTCCTGGGTACCGTGTCGTCTTCTTCATGCCTGATAATGCCTAGCTGCCAGTTTGGGTATTTAAGAAAGGTCATGTTTACTTGCACTTGAAATGCAGCAGTCATACAGCTGCCTCGAGTGCAGCACTGTGCTAGGAGGAAGCCTGGCCCCCTGCTTCCACAGGGCTGTGCCAGCCTGCTCTTGTACGGCTGTGTGCCGGGGTCTGGGAGGAGGGCCTGCCCGTGCTGTAAGGAAGCCCTCTGGCTTTCATTGGCAACCCTGCATTAAGGACCTGGAAGAACAGATACCCTGGCCAGTGCCTGTCAGGCCGAGGCCGTGGGCCTGCAGCGTGCCCCTGCCCCAGGAGCTGGCTGCGGGAACGCAGGAGGCAGAGCAGCACTAGATCCCACTTGCGCCCCTCGGGTAATGCCCGCGCCCCTGATCCTGCTGTCCTGCCCGCATCCTCCCAGGGTCAGTAGTGCGTGGCACCTGCCACCGCCAGCACCGCTGCTCCAGCAGCAGGGTCCCTGCTGGGCATAAGAGCTGCGTCTCCTGCCTGGATTTGCGTGTTTCTGTTTGGGGGAGGCAGCGCCCACCTCTGCACCCATGGGGCGGAGACCGCGGCCCAGGCCTGGGCAGGGCGGTTGCTGTGATGGACCCAGCATCACCTGCCGCAAGCTGTCGTTGCTGAGTGGGGCACAGCTCCTTCAGCGGTGGCACGAGCAGGTCATGGAGCAGGGTCTTGTGGGGTGAGGGCCTGGCTCTCAGGTGCTCACCCCCACACAGCTGGGAGCTCGTCGCTTCTAGGGCCCTGGAGCCTGCTGGTGGGATGGCTTTGCCGTGTACAAATGCCCGGCAGATCTCCTGCCTGTCTGCTCCCCCTGCATTGCAAGAAAACAGCCAGGGGATGCTCTCAGTGCCAGCTGCCCTCCTGCCATCCTGCCAAGCAGCACAGGAGACAGACTGGACTCTGGGAGCCAGGGGAGCCAGGAGGGCACTTTGTAGTCAGGAACCCTTTCCCCCCGAGAAAGCGGCTACTGGCTGCAGTGTCCTTGGGCTTCCACGGCTTGGCAGGGGCAGCACAAGCGCTGTGGTAGCACTGCCCAAGAGCTGCTGCTGCTGTGGGACATGCCACATCATCGGAGTACAAAAGTGGCCTTTCTTGTGAGGCTCTGAAGGCCACTTTCTGCAAAAAAGGATGGCTGAGTGCTGCAGTAGTTGAATTCCTGGGTAGATTGCTGCCACTCACAAGAACCACTGTTATTTGTAATGTTCCCCAATCTTCAGCCCATTTCTTCACCTGGAAATGAAAAGGGAATGACGCTTGGGAACAGCTTGCAGCTGTGGCTCTGCTGTGGCTCTGCAGCTCAGTGAGAGATCGGGCCCAGGAGAGAAGCCAGAAGAGTTTTTGTCGTGATGAAAAATACAAACCTCCATATCCCTAAATTGACAATATTTCTACAAATTCTAATTAGTGTCTAATTTCGGCTTCTGAATACATCTTTTGGTTGCTGGAGTCCTCTAGCCAGAAATTATCTGGCTGCATTGGTATTTTGCATACTGGTAATTCTGTGAAGTTTTGTTCTCCAGGTAGTTTGTAGGATCAGGGGGCTTCCTGATGCAGGGCAGAGTAACAGGAAGACAGCCTGGTTACCTGTGGCTAGTAGTGCTTATGCTGTGGAAGCAAATGTCCTGAACTCAAAGGCAGGTATTGTCCCACGGGCAGCCAAGAAGAAAGCTGGGCTGCCTGCAGTGGTGCAAGAACTGTGTTCTAGTCTATGTCTGCTCTCTTTGATAGGTAGGCCAAGAAGGGACGGTGCCCTTCTTTTTAAAAGAGCTGCCTCTGTCGAGAAGTTTGTGGTCTTTCATGATGCTCTAACACTTCCAAATGAACACCTGCAGAGTGTGTTGTGAAATCCGAGCACTGACCTGTCTGCTCTTAGGCAGTGTCTTTACCATGTTTTTCTTGGCTTAGCAGCAGCAGTGATTAATGACAAAGCCCTTTCCAAGCAGAAGGGTGGTGTAAGGAAGTGCTGTGAGTCACAAAGCAGAGAAAAAAGAAAAGGACGATTGCACAATTTCTGGGTACAATGGCAGGAGCCGATATTTTTGGCTTAATCCTGCCAAAGTCAGTTCTGGCTCCTCAAATCTAGGCTGATGCATAAGCTGCACTTTCAAATGCTTTTGGGCTGCATAAGTAGTGATATGCACAAATGGCTGCTGCACGGTCCTGCATCTCTGGCTGGGTGTAGCCACAAACTTTGCCTACAGTAGCTGGGATAGTTTGGATCAGGCTTGTCAAATCCCTGGGAGGTGCAGCTAAGCAAAGCTCTTTTCCTGAATTGTTGTCACTGTGTGCAATGGGAAAAGAGTACAGAGAAATGGGTCCAGGTCGTGTGGCGGAACAGGCAGGAAATACCAACTGTCTATACCAAGTAGCTAGGGTACGGCAACGTCTCGTGTAGGCTGTGGGAAGGGACAGGCCCTGTCAGTCAGCATGTACAAGTCCTTGGAGCTGGAGAACTGTCAGGTTGTAGGGCGTATGCAGGCTTTGGGCCTTTGGCGTGGCAAGGTCCAGCCAGCCCTGATATTGTCGAAACAAGACCAAACTCGGTGTTGCTGCTATTGCCTTGGACATGCCTCTGGCTCATCAGTTTGCAAATGCTGAAGGAGCTGATTAAGGGAGGGCCATGTCATTGCCTGACTGGGACCTGTCTTTTGCTTATCTGTTCTTCTGGTTTCTCAGAGCCGTGCCACTTCCCCACAAATTACTAACCCTTATCTCCCTAAGTTCTACGCAGCAAGCGATGGACACAGCTGACCAGCCGAGGACAGCTGGTTTCTGTCCTTGGTGCGAGTTCCATTTCCCCCCTCCTCCTGTGGTCCAGGACTGTTGGCTCCAGTGCTGCCCAGCTGATGCCTGCTCTGTTTGCTGGCCATGGAGGAACAATAGGCCCAGGAGTTTGAAGGATTGCTGCTTGCCTCTTCTTGTTTGAGTTGAGAGAAGTCCAATTTGTTGCCGAACTGTAGCCCTGGCAAAGCCAAGGCCTGCTTTGGAGGTCTGGGCTGATCCAGTTCCTCTTTGCAGATACCTGCCCGTGGATCAACACTGATGCTTCTATCCAGGTCTCATGGGCACTTGAAAGCTTCTCAGCCTCAGTGTGCTCCTGCTCATGGCTGGAAGAGCATTGCTTCCTCAGGACATGCTTATGTGACTTACACCACTTCCCTGCATGTTGCCGCTTGTGTTTTCTGCTACGGTAATCTGATTTTGCCTCCCTTCTCCTGCAGCACAGCCTGTAGTAGGTGTGTTCACCACAGCCTGCATGGTCCATCTCAACAGCTGGCTGGGGAGCTCTGCTCTGCAGGATGGTGCTGAACAGGTCCTTAGACTCCCAACACTGTACACCTTTGGGAAATGCACGTACGGTCACAGCCTCTCAGTTAGCAGGAGCATGGCCATATCCCTATGCTTGTTTAGCTGGAAAGCAGCTGTGGAAATAGTTCCTTGTTTATGGTAACGGTTTGTGGTCCCTCCCATCAGCAACAGCGTTGGCACCTGCCCTGAGCTCTCCATTACATGCTGCGCAAGCCGTGGTACGCTCCGTGGCCACAATGGCCTCTCTTCTGAGGGTTGTAGCCCAGTACCTGCTTTCCTGTTCCCTTGCACTCAACTGTGCCATTGTGTTTCCTCCTGAGGACACCCAGGCAGGAGCAGAGCTGCCTGGGCATCAGCCTCTCCTGACTGCTATCCAGCACAGGCAGAGCAGAGGGCTGCTGTCCTAGTGTTCTGCTGAGTAGCTAAAAGAGCTGAAATAAAGTGACTTCCCCTTCAGAGGTCTGTTTGGAGTTCTGCAGAGGTACAAAGGCCCACTGTTGCAACAGGGATAGGCAGTGTGTGGTGCCCCATCAGTGCCTGGCTGGCCACAGGCCCTGAGCCGAGTCCCTCATGCAGGTGCGCTGCCTGGCTGGCCGGCAGCAGGCTCCTGGCCGAGCACTGCAGCAGTCTGCCTCCAACAGGACCAGAGACGTTTCCAGTTCAAGGAATGAACTTGGCAGTCAGAGCTGCCATTCCCAAGAAGTGCACGGGCAGGCAGAGGGCCACAATGGAGAGCATGATTCAGGAACTGTGAGGAGCTGCAGCATCGGCAGGACAGGCTGTGCCGGGCTCCGCACTGGAGCATCGAGGGCTTTGTCCCCGCCTGGGCCCTTGGCCAGCTATGCAAGGGCCCAAAACTTCCTCTGGAGGGGAGGTAGCCGGAACTGCAAATCACCCTGCCAGGGCCAAGGAGGGAGGGGTGGGTGTCCCAGGTAGGGTCTATGCCCCTGATGTGCGTGTCCCTTCCCTGGGGCCACAGGAAGATTTAGCAGCTGCGAGTGAAGGTGTGGTGTTAGTGGAAAAGCCGGGGCTCGCCTGAACTCGTCGGCTGGGAGGCAGCTGGCCAGCACTGGACGGAAGGTATGGTGGCCGTGTCTGTGTGCCCCCTGCCTACAGTATGGACTCACCCAAAGAACAGTTTGAAACAGTTGGAAGTGTTCTTGTTCGCAATTAATGTGGCTTTATTGTTAATGTGTTGGGCTCCTCTCTTGACAGCAGTTAGTTACAGAGTGTTTCACATGGAAATGGGCAAAAGGACAGAACTCAAGGAACTAAATTCAAATAGAAACATGATGCTGAAGAAAAGAATCAGGGCTCTGTTCTTAAAACATTTAGCATAGAAGAAGCTAGGAGCACAAGTTGCCATTTCAATACAGTTAAGACGTTCACTTTTTTAATTATAGGTTTAAAATAGTATTTTGTACCTATTACATACAGGAAGGTTACGCGTTGTTGCCCACATGCAGAAACAAGCAAAAGCAGAGTTTAACTGTTTCTCTCTACAGTGTTGTATTACCTCTGGCTCTGGATGGGTTCTGCTGGCTCCTGCAGGCTAAGCAGGGTCAGACTCTTTACAAATTGGTAGTTTTACAAGTCTTTTTCCTCGTAGTTTTTTAAGACGGGGGGAGGGATGAAGGGGATGGAGGGGAGGGAGGATGAGGGGAGGAAGACAGAGAGGGAGGGAGAGAAGCTGAAGGCAGAACAGACTGCCACAAAAGACTAAAAAAAAGTGTGGGGCCTTGAGGACAGGGAAGCGAATTGGTGTAGAACAAAGCTGTCCAAGCAGCACAGCTGCGGAGTGCAGGAGCACAGCACGCGGAGGGCAGGTGTTTTTACTGGAACACATGCCAGTGACCGCACTCCTGCCTGGAGGATGCAGGCACCTTGCAAAGCCTCACTATTACTGCTGCTTAGTCAGAATTGCTTCAAGTTTAAAATTGAGAAGACATTCATGTGTGGGTCTATCTAAAGTTAGTGCATTAGCTTTTACACCTAGCCACGCTTAGGGATCCAGGGAGCCAGTCAATGAGGGTCACATTGGTTCCTCTAGTGTCTGGCATCCTGCGCCTGTGCTGGCTGGCGTCCCGTTGGCAGGTGAGCCAGGATCTCCCCAAAGCACAAAAGGCAAACCCCCCCAGCAGTGGCCGGGGGAAGCAGGGGCAGGTGTGTTACTGCCTGCAATTGCTTGCCATAACCAACATTCATGGATGCTGACCCCCATTGGGTTACAGAGAATGACATTTATTCTTCCGGCAGACACATCGCGATTCCATGGTTAAAATGAATACAGCACAGGGCAGGGATTTGCTAAATCCCTGAGTACGCTCACATGCTCCTAACAAGGGCTGTGTCAAAAGGGCTGGCTGCTCCTAGGGGAGGGGCTGCTAGCCTCAGGCTTTGTCCTGCAGCTGCTGGGTTTTAGACACAGCCTTGCAGGCTGCAAGCAGAGACCCCTTTTGCTGCCAGCAAGTTCTCTATCATCTTTTTATGTTGTTGTTTAAATTGCAGCATCTAAGTATTTGTACTGAGAAACCTCTGAACTGACACTAAGAGCACATGGTGTCATGTTAACATGTATAAATTAAAATATTAAATCCACACAAAATGCAGCTTAACATAAAAAAATAAATATATAAATTAAATGCAAAATAAACCATTTCCCTAGAAACTCCATTTTAGTCCTAGGAGCAGGTTTCTAAGCAGCATTTTCTTTATGTCAGCCGCCAGAAAACTAGCACTGAGACTGAAGTGTCCCAGGCAAGCACAACACAGGGTCCTAGGGTGCTTATTATGGAGTCAGAACTCGGCTCAGGGCCAAGCACAGCGGGTGACACAGCAGATGGAAATACCTTTGAGTTGTATGTCAAGCCTTGCAGCATTGCTTTCTATCTCATCCCTCCTTCCCCAGAGCACACACCCTACTGCTGCTCTCTTTGTCTTACAGAAAGATAAAAGCTGTCTTTGTGATAAGACCCTCTTGCAATGCTCTCAGATGTGGCAAAGTCTCGCCGGTGCTGCAGGCTCAGCGCACCTGGGCACTAACACTCCTGCGGGGGCTGGGAGCCCCGCAGCTGGAAGGGGTTTGCATGCCAAGGAGGCTCTGGGTGACTGCTCAGCAGCAATGATGCGCTCACGGCATACAGCTACACTTCTGCCAGGCTGGCCAGAGGGCAAGAACATACGCCCACAATAGGTGTGCGAGCAACGGGCTGCGAGCTGCAAGGTGTGCACAGCACAGTTTTGACAGCACCTCATCTATGCTGCCAACAAGAGTCTGCTCGTCCCTGCCACAGGTGTGGAGGAACTAAGAGCAACTACACTTACTAAACTACTTTCCCCGAGTGTTTTTGGAAGAGGGTTCTCTTTCCTCACACCACTGGTTCTATTCCCCGCATCCTGGACACTTAGGGGGACAAGACAAAGCTTGAACACAGCTAAGAGGCTTGGACCGCTGGCATACAGGCAGCGAGGAAACTGCTGCTGCTTGCAGAGCTGGCACACATCAGCTACGCTGGCCAGACGCTAGCCTCTCTCAGTATGGCATGCGGGTTCCTCAGCTGCCTCACCACAATCCTCAAGAAAGCCTTTGGTTTACAAGGACAGGGAGGTTTCTCGTACATCTTAGGCCAACAGCGGCCAGGGTTGTTTCAGCCCTTCTGCTTTAGAGGGGGCTGTAGTTGTGCGTTTGGATACTCTTTTTGTGTGACTGTTCAGGCAACAGCCCCTCTGTGCCTCCTACTGTCACACTGCTGATGTGCAGGAGTTAAGTTGGCCACTCTGGGTGTGCAAAGCTCAAGTTAGCAGGTTAGGAATGTGCTCTCTGTAGCAAAGAACAACAGGCTGAACCCTCCCCTCCCATCACCGCCCCCAAAGAAACGTGTCCTTCATCCCAGCTCCTTGAGCATGGTAAGCAGGTGTTGCAGGGTGCCACAACCAAATACTTGGGACAGAAACCTGCAGAGCTGGCAAACGGTGGTCCTGCCTAGTTGGAGTACAGGTCCCCTTGCTCAGAACACCACCTGTATGTTCAGGATGGGAGATGGAAGAATGACCTTCACTGTCAAGTTACAGTTGGAGGGTTTCGCCTTCCCTCATCTTCTAGGTGCATTTTCTTTGCAAACTAGTTTTCTTCTCTGCCCCCCGCCCCTGCCCCCCATGCACTGTCTACATGCAGCAGCAGCACTTCAGCCCCCACCAGAAAGGCGAGGTTCATGGTGCTACAAGTTAAATGGCAAGGCAGCCAGGAAGAGAGTAGAACAAGCTCTCACAGCAGCAAGGCAGCCAAGATAGTCTACAGAAACTGTACAGGCAGCAGAATAAAGCAGGGAAAGTGAAAGTGCCCCTGGCCTGCAACTGCTCTTGCACAAACTCTTAGCTCAGTCCAGAATATGAGAGCCCTGCACTTCTTTCTCATGGCATCCAGTGCTGAGCTAGATGGATACCCGATTGCCTGACAAATGGGAACCATGTAGAGGACTAAACCAGAGAAGAACTGGACTGTGATTAGATGGTGTCTCTGATGTTGCATCGGTGATTGGAGAGTCAATGGATGAACGCAAAGTGTGGGAGATTTAGAATTCGATCTTACAGGCTGGAAAAGATTCATCCTGCATCACAACAGTGCTGCTGCTTGCCAGTACCATGATGTTTAGCTCCTGCTGTTTCTCATGGGTCTGTTGGTACCATTCTCGTGTCACCTCAGTATCATGTGTTGGGATCAATGTCACCTGGGAAAAGAAAGCAGCAGGGATGATTGTCTGAGAACAACTGCAGTGACAAACAATGCCCATAGGAGCTGAGGCTAAAATTTCCCATTAATTCTGGAACACTGTACCCTTGGTACTGCTTGTTCTATTTAATGTCTTTCAGATGTCAGGTTCTCTAAGGCAGAGCTGGTGCTTTATTTTATGCAGTACCAGCACAATGGCACTCTGAGCTGGCTGCAAACTGGCAGTACTAACACCACAACGATGAAAATGGCTGCAGCGCAGGGGAGAGCATCTCTCTGTGGAGCTCCAGAAACAGCCTTAGACAGATCCCTCAGTGTGAGAAGGAACAATGCTGAGTGTCACTGTTAATGGCCTCATATTAGACTTTATGTGCCTATTGACCCAATGTGCAACTCAGGGACCTTGAAATCTGAGGCTGCTTCATCTGAAAGAACATGCACACTTTCTTGTACCTGTCTTCAGAAAGAGTGCCCACCCAGGATGTCCTGCAAACCTGACTAAGCAAGAGCTATGCGTAAGAACACTCTGGTTTAAAAGCACTAATAAAAAGTTGCGATCAGAAAGAGCTTTAGCAAGCAAGGCTAGCAACAAATGCCACTGGGTGTGGGACACTGTGATGAAAATTCAGTCTGTGATGGTGCTTGTTTTCACTTGAGGATAGGCTCGTCCTGCAGCAGATAAGGAGGAGCGTATGATCTCTAAATGCTTCCTCCCCTCAGAAGGATGTGGAAAGGAGGACATACCTGCTTCCACTCAGAGCATTTTGCGGGTGTCCTCCTCCTCCTCCTCCTCATGGGTACAAACAGTTACTCTTCTAAGATTGCAGAGCAGGACATGCCCACTACCATTTGCTTCCTCTTAGTGTACTCCCTCTGGGTATGTTTGTGACACACACCTTCTCCCCAGCACTCGTGACACAAGGAGCATCACACACACTCCTTGGCATTTCCATGACCTACCTGCAGGTTCTCCCCCCACTGAGACTTCCCTTCCAGGAGCGCATCCAACACTGCCCGGCTTGGTTCTCCATTGGCTGCATCATTCCCACTCACAACATAATACGATGCTCGAACCCGCTTGAAGAACTCCGGGTCTGTGTTCTTTCCACTGCAATGGTTGGGGATGTATGCCAAGTCCACATAGACAGGTGGACCCATGGGCACAGGCAAACTGCTCTTAGGACTATTGGAAGCTTTGGAAAAAAGAAAACAGAGGCTATCAAAACCCTTCTGGAAGGGACAAACACTCACATTAACACTGAAGGACTTGAATTCCAGAAAGGTTTTTCCCTGCAGCTGCAGCAGCAAAGTTAAGATTTACCCAGGCTCTGCTGCTCAGAGGTGACCTGGGTGCAATTCTGGGCCAGTGCTGTCACAGCTTTTGGGAGGGAAAGGGAGTTCTGCTGTTCTTTGGGGAGGGACTGGAAGGCTTTAGCCTCAGAAGCCTTTCCTGGGGAAGGGAATCAAAAATCTCCATTATTAGCTTTTGCAGAGTTGTCATCCCAATCAATATTTAGTCCTAATTTTTGTTGTTTAATAACCTACATTTGCTAAAGAAACAACAAAAATCAGAAACCCGTTCTGATGGCCTTTATATGCTACCCTAGGGTATTACAGTAGCCTTTCCGGAAGCTCCATCCTGGCTTTCTGCCATCCCTGTGAATCGCTGCTATTCCAAGGACTCTATTGCTCTTTCCTATCAACCTTTTTACCTCTTTTCTTCATTTGCTGCTGCTTACATTTACGAGATGAGAGATGGTCAAACAAGAGTTGTTATACTCAGCAATATATATGCATACATATACACACACAACCCATATAAGGACTGTCCCTTCTCTCCCTCCTGCTCTCTGTGGAATCACAGAGGCCTCTGTCCTCTTTTTCCTCCCATGTACTATCTCTGCATCGTCTCTTCTGTGAGCAAAAAGCCACTAACTACTAGCACGGACAACTCATGCTGCCTAGCTGCTACACAAACAAAAAAACCCTACCTGTCTCAGCCAGTCTTACGGATGTCTAGTCCTCATCCCAAGTTCGATTTGGGCAACTCGCTGCACTGCTCCATGCGCAACCTCTACATCCTATGTCTTTGTCTCAACCCTCCCTTCAGACTCGCATATCCAGGCACTGCATCTTGCCAGTCCTTTCTGTGCAGCGCCTCTACACCACTATGTAGAGAACATGACCGTTCTCTACGGTCACTCTGCTAATACCCTGCTGCAGGCTCTCTCTTGACTGTGCCCTATTTGTTCATGAACGTCAGCTGGCTCAGCCCCTGTTCAGTCCACATTCCTTTGCAGAGCCCTGGCCTGGCACTGTGACCACCTCACTGCTCCGTCTGCTGCTTTCCTCTCACTCCCCGCTACACTGAGCAACCCCTTCATCAACTGCTTGGCCTGTCCATCACCCTTGCCATCAGTGACACCATCTGTCAGTGACACCAGTTTGCCTCACCTGAGCTGTACTTGCAACACACAGAGAGAGAGAGAGAGAGAGAGAGAGAGAGAGAGAGGCTCTTTTCAGGTCTTCCCCTTCAGCTGCTCTCACTCAAGAGGAGCTCCCTGTAGCGCCTCTGCAAACCTTCCCCCACTTCTCCTACTACACCTTCTCTTCGCCACAGTGTCTGCAACGGGCATCTGCTGAGACTGCAGCACATCAGCTGTGTTTCAGTTTTCTTCATTCTCCCTGGCACTACCCACCTGCTGGCTCTTGTCTTACACCCAGCATCAATGATCTGGAGCAAAGATAAGTATTTGCTGCGTCTGTAAAGTGCCGCCTGGCACTATGGGATCTCAGCACAGACAGGGCGATGATGCAATACTGTATCACCTAATACTGACATCATCTGGTAGGATACCAGTAGAGGACTGGTCTCTGTGTGAACACTTAGCAAGAGGCCATGGGCTGTACACACACTTGAGGCTGAGTCCCTCTTCCACACCTTTATTTAGGAAAAAGAGAAGACCTTAGTTTCCAACAGTCAGACTGCCCTGAGTGTGGTACTCAGATGTGGGAGCTGTTCCCATCCCATCTCTGCTTAACGTTTCAGAGGAAAGGACATATCTGACCATGGTGGTGTCCTGTTATTCTAAGTGACAGCTTTATCTCAGTCCAGTGCAATGCACTTACCCCACTCGCAGGCTGAGAGGTTGCCACCTCTTTTGAAAACACACGTGTATTTTGTCCTTCAGTTGCTGGCATTTCTTTGACAGCATGAACCTCTAAACACCTAACGCCTCTCCACAGATGTAGCCCCTGGCTGGAACTGAATCTTGGCCTATAAAGTTCTGAATTAGGTCTCACAGGTCTGTCTCTCTTCAGAGGTGGTTGCATTTGGCTCTACAGAGGTTGAGAGTTTTCCTCAAGGCTTTGATCTTTTTAAGTAAGTGATTTGTGTAACAACCTCTCTACCTTATCACTGCTTATAACTTTTTATGCCTGACTGGAAAGTCCTATTCACTGTTCCGCTACATTTAACCCAGTGCTTTTTCTCTGTGTTGGATCTAAAAAGAAAATGCATGCTTAAGGAAGAATTTCTTACCGGGGTTTGTTTTGATGCCATTAACAAGGCTCTTGCCAGGGTTGCTGTGACTACTCCGGGATAACTCATCCTCTGTGTGAGGAGGCTGCGCCAGCGCACTACGTGGTTTGGGCTTCTCTCCTCCATCTCTTTCTTTTTTGGCAGTGACAGATTTTGGAGATTTGTCTGATGGCTGTTTCACAGGAGTGGGTGATCGTTTCCCTTTCACATCTAATTTCCGGGCAGGTGAGGAAGATTTGGGTTTGCTCAAAGGCTTCCTCACACCTTTGTTCTTTTCTTTTACGTCTTTCTTGGAAATTTTATCAGTTCTGCTCATGCTTTGCTCATTTACCAACATATCAGGGTCTACCATGCAGACATCAGGGTGAGGAGGATGGGGATGGGGATCTACCATTGGAACAGGCTGAGGATCATGGCTGGACCTAGAACTGGCGTGATGAGCATTCCCAACAGCTTTGTCCACTGGGAGGAAATCGGCATCTTCGTCCGAGTCCATGTTGGCATCTGCTGTGATGGACGGACATTCTTCTGTCTCAGGTGGGACATCCGAGTCTGACTCGGAGGTTCCAGAATCACTCACTGATGTTGGAGGGGTTTCCTCCACTGTGGCACTTTGCATGGGGCTACTACCAGTGTGGGGTGGTCTTCCTTGCACTGAAGGATGACCGTCCTCCTGTGAGAGGTCACTATCCTCAGAGAGCTCATGAGGGCTTGGGTTGATGAATGAGGGAGAGAGCTCTCCCTTCCTGTGCTTGTATTCACATGAGGAAAATTTCTGTCCACAATCAAAACTGCCTCCTAAATGTGGCTCCATCTCATGGGAAGCATCTCCGTGGTCCTCTGTTTTTCCACCCCTCTGCACATCTGGGAAAAAGGGCTGGAAACTGTGTTCAGGGGACATCAGAGAGGAAGGACGGCTCTGCCTCTCTGTGTCCTCTTTGCCTGCGCATGGAGAAAAACTGCTGTCAGAATCAGGACATGTTTTTTCATCTTTTGCCTCTGCTGCATGGTATGTGCTTTGGAAAGCTTGCAGACTGGTGCTCACCTCTGTTGGACCATTGGCTGTGGTTTCATCTTCATGCTGATGATGAGGAAATGATGTCAACACATCAGGGAGAGATGTCAGTGTCATCAGCTGTTCTGCAAATGGTGCCTTCTGCTCTGGACTGCTTACACAAGGTTGCTGTTGTTTCTCTGCAGAGAACGGTGTGGGCTGTGAACTCTGGCACTCCTTTCTGCATGGCGAAATGCCGTCACCCATGCCACTGGTGAGTGGAGAACCATGTTCTTCAGCAAACACAAAGTCTTTGGTTTCAGCTGTATGTGTTTTCACAGCATTATCTGGAACCTGTGGAGACACATCCCAAAGACTCCTGGTACCTGGTTCTGCTGGTGCACCCGTGTATGTGGAAAGCATATGGGAGTAGAAACTTTCTGCTGTAGTCGATATCACAGGAGTGGTAGCTTCAGACGAAGGTTCCTCTGACAGGCTGGAAGAGTCATCTTTTAGCTGCTGTTGGGGCACAGACTCTCTTTCCACAGCTTTGGAGAACAACTTATCTTCTTCATACGGACTCAGCAGGGAGAATTTAGTAAAAGATGAGTCAAGGCTGCTGATTTTCTCAGAAACCTCCAAGTATTCATCTTTCTTCCCCTGGTCTGAGAGCAAAGCACAAGGAACCTTTAAAGGAAGAGAGATATCCCCTAAATGGCTTGCTGAGGTTTGCTCATGTCTGAACATACTGGATGTTTTACTCTTTCCTAGCCGGGAGCATTCCAATGCAGAAGGGCTATCAGGGAGCATTCCAATGCAGAAGAGCTATCCATCACTCCGCCCTCTGCTGTTGGGCCCTTTTTGTATGCCTCTTTCTGTTTTCCAGAAGCAGATTTCAAATCTATGGCTTGCTCTTGGCACTCTGAGACCACCGCTGCACTTGGATAATCTGTTACACAGAAATGTGGTTCCTTTGCGGATCTTTCAGCAACCTCTCTCTTTTGTGAAGAATCTTGTCTTAAATGGCACATTTCTGAAGCCTGCTCATCTCTGCCTATGTCTGGCAGGTCACTGTAACCAGCAACATATGTCCCCACAACAGTGGCTGGTGCAGTTTTCCTACTTCCGTGTTCCTCTTTCCACCCTGGATCGGAGGGCGAAGAGGCAGTAGAACTGGGTGAAATGGACTCCTGACGCTTGCTTTGCAGAAGGGGCTCTGGTACGTGAAACTTGTCCATTGCTGAGATGTGTGCATAGACTGTGCCCGCAGCTTCAACAGGGCTGTGCAGTTTAGACTCCTTTTCAGATTTCTCCTTAGCACCTTTTTCTAACTCTGAGTCACTCATGCTTTCTTCCCCTCGACCTGCTTTCTCATAGTATGTATCTTTGGGATTTGGGCTTTCAGATTTCAGGGACAGAGATATCTGCTCCTGGCTAGACAAAATGATGTTCTTATCTGGGCAAGCAGCATCAATATACGCAGCTGATTTTTCTTGATAAAACGTCATGTCTGTGGGAGAGGCAGATGCTGTGCTTGTGGATGATGGGTGCAGTTCAGAGTCCAGTTCTTCTGGCAAAGCAGAAGACACCTTCAGTTTTTCCTGTCCTTCAGATATCCTAGGCTTATCTGTTTCAGACAAGGGCAAGTATCTTTCATGGACGTCTGTATAGTCAAAGGCTGAATCTGCTTTATCTTTCGGGGATGCTGGAGATGACAACTCCTTCTCAGCAGAGGTATAAAGGCAGGACTCTTCTTCCTTTGCAGAGACATGAAAACTTTGACCTTTTTGAGAGATCAGTGCTGTTGCTGGCACCTTGTCAGTGTGACCTGGGCTGTCTGCACCCTTGGGTGTGAAGGGGGAGGGTCCAACTCCAGACACAATTATCTTCTCATAGATATCAGCGTACTTGAAACTTCTTTCATCGGGGTAGGGAGTTGGTTCTCTTTCTTCTTGCTCTTGTCTTGTAGAACTGTCATCACCTCTGGGTCTGCAGACCCCTTCCTCATAAGAATAAGGCTCAGGGGAGCTCCTGGAATAGGTCTCTGGAGGATATGCCACTCGGCTGGCTAAACCCACAGCCTCAGCATGGCCCATGTCAGCACTGCTTTTTTGACAAGGGCCTTGTCCTAGAGGGGAGTGTGCACGCTGCCCTGACACTGCAGCACTTTCTTCTGGGGACGCTGCTATATATTCATATTCTGCTGGTCTTGTAGATTGCAACAGAGTAGATGCTGTTGCCATCTGCTCTTTTCTTCCTGTAGAGTCATAAAGACCCTCAGTGGATTTGCAGTCATCCTCTTGCTTTATATCTGACTTGTATTTACAGTCTATTTCCTGATACAAACCACTGATGTCTGATTTCTTCTCTGTGTCCTTCGACGGGACCTCCTCCTGTAAAGGTGGCTTGCACTGATCTAACTTGTAAGGCCTTTCTGTTTCTGGTGTTGTGTCAATCTCCTTTTCCAGAGTGGTAGCTGTTACAGACAGGGGAGATGCCATCAGTGCTTGGTCTAGTGACTTTGCATAGATATCTAGGACAGCTTTCTCCTCATCATCTAAGTAGGAGTAATCTTGTTTAGCTGTCAACAACAATTCTTGCGTTTCTTTGTTTCCGATTAATGCTTTGGCCTGATTTTCCTCACCAGAGACATATCGAGAAGACAGAGGAGAACTTTCCATTTGCATTCTTTCTGGGAGAGTGATGTCATTTTTTTAACTATTTCCACTTTCTTTGTTTCTGATGTAGGTTTGGCACTCTTCTGTGTGTCGTCTTTGTAATCACACGATTCCATCTTTAAACATTCTGCTTCTGCTTGCAGTAGCACAGGTTTGTCTTCAGCATGATGGAGATCCTCATCCTCCTCATTGGGTAACTGCCCTCCTCTTCCAGCCTCTCTTCCTTCCTGAAGATACCCAAAGGCAGAGCCCCATGCTTCACTTTCTGCTCTTCTCCAGGTGTCACTGCCAGGCACTGCAGGAGACAGGATCTCCTTCTCTCCTGTTTTAGGAAGGGATTTTGTTTCATATTCTGGTACCTCGTCCAAGAATGTGCTCTCTTTCTCTTTATCATATCTCTGCTGCCTTCCCTGAACAGACATCTCCTCCACCTCTTCTGGAAACCACACTTTCTTCTCATAACTTACACCTTTCACGTAAAAGTCTTCCATTTCTGGAGATTTTTCTTCTTGAGCTTCCTTGAACCTGGAAGATTCTACATCTTCAGCAGAAATGTGTGAAGATGTTTTATCCTCAGTTGTGCTAGGCTCTGTAAAGTGTAAGTCCTTCGCATCTGGAGATACTTCCTGAGAGTCCAAGCCTGCAGTTCTTCCTCTAAATGGGCCCTTTTCTGCTGCAGAAAATAAACTGCTGTCATCTGGAGACATTTCTTCAGTTGAAGTATCTCTGGGTGACATGTCTTTAACTGAGCTACTTTCTGGGCAAGGAAAAGATTTTGACACTTCTTTCGTGAGTTCTTTAGCAGAAATTTTCAGTGATTTTTCATATGTAGCTGGGCTCTGCTCTGTGAAATCCATGGATTTCACAGCTTCTGAAGGGAATTTGTCAGTAAAGTCAGATATAGTTTTTTCTTTTGCAGGTATCTCTTCTGTGAAACTAAGAGATTTGGTATCTTCTGGAGAAATTCCTTTAACAAAAACGTCTGAAGAGATTTCCTTGCTGGGACTCTCAGTGAGAGAAATGGATTTGGTCTCTTCTGGAGAAATGTCTTTAATGGAAACATGAGAAGATTTTTCTTCTTCTGAGGTGTCTCCTGTGAAATACAGCAGTTTTCCTTCTTCAGTAGTCACTCCCTTAACAGAAATATCTGAGGATTTTTCTTTACCAATACTTTCTTCTGTTAAAGAAAGTGATTTGGTGTCATCTGGTGAAAATTGTGAAGATTTGTCACT
The DNA here is from genome assembly GCF_000699105.1 of Pygoscelis adeliae. Lineage (NCBI taxonomy): Eukaryota > Metazoa > Chordata > Aves > Sphenisciformes > Spheniscidae > Pygoscelis > Pygoscelis adeliae. Next base: position 2,630,179 of record NW_008824536.1, on the reverse strand, counting down.
TTCAGATTTGCTTTGGCTTGTGAACTGTGGATGATCCACATTTCCTAGAGATGTTTCTGTGGTAGAGAATGGCTCAAAGGACAAGTGTTTTGAATATCCCATTAAGCTTTCTGTCATGGTTTTAGTTCCTTGCTCTTCTTCTGGCTCCAGAAACACATCTGTGCTGGGATGGGGCAGCACGGGACGCTCCTCCTCCTCCCCTATCACCACTGTGTCCTGCTTGTGGTAGGAGAGCCAGGGCAGCTCCTCCTTCCCCACCAGTTCTTCCTGCACCTCCTCCCCAGGAGACACTGGAACATCACTGCCCAAGTCCGGCTTGTGCTGTAGAGGTCCAGGAACTTCTTTTTCATGTCTGTATTTAGCTGCAGATACCTCATCTTCTCCGAGAGGTTCACCCTTGGCTCCCTTCACCACAACAGAAGTTTGGCCTTCCAATTTCTTGGCAGCAGCATCTGTTTGTTTTTCAAATAGATCTGAATCTACTGTTTCTAGTTTTTCCTCCACTGGAGACTGGTGGAAAGGTGTGTGTCCTGCACTAGTGGGGCCAGACGGGGTGGGAGAGGCCATTTTGACTGTACTATCGTCAGGACTCATGCATCGTTCTTCAGCCTCTGCAGAGTCAACCTGGGAAAACGGTGTTTCTTCAGTTAATGGCAGACCAGAAGTTTGTGTCACTTCCATGGGAACACTGATTAACCCATTATCAGGACATCCTTGATGAGCAAACATGGGGGCATTGTAATGCCCTCTGAGTTTCTCAGGCATTTCAATATTTGGAGTCCCATCTTCTTCTTCCTCTTCATCTTCTGCCTCTTCATGAATATCCTTTTTTTGAGCTTCCAGTTTTCTCTCTCCTTCTGCTAACGCATGGAAATCTTCAGGGGGTGGAGATTTAAAACATTTGTCTTCTTCCAAGGATGATGTGGGAGAGATTGTGCCAGCGGAGGGAACATAGTCAAGACCTTGGGTTGCTTCAGTCCGAGAGGAGGGCATGCTGTTTACTGTGTCTAGAAGTAAAGAGCTTTTCCCAGTCTCTTCTGTTTGTGGTGCTGTTATAGATGCGACAGATTGATCTTCTGCTACTGAAGTTGCAAAAGATGAAAGCTTATCACATTCTGTAATGGAGGTAGCGGATGATATATGTTCCTCCTCAGCTAGAGGTGCTGCCACAATGTTTGTAGGATACGCCAGGATTTCAGACTCCTGGCCAGCATAGCCCTTGGCTGAAAGGTCAGCCGTAGGCATGGCCTGTATTCCATGTATTGCTTCAAAAGAGCCTGGGTGGTCAGGAACAGAAATGTCATAGGCACTGACATCATACTTCAGGTGTGGGATCCTCTCTTCCTGTTCATCATGTATTTCTTCATCAGAAATGGTCTGCTCTGTTTCTGAGTAGCCTGGGATAGTTTCATCTTGGATATATGAAACATGTTCTGCTGTTGCTCCTGGTGGGACTGGCAGACTGCTCAGATATGACTCTTCCTTTGTTACGTCCCTTCCAAGTAACTTGTTTTTCTCACCCACGTCACTAAATTCTTTTTCCTTTTCTGTAGTGGTAAATATTTTGTCCTCCCTCTCATCCTGATTCAGCTCATAGAAGTCTCTATTCTTTTCCACCTTCTCCTCTGCCTTTATGCGCTGTTCTTCCTTTTCTTCCAGTTCTGCCTTTTCTATCACATCTTCTCTCTTTTCCTTCTCACCCTCTTCCTGTGCCTCTGTCCCCTCAATATACTTTTCACAAGTCTTTGTTTCTGCTTCCTTCTGTTTTCTGTCCAAAGAGATTTTCTCCTCTTCCTCCTTTTCTTCCTCTCTGAATGCTGATGACCGAACACCCTTTGCTAAGAGGTCTATCTGTGATGGTACCTGTTCTTTGTCTGGAAACAGCGGAACTTCCTTGTCCTGCTCAGCTTTTCCCTCACAGTATCTCACGTCACGATTTTCATCTGTTGTTCTTCCTTCATCCTCTATTTTTTCAGCATGACCTGCTCTCAGTTCTAGCTGATGGACTGCCTTTTCCTCTGCTGGTGATTCTTTTTCCATATCAGTAGTAGTTATTCCCTGATCAGGAATGTTTGTTTTCAAAATCAGATCCACTTCAAGGCAGGTCTGAGCAATCATGTCAGCAGAGTCTTTTATCTCTGTTTCAGGTACTCTCATAACCGTATCACTAACCTCAATATCAGACATTTCTTGAGTTACCTGCAAGGCCCCTTTCTCCTCATGCTTCAGTTCCTCAAAGTCCTTTGTAAGATCTTCTGGTGAAGACAGGACTAACCTCTGTTCAGCTATGGAAGTCTCTCCTGGCTCCACCTGTACAGGTGCCTTCTCCATTGGTGATGTCTTCAGGTCAGCAGGTACTTCCTTTTCAGGTTTGACTTTGATCTTCTCAGTTTTGAGTCTGCCTGGAACTTTTGCCTTGTATAATGTTTTTCTTACTTCTGGGGTAAATGGTTTTAAGTCTGGTTTAGAAATTTTTTTGGGCTCTGGTTTGGTTTCTTTCTTTTTATCCTCTTTCTTTGAATCTTTTTTTTCCTCTTTCTTTCCATCATCTTTTTTTAAGTCCTTTTTCTCCTTCTTAATCTCTTTCTTTTCTTTGTCTTTCTTCTCCTCCAGTTTGGATACTTTCTCTTTGAGATGCTTTTTTCCAACCTTGTCTTTTGCCAATTTCCTCTTCTCAGCTTTGAGAGCATCACTTGTTTCTGTCTTTATCTTTTCATGTTTAACAGGTTTATCAGGCATTTTCTCCGCGTGTTCTTTAACCTTTTTATCAATTTTAGCATCCTTTATGACTTCTGGTTTTACCTCCTTAATTCCCTCCTCAACTGCCTCTTCCTTCTTAGCTTGCTTTGTCACAGTTGGCTTGGGGGAAGATTTAAGACTCTCTTTACTGTCAGTTCTTTGTTTAATTTTGGTCTGCTTCAGCACAGGTGGAGGTATTCCAGAAGTGATATCTTTCTGAGTAGCCACTGGGTACCTCAGAAAATCCAGGTGCTTGAGTTTCTCAAGACCTTCCAGTATCTTGTTTTGAGGAGCATTTCCAGGAAACAAAACCCTTACAATTTTCTCTGTTGGACTAGCTGGAAGCCACACCACTAGGGCTGTGATGGATGTGAGATAGGGAACAGAAATTTCACCTTCTTTCCCACTTGCGAGAATTATGCCAGTCTTTGCTTTACTATTACCAGCCCATTTCTGCATTAGAAACTGCATTTCTTTACTGTCCTTGACAGGATTCAGTATATACATGTCCAGCTTACCCACTCCCATTTTGTGGAAGAGTGTGATAGGTTCAATGGTACTGCTCACCACCCTGTAGAGAGGCTCTGATTTAATGCCCAGTCTGTTGAGATACTGCAGTGTCAGACAAGCTTCCTCGATGCTCCTCTTTACTTTCATGGATGATTCAGGCATCTTCAGTTTTTCAGGAACATTAAAAAAAACCACCCCTAGCTCAGGAGAAATTAGGTTCTTCATCCAGTCACTGTAGTTGGTAGAGCCCTGGGATTGTTCCTCCTCTTGCTCAGCAACTTTCCTCTGCAGCAGCCCATTGATGCCAGGTAGGTTGTCTGCACCAATGTGGGTGAGCAGGATTGAGTCAATCCTATCCAGGTGCCTTACCAGCTTCCAGAAGCAAGATTTCCTGTCAGAGCCACCATCCACAAGGATGTTAAACCCATTGACAGCAAAGAGAGCAGAATCACCTCTTCCCCCAGGGAATATGTAGCAGCAGGGTTTAGAAAGCTTCAAAAAGCCCCCTGAGGTGGGTGGCTCCAGGAGATCAAACGGAGACGGCACGTCAACTGTCTCAGAGACGTATTCTGCAAACTCAGACACCCCATCCATTTCTGGCAGAACTGGATCAGGATTCAGTTTCAGATTAATAATTTCCTGAAATCGAGGATGCCCAAGGTTGCTCCAGTCTCCTTCTCCCAAGCACGACACAGTAAGGGAGGCCTTGATATCTGGATCACTGTTGCTAAGAATCTGGGTGACCTAATGAGACAAGCACAGACAAATAAAGGTCAAATAGAGCTCTGAGACCAATTCAGCTCTTAAAAAAAAAATACCCAGTTAATGCAGAAATACTGAAGACGCCATGAGCACTTTATTGACAGGAAACACTGGGCATAGATTAAATAGTCCAAAAGCCCACTGCAAAAGATGCATGGGGCCATGTTCTGCTCTCTTTTTAAATTCTTAATGTTGATGGACTGTTATGCTTCCTGACTGGTGGGAGTGCACGGTGACAAGACCTCAGGAAAGAAAACGAAAGCAGGAACCACCTTGTTCTCTTTCCTTGCTTCTTCCTATCTAACCTGGGATATCAGTCCCTGGCTTGGGCTCAAAAGTAGCAGTTGCTTTTTGATTTGTGAATTCTAACCCTGAGATACCCTTTTCGATGCTAAGCATCATTGTCTGAACTTATCCTCGCTCATTGGCTAGTGGACAATCATATAGCACTTTGTGCAGTTTTAGTGCCATAGGACTTTCTTTTTTATTCAGATTCATTTTCTTTCCTGGGACCTACTTTGAAAGTCGTGACTCCATCTCTGATATACATACAGCGTTGGGGACACACTATGTGGTTAATAAATAGAACTAAGGTCGATATAATTTCCAAGGCTCCTTAGACATATGCTGAACATATCCCAAGCAAAGAAGCATTGAACCTCAGACTTCCCAAGTATCTGGAATGAGATCAGTACACTTCTTTACACTGTGTTCTTTTGCTTATACAGCCCTTAATTCACTAGTTAGTGTCCAAATAAATGGGTACCAGAAATAAATGAGAACAATCAGCCTAAAATAAATGAAGGTGGGCAGATTTGCTGATGCAATTACAGCAACAATGATATCAATTGTCAAAATATCACCCAGCCATTCCTGCAGCAACTGTACATTCAATCAGATGGAGACATTCTAAACATCTGGCACACAATGATCAGTGGAAATAGGGCTTATCAAAAACTGAAGCAGCATATCTGTATTGGCAATGAGCGCCAATAGAAAGAGAGTTTAAAGCCTCTGAGGAAAGCTATAGTACACCTAGCTAAGATAATTAGCATTGGAGCAGAGGTTCAGAGATGTCCTGTAAAGTTTTCAAGACCCCACTGCACAAAGCCCTGAGCAATCTTGTCTAAATTCAGTGCTGACCCTGCTCTATGCAGGAGGTTGGGCTACAGACCTCTCAAGGGCCCTTCCAACCTGAACGATTCTGCAATTCTACAATTAAATAATGGCATTTGTAGTTATTTAATCATCATGTAGTTACTCAATCAGCATTTAGTCGTCCCCTCGTCGTCTTTACACACCCCTAATGAACACTCTGAACCTTGTGAACAGCTTATGCTTGCTGGACTGACTGTGAAATGAAGAGAAATACCCACATTTACTAGGGTGATGATGGTCATATTGGCTGTTTTTTGGAAGCTGCCCACAGATATTTTAAGACCTGCTTTAAGAAATTTTGAGTGTCTGCCCACTGCAGAGCCAGTCTGGAAGGTTATTTCAAGCTGAGCACTTAAAGGTGGAATCACCCATGCCTGCCACCTTGGAAAACTTAAGCCAGGGAGTTACAGCAAGATGCCCAAGACTGTAGCATGAATTATTTATGTTGTGCAATTTTTTGCTGGATTTCAAGCCCATCTCTCCACAGATCTGCCACCTGAAGGAGCGGTGCAGACTGCATTGCTCGATCATGCATTCTATGAACAGGAGGGGTCATGGTGGCTCACTGTTCACACTCACCTCCGGGTCTGAAAGTATTTCAGCAAACTTCTGGTAAGTGAAGGTCCCCGTCTGCAGGATCAAGTCTCCTTCCTGGTCTGAGCTCTGACCACAGAAGATCAGTAGTTTGTGGGCTGATGAATCACACACCAGTGAGCGGACCTGTTACCGCGAGACAGAGTGTTGCAGTCAAAAAGTTATCTGTATTCCTCACCAGCACCCAGAAACGCAATCACATGGACGGGTAATACTTACGCATTATTCACAAAAGCCAAAACATGTTTTCTACATAGAAGAGAGTAGGTTATTGAAGAGGGAAGACACTGTTACTGCCTGCCCGACACAGCTCCATGTCACATCATAATTCACATTGAGAAAGTAGGCCAATGCTAAGAGAAAATGTTTGGCCTTCCACTGCCCTGTGAGAGGTCAGCACAGTTCGACTCTCATCAAACTAGAATGCTAAAGGTTCCGAAGTCCTCCACCTTGTTTGCTAGGAAATTCTCCAAGCTCCTGAGAAATCCTTAAAATCAGGCAATTCTAAGGCACTAACTCTTCCAGGAAGCAGCTCATTCCTAAAGGGCTAGCACACAAGAAACCATACACTCTCATGTGTTTCTTTGTCTAGCAGTAAATTCTGCCACAGAATACTGGTTACTGCATATATCGTGTTGGCAAGACCAGAACACCTGGCCACTTCACCACACCTTGCAGCAGACTGGCAGCATGTTCAAACTCTCCAGAAGGTGCAAATAATGATGATCATGACCTCTACGTCAGGCAAGGGCAGGAGGGCTGATGTGGAGAAAACCCACTGGCATCTGGTCCTTACCTCAGACACGATGCTGTCCACATTGGGATTTACCAGGATCACCGTCTCCAGGGTATCACTCCGGTGATGGAGGGTTCTTTGGCCTGAGGAGAAGCAGGGGATTAGACAGGATGGGAGAAGCTGATGAGACAGTATCTGCCTACCGATGTTTTAACCTCAAAAATTCCACTTCAGCATAGGTTTGATTGCAAGGCTTCAACTTGCATTCTAGACCCAATTTAATACCTGGGTCTCACAGAACAAAGCAAGCTCTTTTCAGTAACAAGGAAAAAAATCCTAGTTCTCAATCAGCACAATTTGCAACTCAAGTCAAACGTGTTCTGAAGTCCACAGTGCCAGGCACATCAAGCTGCCCGCTTGTGCAAGACAGCTGTGCCCCGTAAACGCTGGCACAGACCAATTATCTCCTCCAGACAGAAGTATCTTGCCTCATTGCAGCTACCATGGAGAGGTATCTCTGGATGTTGTCCAAGCCTTAGTCACTATAGGGCTCTGTGAGCCAGCTGGTGCGTGCCAACTCACCCTTCATTAGAGTGGTGCAGCACTAATAATGAATCTCTCATCATTCTTAATAAGTATTTTTTCTTAGGAAGTGTTTTTCTTTAATCCAAACACGCACTCCTAGAGGTAAACTGCTGCTATGGGAACCACCTAGATGATAAGAATGCTTGTTCTCCTGTCTTCCTCCTGTGAGAGTCACAAACAGGCACCCAGACAGGACTCTGCTCTATATAAATATTTAGGCAAAAAAGGAAGAGCCAAAGAAGAGCAAGCAAGAGCCTGGTAGTGCAAAAAAGCAGTTTGCGTGCTCACCTTGGCATGGGCATTACCTGGATATTTGGCAAAATATTGACATAATGCCTGGGCCCTATTAATTTATTAGAAAGAACAGTGGTGGATGCCTGCCATCCTGAAAGGCGGGGCTAGAGCCATCATTGTGTACCCATGTCAAACAGCTCTGGGGGGCGGGACGATGTACAGGACCTTCCTGCGGCATTTCCCTCAACATTGCAGGCAGCACATAATTTTTTGGATTCTAGTCTTTGCACATACCTATCTCTGGATATTACATCCACTCTACAAGCCAGGCATTTACAACTTAACTGTTGGAATGTATAATTTATAGGGTTTAAATCTTTCGTAGGCTTTAACCCCTCATATAGACTGGAGGGCCATAGATCTTCACTGAAAATGGACATCTATTTCTATTTCTATTTTTCGTCTTCCAGGCAACTGCTGCTCTCTGACAATGTTGTTCTTTCCACCCTCTCTATTCCACAACCTCCCATCAGCTCTCTTTCTAGGCAGATCTCAATCCTTCTAAAACAGCTTGATCAAACTGGTATTTCAAAGAAAGACGCCAAAAGGACACAAAAAGAAAGAAGTCAGAGAAAGGCCAATACTCAGTTCAGCTTTAATCAAACTCAGTTTACTGGGATGTTTTACTCTGGCTGCCAGCAATTAAATATAAACCAGACAGATATGCCCAGAAGGCAACTTTCAGTGCAAAATGAGAGCGGCTCTAAGCTCTCAGCAGAACTATTTATACTCTGCATCTCTAGCTGCTTTCTGAACTTGTGTTCTTTCAGTTTGTCTAAAAATGGTCCCTCCAGACTAAAACAAAACCATCACTGTGCAAAGAAAATGCTTGCACTGAGTTCAGTGGCATTTCTGCCACTTGATGTGGGATGCGGTGTATGGACGGGACAGGCTGGGAACCAAGCCCCAGCACAAAGAAGGAATGCTGCAAGGGAGCCCGTGGGGAGCGGTGTGGGAGGGTGGCAGGTGGTGCAGATGAGGAGGGCCCAGGAAGTGTTCTGGGGCATGCACTGCAGCCAAAAGAAGCAAAAAGCCACTCATCCTCAAGGTAATGGTAATTGTAAAGGCATTGCTGATACCTCGGCGTTGCTTAGATCCCAGCAGCAAACACAAGGAGTACCTTGTTTCCTCACTGATTGCATCGTGCAGTTTTCACACAGCTCACATCACAGGAGGACCTCCACTCACATGCTGCTCTGAGCATCCAGAACAGAAGCGATCTGCTCCCATTTTTCAACAGTAGGTCCGGGACAGCGTGAAACCCATGCCATTCCCGAGGCTTCAACTTCTGCCACCTTGCTGCCTATACATCCCAGACGGACTTTTTTGGCAGTTGTTACCCACGTCACTTGGAGAACACAGCTTGGTATACAGAACCAACACCAGCAGTCTCTTCCTTGTGCCATGTGAAAGGAGGGCTCTCAGGCACAGTGTAGTGGTGCCCAGCATGTGGGCATCCTTCCAGGCACGAGGTGCCAAGGCGCTGCAGAGGCAATGCCAGCCTGAGGGCCGCAGGCTGGGCAGCGCTTGGTGGACAATGCCAGCTGTACAGGGAAAGGGGCCTGTCTGCAGGACTAACAAGCATGAAAATACTGCTGCTCTTTGCCATTTCTGTGGTTCAAGCCCAAGCAGCTGAGCTGTCACTGCTGAGACTGGTAAACAAAGCGTGGCTGGTTAGCATTCTGCTCGCATCCTCTCACCCCCCGGAGGGGCTGTCCCCTTCACACTTGAAAGAAAGAGAAGGGTTCAGGCTGTGGGGCCAGCAACTGCTGGCAGATGGAAGGTAGGAATGGTGAAGTACTGAGTCTTGTGAAGGGCCGTGAAGATGATTAAGGGGACTGAAGCATTTTCATATGAGGCGAGACTAAGCGTGCTAAGACTGTTTAGGCTGGAAAAGAGAAGGCTTGGGGTGGGGGAGGGATCTTATCAATATGTATAAATACCTAATGGGAGGGAATGAAGAAGAGGAAGTCAGATTCTCTTCTCAGTAGTGCCCAGTGACAGGACAAGAGGCAAGAGGCACAAATTAGGACACATGCAGTTCCACTTGAACACAAGAAAACACTGTTTTTACTGTGAGGGTGGTCAAACACTGGGGTAGGTTGTACAAAGAGGTTGTGGAGTATCCATCCTTGGAGACACTCAAAAGCCAACTGGACAGTCCTGGGAAACCTGCTCTAGCTGATCCTTCTTGAGCAGGTGGGATTGGACTAGACGATCTCAAGAGGTCCCTTCCAACCTACGATTTGGTGATTCTGTGCCTCTGTGAAGCAGCGCAGCCCTCCAGAGCTTTGGTCCTGACCTGCTGTGGGGCAGATTCCCTTTCTTCAGTTGCAGCAGCTGGTTCTCAGGAGGATACAGGAGCACAGCCATACAGAGAGGCCATTTCCAGAAACACTGAATCACTGCGTGCACACATGCACGCCAAAACCCGAAACTGTTCTTCGACTTAATTCAGAGATAAAGCAGAATAGCACACAAACTCCAGGCTGAACTGCAAACAGTGAGTGAGACGGCAACACGGTGACCTAACCCAGCCTGTGAACTCACCAGGATGAGTGCCCCAGCCCCTGCTCACACCCGGGCTGCTAGCAGCTGCCTCCCCCAGCTCAGTGACAGTAGCACCCCTATATGTAACAGAGCAAATGCTGGGCTGTGCCCAGCTGAGGGAATACCCATCATCCCAAAGTCTCTTTGAATCCAAGTGCTCATCAATCCGAGGAGCCCTTTGCTGGCTGCTTCCTCTATACAGGCCTGCAGAAGCAGCTTCACAGGCAAAGGATTTAAACACATAGACTGGGGCATCCTTCTTCTTACTAACAAAAATTACATGCAACAGAAATGAGTAGCGGTGTGACTGATATTGCAGACACAGTGATTGAAAGCACACTGTTCAGGTCATTGCTAGATATTTGTCCTTACTAGAGCCCTATCACAGTGAAATGCATGCCTGGAAATACCACTGCAAATGGCAAAATCCTTTAATTACATTTACCAGTATGAGAAGTATGTTTCTCAGGCTCCTGAAGACTGCTGTCTTCAACGTACCTGGAACAAATATCCGAACATAGCTCTCTGACCGCGGATCTCCAGGTGCATTCTGAACACAGATCCCTGACCCTGCTCAGCCCTCTCAAATTGTGCTCACAAGCTGCTACATTAAATGAAACCTCCTCTCCCCCCAATTAACTGTGGGAATAAACTTCATTAGCATTGAATTTCTCATTTCGTACGAATCTTCACTTTGTGCATTCCGGCACATTCTGATTACTGCAGTCATCGCCATGCCTGTGCGCTTCCAGAGAATGTTTCTATCCATCATGTCCCCACCAAGGCAGAAAGCCCCCAGTCTTCACCATCTGTTCCTTAAGAGGAGAGTTTCTTTAGTCCCTCATAACCACTGTCACCTATCCCTGAAACTCTTCTAGTTCTGCTATGGGCATTAGGATGAGTAAGAGCAGAAGTATACAAGACGAGAAGGAACACAGAAGATTCACAGGGTGGCATTATTGTATTTTCTGTATTATTCCCCATCTATTTTTTCATGCATCACAACATAACCTGACACTAGCTTTGCACCAAATAAAGATCTTCAGTTAGGGGTACACAGTGACATCCAAATTTCACCCTGCCATGACACTATTAATTGAGCCCTTATAAGGAGTCTGGAAGGTTTAATTTTTCTAGTGTGCTTGATTTTGCATTTTTTGACAATTAATTTAATGGGACATCATAACTGTTCAATTTAGTTGCAGAAGTTCCTCACAGTCTTTTCTAGATATAAGTAACTGAGTCATCTCCAAATTTAGCCACCTCCGTGTTCATTCCAACCCCTTTCCTTGTCATTACTGTATTGATCAGCTGTATATTTAGTAGGAAATCATGAAGCCCTTGTATTTTACTTCTGGATACTGCACAAACTTGACCATATATTTATTTTCTAATTTGTTTTCTGTCTCTTAGGTAGTTTTTGACTCATGGCATTAGTTGCCACATGGCATTATGCATGCCACACAAAGTGCTTGCTGCATAACATATAAGATTTAATACACAAAAGCACCTCATTGATGACCTCACTGAAATTTCAGAAAACAGACAGGGGCATTCTCCTTCTCCACATAGGTCACATTACTTACCATTGTGCAGAAGTAATACCACCTTCATCCTGAAGGACTACAGAGGGCACACATAAAGCTCTCTTTTTAGAGGGCAGCTACCCCTTGGACAGCAGCCAGCCGGAACTGACTGACCATGGAGGCATTACACAAAAATGTCCCAGAGGTGATGAACAACAGCTTCTCTAGGCAATACTAGAGGAACTTCCATGGCTAATACTAAGGGGGCATTTCAGGATGTGCAGGCTGCGCTCATGGATCATTAGTGGGGAGGGAGGAAAAGTCTGATTTTTTTTTTTTTTTAAGAGCATGTATAGCTTACATACTAGAAAGGCTGAGGGGTGACATCGTTGCAGTCTACAGCTTCCTCAAGGGGAGCCGCGGGGGGGGGGAGGTGCTGATCTCCTGTCTGTTGACCAGCGATAGGACACAAGGAAATGGAATGAAACTGCATCAGGGGAAGTTCAGACTGGACATCACGAAAAAGTTCTTCCCTGAGACAGTGGTTGGTCACTAGAACAGGCTCCCCAGGGAAGTGGTCACGGCACCAAGCCCATCAGACTTCAAGGAGCGTCTGGACGATGCTCTTAGTCACATGGTTTAGTTCTAGCTAGTCCTGCAAGGAGCAGGGAGTTGGACTCAATGACCCTTATGGGTCCCTTCTAACTTGAGATATTCTATGATTATGTGGCCCATTGAGTGTAGAATTAATTTGGTTATGGTGGAGGATAGCAAGTGATGAGCAAAGTCACATAGATTTTGGAGTTGGTGTGAATTAGCCATCCAGGGCTGTCTACACGTGCAAAGAGATAGAGGGCGAGAGAACGAAGGACCAGACGCTGTGGTTTTAGTGATTAGCAGTCAAGCAAAGAGGACTATGCGGGGAGGTCAGTCTAGGCTAAAACAAAGGACAGTGCTCTAGGGGGACTATGTGACAAACAGGATGCCCAAGAAAGAGATGATCCTAGAAGCAGACGGATGGCCATGAAGGCAGAAAAGGAGGTCATGCTGCCAATACAGATCCTTGTATGCAATGTGTTTTGCCACTCTAATTGAAAGCACCTAAAAACCCGTGTAGTTGAACAATAAATTCCGGGCTGGTCTGAAGGGCTGGCAAGGATAGCTGCAAGAGCTGCTGCTTGTCATTTGCTTTAATCTTTCAGACCATTAAACCTCAGAGGTCTTATTATTCTGTTGATCAGAACTGGAAGAACCATGGTTACAACTCACCGTGCTGAAATTAGAGACCAATTGTCAGGGCAGTGGGACCCAGGTTCTCATTCTTTGTGAAATATGATCACCTAGGCCAGAGCACTAGAAAGTCATCTTTCAAGGGAGAGACTGTGCCGAAGTCAGTCACGATGCTCTGACTGGTACACCAAATTGTAATGAACATAAGGGCCACAAGGATGATTAAAGGACTGGCACATCTCTGATGAAAGAAGGGCTGAGAGGTGGGACTGTTTAGCCTGGAAAAGAGAAAGCTCAGGGGAGGGATCTTACCAATGTTTGTACGTATCCGATGGCAGGCTGTAAAGTCTGGGCTGCAGAGCTCTCAGGACCTTGCCATACAGAGGATTGAGACTGTTCTTCTGACCACATAGAAACCAATCCCCTCCCCGCCCAGGGAGCATTCTTTATTCCTCATTACCTCTCTTGTCCTTCCCACACCCTTTGCTTCCCTTGTCCCTAAGATTATCTGGGCTTACCAGGCCAGGTTCTACCTGTAAAGCAAACACCAATACTGCATTGATAAAACATACCAAAGTGTCACAGTCTGGACATGTTATCAAGGCACACAAGCCACAGTGATTAAAAACCGACTCTTCCTAACTTTCTGATCTCTTACCTCATGTTACGAGCATATCTCTTCAGGGTGGCACTTCTGAAAAGAGACTCCTTACAAGAAGATCCTAGATATCGCTGTGGTTCAGTACCTTTCGTTACACTTTAGCAAAGAGCTGAGCCTTGTATTACATGGTTTTCCTGATGCTCTATTGAAAAACATCCACCTCTGAAGACAGTCAAACCATGCATGAAGGTTCTGAGAGTGCATGTATTTGCATAATTAACATGAGCTAGTGCAAGTTGAAAGACTGCCATTTCCTTCATTCTGAAATGACATCATAACACCGAGATAGTAACTGACTCTTTCATTCTGAGGCTGTGAAGTCTCCAACTGCAGCTTCTTCAGTGCCAATGGGAGAAAAAGGATCCAGCCCCAAATGGTGTCCATTCAGAGAAAATGAGACAATGCATTCATTCACAAACACTCCAGGACTGTACCAAGTACAGCAAGCTACAGCTCCCTGGGAGAGAGATTATAAAGACCAGAGGAAAGGTCCTGCATAGAATTCTGAGCAGGGTCCTGCCCCTTTATCCCACCTGTGCAAATACACCTTCCTATCTCCTACTGCAATATGGACTCACCCCTCCGCAAGACCAAGGAAGCCCTGTGTTGTTTAGCAGTGAGGGAGAGGAGTGAATGTACTCTTGCTGGAAGCAATGTCCTACACCCAGCACCTGAAGGGCACACAGCTGCTGAAGCTCCTTCCTCCAGCATGCAAATTGAACAGCGTACAGCTGGTAGGACCAGCTCTGGCTGGTGGAGATTTGGAAGCTCTGCCAGCTAGTCAGATGGGCTCAGGAATTAAAAAATAAACACAAAGATTGCTTTGGCAGCCCGTACGCAAGCCAGCAACTGCGAATTCACCACTCGGCTCCTCCTTACCTACAAACTTGTGCATCTCAGAAACATCTCTTAGCTTCTCTGTACCTGGGCATCCTTGCTGTACTGTGGGAGTAACAGCCCTGATCTATTACAACAGGTCAGAGGGATGTATCAACCCTTGAGACATACTTAGGCGATATCGTAGCTGTGGGCAGAAGTGTGGGCAATCTGTGGGCAACCACAGCACCAGCAGTATGAACTGGCATGTGCTAGAGAGCAGCATGAGGAAAGTTGGCACACAGCCTTCCTGCTGTCTGTGTGCTCAAACCATTCAAGAGGAGAGTCCTCAATAAATTTAAAAAGAAACCCCTCCACAGAGGGGTGGGCTGAAGAGATTCTGAACAGTGTGTGGGCACTTGTGGCAGGTCCTAGAAAGGAAAGATTCTGCGCAAATTCAATTTTAAAGAAAACAGTCATTTCCTTCTCTTGGCAGAGGGAGGCAGCTGCCTGAAGCAGAGCACCTGTACAGGGCCTGGCCCTGTGCAAGCAGCAGTAGCTGCCACTGCCACAAACGCAGCACGGAAAGCAAACAGCTATGTCTCACTCTGGCTTGACCTTTAGAGGCTAAACGGGAGTCTAGAATGTGATAGCATCAGCCTCTGCCCTGGCCAAGGGAAGCAGGCTGTCTCCACATCTGGGACTGTAGTCATGTAGGAGACAGCCACCATCACATTCCCAGTTACAGCCCGCTTCCAAACTAGATCACCCAGACACAAGGAAAGCAGCTTGGCCAGTTCCTCAGACTCCAAAGAGAGAGGATGACCCACAGTCTCAACTAGTTTCCACAGGCTGCAAATCAGATTCCAAAGCTGATGTAGTGCTTATGTTGGCTGCAACAGTAAATTGTTTTACTAATGAACTGTTCTTAAAAAAAACACTTATTTTTATTTCAAAGCAAAATATTAAGGTTTTTAGATTACAACAGAACATCTTTGTTAGAGTGAAGTAACAGCTAAAATTATTGATAAAAGCAATTAAAGGGTTTTTTTTTTTAAATTTGCAGCAATCCATCAGTTATTTTTACTTCTCTTTCTTTTCCCTAAAAACTTTGAGAAAATTCTTTTCAGGATACTCTGTTTACATCCACAGAATCCCAGGATCCCAGTTCTTTTTTTTTTTTTTCCAGACAACAATGGCTGTATTGGGTTCAGCATATGTTTTGATTGAGAAGATATGATAAGGTCACTGCACTTCCTCAGTTTAAATCTCTTTGTTCTTTCTTGCCATGACCATTTTGCTCCCTGGGCTCTTGGGATTATTTTTTCATTTGTCTTGACTGTTCGAAACACCTTCCAATTTGTTATCGTCCATGCCTATGATAAACATGCTGCTTACATCCCAATTCTGGTCTGCCTTAAAGAAGTATTAAGGAAACTAGAAGAGCGTACTTCAGAGCAGCTCTCCAGGGACGCAGAAGGCTCGGCTGCCTCAGCTCTCATGGCCCTGAGCTGAGGCTCCCGCAGGGCGACCAGCCCCTGGCGGGGACTCCACAGGCACCAACTGGCTGAGCAGCTGAAGAGGCAACCACTGAGAACCAAAAACTGGGCTCCAACACTACGCCATCACTTCTGCACTCCTAAGACAAGAGATTC
This sequence comes from Pygoscelis adeliae, assembly GCF_000699105.1. Taxonomy (NCBI): domain Eukaryota; kingdom Metazoa; phylum Chordata; class Aves; order Sphenisciformes; family Spheniscidae; genus Pygoscelis; species Pygoscelis adeliae. The sequence continues at coordinate 2,614,363 of NW_008824536.1, read as the reverse complement.
TCACCTGCAGCTCCTCCCTTGCAGTCTGGGTGGAAAGCTGGAGGCCTATATCCAGTCACTGTCTTTTCAGAGTACAACAGAGAACCCAAAAGAAGATGGCACAGCGGCCTGCTCATTGGCACGTTCTCTCAGGAGATGGGTGACCTCTGACTCCCTGCCTGCCAGAGACAGGGCAGGATTGCTCTCAACCCCTCCGGCTGAAGCTTGTCTCTTTTGTGTACAGTTGAAACACCCACTAGCACAGAGATGTGAACGGGATCTTCACACATCTGTGTCCCAAACACCAGACTGTAGAGTGAGTGTCTTTGCTCCCTCCCCCAACAACTCTAAGGAATAATTAGTTAATTATGCAAGGCACAGCTATCTCAACAGGGGACACAAAGAACGCCCTCGGACTGGCAGCGCCCTGTGGTTAGGGAGGCATCTTTGCTTTGGTGCAATCCTAAAGCTGCGAGTTGGCTCCAGCTCTGGAATTCAAACACAATCTCTAACACCCCAGTGGATGCACTTGGATGTGTTTACCAGAACGACAGGACATTTCCCACTCTATTGCTCCTTTCCTTTTAATGGTAGCGTTGTGTCAGATGAGATGAGACTTTCAGACAAGATAAGTGGAGAACCACCAGGTGAGGACTACAGCTGAAGTTTGGTGTAAAGTGCCCAGAAAAGACTAGGAGATATTTTGAGTGGGAGGTGGGAGGCTGCAGTGCAAACTGGTACCTAACGGTTGGATTCAGGTGCCTGAAGAGATACAGCGATCCCAGCAATTCCGGGCACATCCAGCTCTTTGTTTCTTTTTCAGAGATGAGCAGAGCAAAGGGCACAGCCAGCTCGCTGGGTGATCACAGCTGAAAGGACTGTCCCACAGCCTCCTCCCCCAACTTGTGTTCACAACATGTGAACTTATTATAATAAAAATGTTATTAGGAAAGTGCTGTAGTTTTAGCTTTCTAGTGTGATTCAACAGCTGAGAATGATGAGGAATTGGCTTCAGGCAGTGCTTTGTGGTCTACCAGCAAGTGTTCTGCCTCTCACAGTCTGAAAAAGTCTACAGTAAAGATTTATTTCATATACTTTCTATTTTTAGGTCTTCAAACACTCCGCAGAAATAGATAAGTATCTATTTATTTATCAATGGCTAAATCCAAAGATCTATCTCCTTAGAGATTTTATCTTAGCTAAAGAAAGAGAAAAATCACTGTGTACTAGCAAAGGGAAAAATATATTTTTAGTGGGAATATGAAAGTCAGCTGAAAAACTGAGAGGCAAGAAGCTGTAGCAAAGCGCTGAGTCCCTGTAAGGAAAGGCTAGGGCAGAGCTACGTGCTGTCCTGTGGAGCAACGGAAGGGAGCATACAAGCGATCACCAAACGGGTCACAGATAAAACCACACAGGACATAAAATGAGGGATTTTAAACTGCGCCTAGAAAAGGGGAAGCCAATGGTGTTTGAGCAGGAAAGTATTATTGTATGTATGTGTTTTTATTTTTTACGGAAGTTTCAAGATAGTGCGTGATGATTTTTCATATGGGGATACTGAGTCACACAGTTGAAATTATGGCACCACTGAAATAAAGCCCTGTGAATGTGCAATAGGAGACACCTTATCTGGGGGAACTGAATAAACAATTACAAAGGACAGGAAAACACAAAGCAGTGTGCAGAGAGAGTGAAGATAATTCAAACATCTCTAGGAAGCAAAGCATCCCTGAGGGACTCTAGACCTGAAAGCACAGGTCTACCCGTCAACCACATTGACTTCAGTCTGTCAACAAGTGGAAATCTCCAGGTTTTGGTTTTAGCTTTAGTTAACATCCCAGCCACAGACTGACGGGAATTTTGGGTACACATGGTATATTTATCACTATTACCCATACTCCGGTTAGACTGAAGCTGGGTAGAGGGTAGAAGAGCACCCACTCAAGAATACAACACCACATGCACTAAAACCCCTTAGAGTTCAAGGGTTTCCTGGTGTGTGGCTCTGTACATGGAGATAAGGGTGACAGGCATTGCACTCAACCCTGATGGGAGCCTTGACAGTACAGCACACAGAGGACTGAGTGGAGAAGGATGCAGCACATGCAAGAGCATTAGGTGAGCCAGAGCAGAGCCGGTGACACATTCTGTATGCCTTCAAGGGCTTCAGATAGAGAGCTTCCAACCAGAGCATCTACCCAGTTGTCTTCAGGAGGACAAACAGGACACCTGGTCACAGACATGCTTCCAGGAAACACCAATACAACCTAACTCTCTCAATGTAAAAGGAGCCATGAAGTGCTAAGATCAGGAAAGAAGAGAGCAGCTGATTTGGGACAGAATAGGCACTAACTTTAGAACACCTCAGAAGTGGAGAAAAAGCCTTAAAAGCTGAAGAACTCTGCAAGTAGGGAATTTGGTGTAAAAAGATACAGAAAGAAGACAGCATCAGCAAGACAGCTCCAAGGAGAGAAGTTTCTCAACAAGAGCAGAGTCAAAGAGTGAAATTAATTGAGAACACACTAGGCAGGACAGAGAAAGGAAAAACACAGCAGTAGCCAGTCATTAGGGTCAAAAGATGACTATCTCTGGGAGGACCAGACAGCAACAGATTTTAAAGAATATGGGAAAGCACAACACATTAAATTAGTTACTGTCAAAAACAGTAGTGTGTGGCGTGGAGACCTACACAAAGCAGGAGGGGCACAGAATGGTCTGGGGTGAAAAAGAACAAGGTCTGCTTTCCAGAACCATTGCTGAGTGTCAGGATGGAAAGGGTTGAGGTGTCTGAAGGCATGGGCAGGTTTCCTTTTGTGGATCTAGCTGGAGATATTTAGTAACTTACTTTACCATACTGTTACTGCATGTCAGGAGAACTGATCATGCTTTAAGGTAAGAACAGGCTCTGCAAAATGACTGATGCCTCCTGGGGAATTACTACAAAGGTGAACCAGCAGCAGGGCAAAAGAAGGCGGCGAAATATTCTTTAGGGTATGGGAGGTTGTGGGCACTTGCCACATCCCAGGAGATACTCCTCCTAACCATTTGCCTGTGTCTTCCTATTTTCCCTCCTCCCTCATGCCATCTACAGCTCCTCTCCCAGGCAACTTCTATTTCTATACTGTGCCAACCATAGCAACCATCTCATTGCTTCCTAATTGCACATACCGTCTCACTTTTATGCTAAAAGGCAATTTGATAGCTCAGCCATTTTAGAACCACTAATTGAAGACACAGATGTTCACTTTGGAAACAACTGTATCTATTTCCAGAAGTTACTGTTCCTAACTGTTCATTAAATGCCCCTCAACTGGAAGTTACACCACCACTGAGCTACATTAATGGATAAGATGAGCACTTCTATCTAGTTTGCCAGGTGCAGAATCGGTCACAAGAGATTCTGTTCCCTTCAGCAGCTTTGCTGACTCAGGCTAGCCTTGCATCCTTTTGCTGCGAAACAGTGTATGGCATTGTTGTGGTTTAACCCCAGTCGGCAACAAAGCACTCAGCGGCGGCATGACTTCATTCAGGCCATGACAGTCTACTGTTAGTCTCCACTCTCCATTAGACAGGCATTCACATGAATCAAGAACACAGCTCTCCACAGGGACATTATCTCCAGCTGTGAGGAGCTGGAGCTGTACCTTCTTAATGTCTCCAGCTAAACCCACAAAAGGAAACCTAAACACACCTTAAGATACCCTCTTATCTGGTGCCCTCAACTCCACCAACCCCTGGCAGACTTATAGATGGTCCCTTTGGAAACCAATTTAATGTTTCATGTTTTCCTTGTCAGTGGCACTTCAGCTGTGACTTGCTGCTAGTCCCTGAACAGAGGCTCCCATGGAACTGTTCCTGTTGGCATTGAGGCAGACTCCCTGTTCCAGATTCCAGGGCTGAAGACTCCTATAAGTCACAGATCTGGACAGCTTCTGATTTCTTAATTTTAATAAGAATATCCATCACAGGATACATGTTCTTACAACCAGAACATAGCACAGATTCAAGAAAACTGTGCGTTTCTTCTAGTTCTGAAGTATCTGGGTAATGCTGATTCTGACTGACTTGAAGGTACAGCTCATGATCTGTCCTATTTCTCTGATTTTTTTTTTTTTTTGACAGCTGATCAATATGAAATGTGTAAGCAAGCTGCCTGAGGCAGAGAGAACTTAGTTGTATCAAGGAAGGGATAGCTGTCACAAATAAGGAAATAATTGTAAGATTTCCTCCTGTTTGCCTATTGAGATGACAAATTCCTGGCAAGAGGCTCCTGCCTCTGATTTCTAGCATCTGTTTAGACACCTCCTTTCTATTCCCTATTGTTAACAGTCTCATTCTAAGTAGCTTTTCTTCCCCCTCACCTTCTTGTTTTGAAGATGACCTGCTGAATGTCACCTCTGTTTAAGATACAGATATTAAACCAGCTGTGGACTCGGTGTAGCTGGGGTGGTAAAGCACAGAAGGACTGTATTCTGCCAGCCCTTGAGAAAAAGCAGCTGTCCTCTGCCAACATCTTTTTTTGCTGTGTTTTGGCTTTGCACTCTTGGATCTAGTTGCCACTTGATAAGATTCTCTGCATGGTCTGGATTCCTGGGATTTGATTTACAGCACAGAGTACAGTGACAATGAATGGGATATAGAAAGTTATTTCAAAATGCAGAGCTTCAAGGCCTCCTGTCCCTTCTGCTAGCAAATGCAGGCCTTGTCTGTTCAGCATTGAAGAGAGAGGCATTTGGGAGAAGCCAAGGAGGTTTCTAGCAGAGTAGGGACAGCTTCTTCTCTCAAAACTGGTGACAAGTCAACTTGGCCACTGCCTCTCACCAGTCTGCCTTGCACTGAGCTCACTGAAGTCTCACTTCATAACAGAAGCCCCTACTTCTTAATGCTACCCAGTCTAGCCAGGTCTCTTTCAGCTTGCAGATTACACAGTGGAATCAGGGACTGAACTTACTGACTTGGGAGAATAAAAAGCACTAGAAGAGGCCTTCACCACCACGAACACTGTTGTCTCAGGGCCTCTCACTTGTTCAGCTCCAAGTCCCTCAGAGCCATGCAGGCACAGAACCCTTCCACGCTCCCATGCTTCCCTCTTCCTTGACAATTGTCTTTGCCTTTGAATATGGACCAATAGCAAGAAAGAAACCCCATAACAATTAAAACACCCGTGCAAATCTAGCAACCAGGAACTGGGCGAAAACACATATCGTGCTCATACCTACCAGCCTGCAAGCTGGTTCTTCAAAAAGATGCCACACAGATCAAAGCCACAGAGAACCACCCTATCCAATGTTTTCCTACCATGGAAAGGAGTCATATTTGTTTGAAGCCATCTACTTCAAATGTGGCCTGGGCAGTGTTCGTATTTCTGTCCAAGTACTGCAACTTACCCCACTTAACCATTTCAGGAAGCTTTTCAGAACATAAAAGTCATATAGTCAACCAGAAGGTAAGTCACTGTCTTCTTGCCCACTTCTTCTCTAAGATAGCTATTAGCACCTTGAGTGCCTGATGACAGACTGACATTCCTCAGGCAACATTCAAAAGAGATACTAATGGCCTTTTCCTTCCAGTTTTCTCAGTAATTATTTAAGGATTTGGCAATGGAGCTTAATAGAGAGTGGCACAGGCGAGATGGTTGGATCCCAGCGAAGTAAAAGTTAGCTACAGCAAGTGCAAAAGCAGCTAATTTAATCTCTTAACTTGAAAGTCAATAAATGATCCAGACTTGCCAGTTATGCTGCCATGCTTTTTTTAGCACAATCTATTTGTAGCTATAGCATGTTGTGAAAAACAGCACTAAGCTTTTACAGCCTTCATTTTTTCACTGGAAACAACCAAACGGACTTTTCTCAAGACTACCAAAATACATGAAAAGCAGAGCTAGCAAATACCAGCCCAACCATGCAGTGGTACCGTGCAGCTTCTGGACAAGTCTCCAGGTGAGAGCTAAGGCTACAGCTCATGCTGCTTATGTCCTGCCAGCTGGTATTTCTATTTTGGCCCGTATCCCAGACGAAGGCATGAAATCTCCTTTCCAACCTTAAAACAGCTACAAGAGTTTCAGGTCAGGTATTCTACAAACATATTCAATAACAACCGCTTATTAAGCCACTGCTGCCCGAGGCATTTAGCTGACTCCCAGGCTAGTCAGAAGAGGCTCAGCCTTTCACATAGGAGGGGTCTGAAAGTGTCTTGCTGTGCCTAAGCTCTGATTTGTTTTCACCTTTGTTTCACACTAAAGACAAGGAGATAGATTTCCATGTGCCTGACTGGTGACTATAGATGAGTTCTCCTCCTGTTGCACCTTCTTCTCCAGGATCTCAAGAGTTAGTACAAATTTACAAAAGATTTCTTGTTTTGAAAAATGCCAGAGACAAAGAACCTTACATACCTGGTTGAACTGTGAACCCAGGGCCCTGAGGTAGGTTCTAGTAAATAGCCAGAGACTTTGGTGCTTCACAAGAAGGCTCATGAAAGACAGTAATACATGCAAAGAGACACACAAGTTATTCAAGTAGGACATACTGATAACAGACACGCGTGTTAAATCCTATCCCCTCTGTGACTTACATGCCTCCTTCCATTTGAGATTCTCAACCTTCATCCTCTTAGAGGAAATATCCAAGCCTTTACTTTCAAAAGCGAAGAAAGGGCTCGCTCATTTCTTTCAAAACACAGAAACTGGGATGATGATGCTTTTCAGAAAGATAGAAGTGAATCAAAATCACATTCCCCATTAAAAAAAAATCCAACTCAGTACTATTCTATACATTTGAGAGATCAGTCCAGAGAGACTTAAAGGCCTGTCTCAGGAGAACTAAGAACCTGCTGGCCAAGGACACCAATGCTCAAGTTTATCTGTGAATAAAGCCTCGTAAGGACAGAGATTTCCTGAAGAGCTGAATACACAACTAGTTGTTCTATAGTACTAACTTTTGAGATCCTGGAGAGGAAAGCATGAGAGAAGAACTGATCTACAGTCACCAGTCAGCACGTGTAGAAATTTATCTCCGTTTCTTTAGTGTGAAGCAAAGGTGAAAACAAGCCACAGAGCTTAGGCACAGCAAGGCATGGAACTAATGAAGACCCCTTTTTGTGTATCCACCCTGCACTGTCCCACTGCAATAATCCTAGCTACCTCCATGGTCCCTGCAGTCCACTGCAATATCCTCAGTTCCTCTCATGACTCATAACTACCAACTGGTCAAGTGGCAGCACGCTTGGAGACAGAAGTGCACGTCTGACGGCTGGTGCGTAAGTGGTGACTGCCCAGATGGCAGGCCAAACAGAATGCGTACTTTCCCAGTGAAGGCACTGATTTGGATCGCTCTCCGCTACTGCCCCACCAGTTTTCACAAAACTGGTAGAAACTTGTTACTTTTAATGCTTTAGCAGAAGGGAAAGTGTTTACTCCAGACAAATACAATGCATGTGCATTTGTAAGAGGAATTCATACTATTCAACCAAGCACCTCTAAGGGGATGGAGGGAAAACTAATACAAACTGAGAAGTTAGAACCAAAGTAGCTCAATACTTTCTCTAGTCTTTCCTGTCAACAGCTACAAAGCTTGTGCTGGAGTCCAGAAAGACATGGTCCTGTAGCTAATTCAGGATTTTTGAGGGGAAAGAAAAATAAATCCCCTTTTCCCACCTCAGTAAATTCTCCCCAGAATAATTTCTAAGCGTTCATTTACACATAACTTACACTCT
>NW_008824536.1:2603597-2606645 GCF_000699105.1 Pygoscelis adeliae | reverse complement strand
GTTACTTGGCTGATGGATAGTCTCTATCACTTTCCTTTCTTCCCCAGGTACTGTTGCCTAATGAACACTTCACAGGCTAGCAGATATACCCTTCATTTTGAGCTAGCTACTACTGTGAGGTCCCTGCATGCTAACCAGACAATCTTGTCTTCTTTGGCCTCCCGTTGCATCTCCTTTCAAGGGCCTGGAGATGTCTCTTTTCTACCCATCAATTAGTAGTGGAAAGCCTGTGATAATGCACGTAGCACACTTGGCTGTGCTAGCCAAGTGGCCAGAAGTAGCACCCACTAGGATCTCTATACTCAGACACCTATCACAAAGATATATTGCTGGATCCTTATTTGGCTCTCAGTTTCTTCTTATGTGAGATGCAGCTGTCCCAGGAGTTATCTAGGATGGTCTGCGTATGAACATGTACAAAGAGCACAAGACCGTGTCCCATAGAAGCTCATGCTGAGGAACCCCTCTTCCACCCTTACTCTGGTGTCCGGCCATGCTCCTTTGAATGAGACACACTGCACCTCTTGTTCATGTACACACGGCTTCCTTGCTTTCACCAAAGAGAGCCTGTGCTGGCTATTGCTCACCATACTCCTGTGCTCAAGTCCATTATCCATTTACCACCATGTCTGCTGAGGATGCGACTCAGGTATGCCAACAACACAGGTGTGAGGAAGAGTGGCAAAAAGACATGACAGGACATGGGTTGTTTTGTCAGGAAAGAAACTACTGCAAAGCTACACATCTCTGTCTGCAGAATGCGAGCAGGGTGGAGGATCTGACAGCCTGGCCTTGTCAGATTGCAGGAAAGGAAAGGAGGGGAGGAAAAAAAGGTTCCCGGCCTGTATACGATAGCTGCTTGCTGGAGAAAGTGGAAGGACAGACATGCAGTCTGGATGCAGCCAACCAGTATGGAGCCATCAAGGAGATAGGGAGGGTACTGACCTTATACAGCAAAAGGCCCCCTGCCCCATCAGAAGAAAGAGGAATCCCTGCTATTCTGGAACAGCGCCCAGCCTGCAGGGCTTTTCACAGTGGAACTAGAGCTACTTGGAATAGAAACAGCCTCATCTCTGAGATCAGAGAGTTTAAACCAGAGCTTGTTTTTTCTGCAGTCATAAGCCAGCAGGCACCAGCTGCAGAATTTGCCGCAGTGTGTGTGTGCGCGTGTGTTTCTGCGTGTGCGAGTGTGCAGCAGCCATGCTCCTCCCCTCCAAGCTCACTGTGTGATAAATGTGTCCAGCTCCCTCCTTTTTCCCCTCCCTACATCACTGACAGTCCCAGTCTGATCACTCTCAGCCCCCTCTCTTCTCTATCAAGAAAGCTTTTGTTGGCATCACTACTGACTTCTTTTCATTGCTCCCTCCCTGGTCAATGAGGTTTGCCTCTCCTCTTTCTCCCTCTTGCCCAAAACAGCAGTGTCTGACAGATATGCATGGTCACATACCCTGGTCTGTGCAATGTGCCAAACCCTGCTCCAGCTTCTCTAGCTCTGGACCCTGGAGATAAAAGGCCCTATTTTGAAATACTTCAACACATTTTAGCATTAGCATACAGATGACTTAACACTTTTAACAAGATGTTTGCTGGTGGCAACACTAAAGAATGCCAAAGATACCCTATGAAAACAGAACCCCGTGTGTCTGTGGGCTGCAAAGGTGTCATCGTCACACTGTACCACTGGTGATACAGGAGAGCTAATCATAAAGGGAGAAGGTGGCCCCTTATACCTCTGTGCTACATGGAAAACATAGCAAGGTAAGGGATGACAGAGGACCACCGCTAGGAAAAAGAAAGCACTTCGCTATTCTCGTTTCTAAAGCACAAAATCTCTCCCTATAGCCTACTAGGATGAAAATCAGCTCCAAGCCTGGCCACATATCCTCTCCTCTGCTGCCCTAGAAAAGCTGCATCACTCACATTTTACAAGAACCTTCCCGTTTTCCTCCCCCACTAACTGGACACATTTAGATGCTTTTTGGCTTCCTGTAGTGGAAGAATGTAGTGTTGAGCAGCTCAAAGCCAGACTTCAGCTACTTCAAGACTACTCATGTGTGGGTGTGCAGCACCAAAGGAAAGAGAAATTGCAAGAGGGGCCCTGTATCTCTCTTCCATCTAATCAGCAGCATGACAGTCCACCTTAACAACCCTCCCCCCTCCTGACTGGCATTAGCCTCATTCCAGCATCAGCACTGAGCTGAACAGTGATAGAGACATTAATACTGGCTTTCACCAAGCCTTGCCCAAAGGGAGCGTCTGTGAGATGCCTTGTGCCACCTCCTCCCTTCTCCAGTAGCACACCATCTTCAGGAAAGACCATACTGGGATAAATCATAATGCTGCAGGACTCCTTAAGTCTCTGACAGGCAGAATATCTTCTCCAGATTCTTCTCTAGACCCATCTTCATACATCCTTCTCTGTGTTTGAGCTAGTGACACAAGTGCAGTAAACAGCTGAGCAGCTAGGGAATTCGGTCTCTGTTCCTATACTCGGGATACAAGCAGCTGAGAAGGGGCGAGGTCTCAGACATATTATTAAAAAAAAAAAAAATGAACTCCATCTGCAGCCACCTTTCCCTCTTGTCACTAGTCCTTTCCCCCTCAACCACCAGACAGTCACCCCCCCTACTCCAATAGGATCAAATTCCAAGGAAAGACAAACGCATCTGCTATAGACTGCTCCACAAAGATTTCCTCACCTGCTCCTCTGCAAGGGCAGAGCAGACCCAGCAACTCGCCCCCTAAGACAAGGCAGAAGAGAGCAAGAGAGCCCGGTCAGGGCTAAGTCCCCTTGCCGGGTACCTAAATTTACAGTCACCTCCCCCAGAATAACCCATCCTCCCCTGGTCGACCAGCTTTCTTCAAAGCAACAAACAGCATCAGAACAAGAACAAAGCCAATGCTGGCTGTCTCAGTCCTGCACCCACCCCACCCTGCCCGAACAGTATTAGGGGCTTGTAATTCCTGACCGCTACCAAAGCGGTCAAAGCCCTGGAGCCTTCAGGTCGGGCTGACAGGGTAGGAAAGGAACGTCCACATACCATCCTG
>NW_008824536.1:2600550-2603389 GCF_000699105.1 Pygoscelis adeliae | reverse complement strand
CCCTCTCCGGGCTGCCGGCTCCCGAAGCATCCCGGACAGACGGCCCCTAGAGCATCCCTCCAGGCAAGCCTGGCGCGCCTGCGGGCAGTCGCTAGCCCCCGGCGTACCGCAGCCGGCCCAGCGCTGCCCCTGCGCTAAGGCCGGCTGATTTTGACGCAGAGCCTGGGCAACCGTGAACTCCAGGACTCTGGCCAGCGCTCCAAAATACCTGAAACTGGACAAACTCCTGCAAACACATGGGTTCCCACGCTATCGGGACATTTTTTTCCCCAACACCCTACAGTCAGGCTACTCCTCACAGGAGTGCCTCAGAGGGTCACTCCCCATCTCAGCTGAGGGGGGCGTTGGTTTAAGTCACTCTTGAACTGGAACCTCACGCCTGGCTCCAACTGCAGAGCTGCTCCACCAGTTAAAGAAAAGCAACATGAAATACCAGGCACAGCATCAGCAGCCTGGCTGGGGGTAGTTGTGCCGAGTATCACCTACCCAGTGCCTGGCTGCTAGTGAACAGGGATGTGTCAGTGATGATCTCAGATCCCATTGAACAGGTAACAGAACTTGAATGAGCGATGCAAGAACACCTGACCTCTGGAGACCTATTTCCAGCACTGTTTTCAGATAAACGTTTAAGTCATTTTCTAAGAACCTTGCAACTCGTTTCATTACCAGTATCAGCATCTGGCTCATTTGACCTCCAAGGCACTTGACAGAGAAGCGTGCTTCCATGTTCCTGCTCTGCTGGGCTTAGGCCTATCAGTCCAACGTTGGAACATATAGATTACTCCCATGGCAGGCTAGTTGCCAATAGTGACCTTTTTTCATAGCAAGAACAGAAACCACTCCTGGTGCCCTGCCTGCCTTACACAAGATCCCAGCTTACTTTTAGATTCCAGAATTAACCGTGAAAGCTGGAGATGTCCTGCCTGCCCTACAGCAAGTCTCCCTCTCAGTGGAGGGAGGGAGTCTTCCAAGGGCTGTCAAAGACAGTGGAATGCTCAGGAATAAAAATATCACAGAATTCTGATGAGTTTTAAAAAAAAAAAAATTAGAACCTTCTCCTCTGTAACTTTCAGATTATGCCAATCAGTGGCAAGTACCTGTGAACCTCAGGAAAAATGAATCACTGGAATCAAACATCTTTGATTTCTGTATGTTTTGAGCAGGTAACACATCCTCATCTTAACACCCTATTTAAAAAGACCAAAGATTAAAAAATTCTCAAGGGACAAACTATTGAAAAAATAGTTCCATGCTATGGGAGCTGCTGAACTGCTCCATTACATCTGTCACATCCCAGTCTTCTGTTTGACAGTTCCAACACACAGGCAGTAACACCAGCTACTTGATGAAGCCAGTTAGTCTGCTGCGGTGGCTGGGAACCACTCCCAGTGGGCTGGAGCCTCTGTGGTGAGCACTGGGAGAGAACAGAGCCTTCTGGATTCTGCTTTCACCTCCAACACAAAAGTCACTGCAGGGAGAAGTTCTGTAGATCCACGCCCAGCCACTCACTTGACAGTCAAATCAGACCACTAACAGATGGTAAGGGACACAATTCTCTTCCAGTCACCAGAATCATCAGTACAGCATTAACCTCCCAGCCACAGGAATACAGCAACAACTGCAATGAAGTGAAGGAGCGCTTCTTTTTAATGTATGCCTTTGGAGGATTGTTAAATCCTGGGACAAAGTGTTGGAATGTTCTCTGAAAGATCTGCAGCAAGGCATACTGGCCTTCCAGTGACCCAGAGGGGCAGCTGGTTTTGGTCACCAATATAAACAAACACAGGTAATAGTCAACACTTTCAAGCACAATTCTCAACTGAGATACTTAAAAGGGGTTTCATCTTTGGAAAGAAAAATGAGGGTTCAGTCTGAAGCCAGCTTTTTTAGGTGAAAAAGCCTAGGTTCTTAAAAGGAGTACAAGTTCCTGCTGTCTTTGAAAGAGAGCAGAGAGCCGATATTAACTGAGTAGCCGACCCTTTTTCTGTTTTGGTAGAAAGAGAAAGGTTTTTTTGAAATGTGTACTACATAATATGGAATGATAATCTATGGATTTACATTTGTTTAATTCAGGAACTAATGGATTGAGTCTACTGGAAATTACAAAGACTACCTAAAGGTAAAAAGCTCCTTTGGATTTATGTCAGTGCTGGGATTACAATAAAGAACAGTTATATATATGCTGAAGAAGGGGGCACAGTCAAATGGCGACAGCCACCCATTGATCACTAGGATCTTAACATTCAGTATCTATCGAGCACTACATGCTACTTCAGCAAAGTCTTGTCATCATGGAATTCATAGATTCTGACAGTAGTCAGGACTGCAAAACAAATGATCATAGGGATGTGGAAAAGTAAACCACTGCATAGATCGGACTGGGAGTGTCCCATCTCTGGCTGCAGAAAGGCTCAGCTCCCGCAGTCAGTCATGTGGAATGGAAGGATTCCAAGTTTCACTTCTATGAAATGTTTGCCTCAAAGAGCAGAAGCAAGCCTGCTTGCTGGTCCTAGGCTATTTCATGTTGCTGTTATAACTAGTTCTGTTAGTTGTAAGGTAATGATCAATCATTTAAGTCAATTTGGTTTAATAGTTTTAACTAAAACTGTTGGGACAGCAGTCAGAACATAGCCCACCACACCTCCATGTATTCCTTATTCCTGCCTGTAAAGAGTGGAGAAGACACACAAAAGCCCGTTCCATAGCATACCTATGCACCCCTACTCCCTCATCTGACAAAGTTTGGCCTCAAAAACCTTCTCATGACCCTTAAGGATTAAGAACTTTAGAATGGGAACACTGGGTCAGGCCATGAGCCCGTCTAGCCCACAGCCACGAG
>NW_008824536.1:2591916-2600534 GCF_000699105.1 Pygoscelis adeliae | reverse complement strand
CAGCCACGAGTGGACAGCTATGGAAAGAGCATGAAATATATGACAGATTGATATACCTCCAATTACACCTCAGCTCCTGGCAGATACCCTCACTCAAAGGTTGTTTCTGCATCTTTATGTAGAATTTTCATGAGCTTCTCTATTGCTTTCTGAAGCTATGTATACTTTTGAACTCTGTGACAATTGTTTAGCGATGCATCATGTGTAAAGATTACTTCCTCTTGTATATTTGGTTTGTAATGATTTCATTTGATATTCCCTAATTCTTAGGTTATGAGGGAAATGATCCTTTTTTCCCCATTAACCTTCACTAGAGCATTTCTATTCTTATATCTGTCACATTGCTCTTCCACTGCCTTTTCTACAAGGTGAGAACTGCTAGGTTTGGGTTTTTTATTTGGTTGGTTGGTTTTTAAGTCTCCTCTTGTAGTGAAGCCTTTTTGATCATCCCTATCACTTTTCTGATGTTACAATATTCTTTCTGAGACAGGGATTTTTTTTTGCACAGCACATTCAAGAATTAAGAGCACTATACATCAACATAAGGGCATAATGGTGTTTTCTACTGTTCCAATTCCTAACATTGCATTTGCTTTTTGACTAAGCATTGAGATTGCTGCTACTCTTTAGAGCCAGCCCTTGATGTAGTGACCATCAATAACTTCAAATCAGCAGCCAGCTCTGTTATTTCAGCATTAACGCTATACTACAAATCATTTATGAACACATCAAACAGCACAGGCCCTGCGCAGATCCAGGGCATGTTGCTTGTGACAGTGATGCTGGTGAGATCCTCCCTCACCCTGATAAAGAACAGCATGAGGATAACATCTGCCAGTACCCATCCATCCACTGAGAACACAAGTATAACACTAATCTTAGTGGTCCCCAGGTCCTCCCAAGTCCTTTTAAGAAGTGTCCCATGTTCCAGGTTTTTTTCTTTGGTATCAAAGACATTTATGTTAATAGAACATAAATGTTAATAGAACAACTGTGAAATAGCATATTCAATCTAGCTTTAGAAAACATCTTAGCCACCAGTTAGCAAAAGCTTACTGATTTCTGCGAAATCATAGAAAAGGAAATCTATTGTAGTGTACTCCCTGTACGCTACTACCCCTGCACAAGACAGAAGTGGGCTGGCTCCACCCTGATGGCTTTTTTTTTGGCACATGTATACACGCTATATTTGCCTCCCTCCTATCCCCCAAACATGAATATATTACCTTTGTTGTCCATGCTCCCAGCCTTCTCTGCTCATCATCATTTCAGACTCACTTCTCATCCCCTGTGCACCACAACAGACATTCTTAGAAACGGAGGAGATAATTATAACCACCTATTGTGCTTGTCATCCCACTATAACCACTATAACACAAGCTAGAGAGGTTTTCACAAAGTGAATAAGGAGTCAGAAGTAAAGAGCAAAGTAAACGGGTAGGGATGCAGAATGACTGCAAAACAAACATGCAGTCCCCTTTTTCAGCTTAAAGATGTACAAGGTGAGCAAAGGATATTACCTAAAAGGTGCTGCTTTGCAGCAGCGCTGAGGACAAAGCAAGAGGATGTATTTGCTACTACTGCTGCATATAAACTACGCTTCTTAATATTTGAGTTAACATCACCCACTTAAGTGTAAGAACTGCCCAGGTGGCAACCCACAGGCTGGACCTGGCCTACAGGATCATTTCATCCAGCCTACAGTTTTTCAGGTCTTTTCTAATAAACCTGCAACACTGAGACACATGGCTATGTCACTCCAGAGAGCAGTGTAACTGGTGCAGGAAGGGGGGTTAGATAGCCTTGGTCTAGAACTGGTCTATGCTGGAAACTGCGTTGCCATTAGTAGATTTTCAGAGCACTTCAGGATCACAGCTCCCTGCTACCACATACGGGAAGAGCAGACACACTAGGACATTTCATACAGTGACATACAACTCTGCAGCCTTTTCCTTTCCTACATCCATTACAATGGTGAGCAAATTTAGCTCCTAGCAGGATATTTAGGGCAGCAAGATCTCCTTCTGTATTGGCTTTTTTTTTATATTGATATAGCATATTCTATTTCAAGCTGCAAAATAAGATTTGCTATAACTGTCTAATCAGGACATTTACTGATATTAGTAATTGTTCCAAAATCCCTCCCCGTTAACAGTCATGCAAGTAGACTTTTAAGCATGAAGTAGTCTGATGCCCTTAACTGTATTAAAACTTTTTGAATACATAAATACTGAATATATAAAGTAAACAGGCCAATTTGTTATCTTCCATCCATGACCTTGTTTTATAAGGAAATTATATGGTTTCAACAATATCATATCATGCTCTTATCTCTCTTTTGCCTCAAAATCTCTGTATATATAAAAAATTCAGTGTCTTCCAGTTGCTATTGAGAATTTACATCAGAAATAGTTATCTCTATGAAATTGATGACTGAAGGTTGATGCATCTACTGTCTAATTTACCTCTCACTTGCCGCTCTTGGTTATGTGTTCAGGCTGCAGCAGCCAGGAATGCTTCTCTTCATACTTTGCAAGTGTTTTTTTACAAAGAAAAATTACTTATGAGGTATGGTGGTCTTCACAAAGCACAGTTCTTTGGCACATATGCACCGCTTGACCAGCAAGACACTTACTCAAAGCTGAAAACGTTCTTAAAACAGCTGCTGCCTTTACCATGCACTAGTTATTTAACTGGTCTAAAAAGCCTCCTGCACAGCAGTTCTTTGAGGCAGCCCTCCTGCTTTCATGTGGTCAGATAACAGTTGCAGATAACCTCTTCTGTTTAGCTTTTAAATAAAACAACAAATGATCATTTAGCAAAAAGCCTAAAAATAGCTGTCAAAAGCAGAAGAAAAGGGGCACTAATAAGGAAAGCACTTACTGAGCTTCAAGTCTCTTCCAGTTCCTAAAAAGAGGGCACTGAGCTTCTAGTTTCCACTTCCTACTTTCTCAAGGCAGGAAGACCTACAGAGCTATGATCAAGAACATTTCAGTTTCTTCAGTCCTTCAGGAAATCAGGAGATTAGCCTGACAGTTATGGGACATTGCAGACCAGGCACCAGGACCATAGAACAGGAGTATACAGAGGCTTAGGATTAGAAAAAAAAACAAAAAACAACCAAACTCCAAAAAAAACTAAACAAAAACCCACAAAACCAAAACACCCACAAAACCAAAGAACAACCCAATCCCTCCCCCCCACCCCCCGCAAACCAACAAAAAACCACACCACACCACAACCAAAAAAACCAAACCCAAGAGAAAAACACTGCTCTTACCAGTATTGAGGTAAGGCTCACTGATGTTCAATTCCAAGGACTGCTTGAACACTGATATTTAAAGACACTATTATCGTCTGATGCAAGGACAGATTTATTTCAACTATTGAATTAGAGAAGAGAGATGGAGTTTTTCCCACTTATGCTAAGATAAACCCTTCTCCAATTAGTCAAACAGACAACAGTCACCAAATCACTATGGTTTGAAACAAAGACCCTGTCTTTTGGCTGAGGAATTCTGTTCCCTGCCCGCGGGGCTTTGAAAAGGCCTCAGAGCTTCCTGGGATGTTAGGTGTAGTTCCCTTCTGACTAGGATATGGAATCAAATATGGAATTAAACTGTCAGTGTGAACACTTATTTCATCACTGCACACCTGAGTCAGTATCACACTGACAGGAATGTTCTGGATCATAAATATTAAGAAGCCACAGACTGACTCTTCCCCCAGGCCTGCAAAAAACCAAAAGTGACTCCTTAAAATGTTATTCTGTTATTTTCAAATTTTAGGGTGCAGCCAGGGTCACATCTCCATGCTTTTCTCTACCGTGATGTTTAAAACATTTTTTATGTAAGTGAAAGCTGCGTGTCTTTATGAAATAAGAGACCTCCAAGAACTACAGCTAAAGCATAATACTGAATAGGGCTTACAATACATGTTGAGCCTAGAGAGGTCATGCTTCTCTGAACAACTTCTGAGTTTCCTACTGTCTTATGCTCAAATACACTTGATTTTCTTCACAGCTATAGGCCAAAGGCTTTAATGAGAACAGAGATTCTAATGAACAGTATACTAGCTTCTGAAAAGTGTTGGGACAAAGAATAACCATGGCCTGACCCAGCCATAGCCCTGATATTAATTTGAGTTACATGCTTTTATTAGGAAGGACAGGTATTTCTCCGCACCTCTGCATGAAAAGCATACAGCTCTCAATGCACAGAACTCCAGCCTCTCCGTTAGTCTGCATCCCAGGCTTGTGAGATCTCATTACACAAGACTGCCAGAGTAATTACAAGAGAAGAGGTAGCAGGCTATCACCACAGCATGCTGTACAGAGAAGACTGCAGAGTAGCGCAAGGATTTGTTTGCATCCATCCTCTTGGAAGATTTTTTTTCTTTGACTATCCAGCTACTGACTTTCACAGGCTATCTACTTTCAATAAACCGAAAGAACTGATTACTCGTTCAAGTCTTTGGCAAACCACTTCAAAATCCTCTTGGCTATCCTCATTTCTGTCTAGGTACAGCAATTTTTACTCTTTTCTACAGGCTTTAGTAGGATGTTTTTGCTGAATACTTCTGCATCTTTCTGTGCAACCATTTAATGAGTCTTCCCTACTTCCTACCTCCTTTCTTATTTAGATATATTTGTACCTTTTTATTCTGTATGGTTGCTTAAATTCTGACTAAACGTTTGTTTCCCTCTTTTGTCAAGTTTCCTTATTTTTTAAATAACCATTTCTGAAATGAAGTGACACCTCATTAGTTGTTTGTATACTTCTATTTCAAAGAACCTTTGATCCCTTAAGTATTTTATTCTTTCAGCTGCCTTGCAGGTCCAATAGTGTTACATATTTAGGCTTCTCTTCCTTAATTTGAAAATAGTCTTTTCATCTTTCTGATACTTCAGGGCCTAAGGAGTGATTATCTGAGCTATTGAGAATTAGCTTCTCTAAACTTGCTGTGGTATTTGACAAGTTTATAGGTGGATAGCCCAAGTCATCCATTCCATTTAGTTCTTTATCATTTTTTTCACCGAGTAAGGTTTTACTTTTGTGTTAATAGCATCCCTAATGCAGGTCCAGAGAGACTGTCAGCACCTGTTACCAGCCTCTCTTCCAATTCCTACTTTAAACAAATTCATGAACCCTGTGAGTTTTCTGTGGCAACACTCTGGTCTCTCTTGTCCCAGAAAATAAGGTTTTAAAAATGGTGATCCTAATTTAACTCAGCAACTCAAATGCTTTAGGGAAAACGACAGAAGATGACCTGTCTAGAACTCTCGGTGGAAAGGATAAAGAGGTTTATAAATCAAGGCTGCGAAACTGGAGCAAACATGAGCAGTACTAAAAGACCAGAAGGAACATGAAAAGAGGGATTGAGGCAAATACTGGGGCACCGTAAGAACAGCAGTATGTCCCCTGCATGAGTGCAGCATCACTCCTTAGCACCCAGAAGGGTGGCTTAATGTGGTGGAGAGGAAGGAGCGACTAGGATCAAATCCTAGTGATTTCTTAGTGACACCAGGATCAAACCCTAGTGTTTTCTTAATAACACTGACACCGAGTTCAAGGAAAGATGTCTCAAAGTGTTTCCAATAAGCAGCATCTGTCTACCTGAAGAAAAACCCATGCCTTCTACAGTGTTCAGGTTGGCTGTACTTCCTCAGCAGCCTTTGCCAGCAGTAGTACCCGATTAGCACCCACAGGGCTGCTCCAGGCAGAGGCACAGCAAAGCTTTCCACATGTCCCACCAGACGTACAGGACGAAGGAGAAGGTACAAGCCAGGTCTAGCACTGAAAGTAAGAAAGAAATGCAACCAAGGCAATGCGAGAGAAGCTACAAGAGCCAAAATATGGTGCAAAATTCCTCTTCCTACAGAGGGTATCTTTTTCTGCCAGACGGGTTTAACTGCCTCAGATCACATTCTTTCTCTGAACCAGCCAGTAATCTCTCGTAAGAGGCACCAGCTGCCTTGAGAAGGGTCAGATTCCTGGGAACTTGCTGTTTTAACTCTGTCTCCAAGGCCTGAACAGAGGCAAAAAGGCTGCTAACATCCTTATGAAGGACAGTGTCAGTCCAGAGGCACCGATTCACCAGATGCCCTGTTAGTTATCCAGGTAACAGATGCCATGCTGCTTTACAGAGAGGACACCTGTAGGACAGTTCTGACAAAATCACAACAGGATCCTAGGAGACAGGCAACAAGCATCAATGGCAACTGTGAAGATGATGCAAGTGGAAGGCGAGGAGCTAAGCCTGGCAGACAAACCAAAAGGAAGGCTGGGGAGAGGGTAGAGCAGGATTTAGAATTGGCAGTGGCACGGGTAAAATTTCCAAGACAAAATACATTCAGGAAAGTTGACAATACTCTGAATATACTGCCATGTTTATGTGACTGTGTCAAAGACTGTAGAGGACTTGCTTAAAAAAAGGTACAGTTTTTATTAACCCGTATCAGTCTTGCTTCATTTTTTTCCTCAGTATGATATTTAGAATTGGAAACCAAGATGTTGAAATGCAAGCTTTTTTCTGTAAGCAATGCAAAACAGCTCTGCCACATTCCTTGAACCTGTCAGGTTCACGCAGATTTAACTGGCATTGTATGGAGGCTTCTCTCACAATGAATCGAAGTCTGAAGACAAGCAAAAGATTCTAAGAAAAACTAACAGCCACAGGATCTAGTTGCTACTACGTGCAAAGATACCACAAGAAATAACCATATGCTATGATTACAGAAGAGGAACTGTTCTTCAAGGCATATTTTAAATTTAAAGAGATAAAATGTTAGTCCCTCCAAACTAGTGCTAGTAAATTCTGTTTATGTTTGGGATATTACAGTTACCACCCATTTGCTGCTTAAGAGGCCTACTAGTCAAGAAACAGAAAAAAGATGCGAAATAAGCAAGTGTTCTTTAGACATCGATCAAATAGGACATCCATTTTAGGCACTATTCCCTCCTGAGTTTATGCCTTCCTGTAGGATGAGATCAGCATTGCAGCACATGCTTTCCTGCAAGGATGTAGCTCAGATGAAACCAGAGATGAAAACAAATGGAGGGGAGGAAAAAAAAAATATCAGTAACCACTTTGAATTATTCATCTCCATGAAATAGGAATAAAAATGCAAGCAAATTCCATCTTTAGAACAGTGATCCCAGGAGAATTTTCTTTATAGGAGTCAAACTGTCTACTGCAGATTTTCCTGCAGAATCATTAGTATTCAATAAAATTTCAGAGGCAAAGAGGTGGGATTAGGTCAAACCCAGACCATTCACCTACTGAAGGCAAAGTAACATTGTGAATAGCCATAACCAATTCCCACAATAGCTACTGTCAAAGCAAAGGCAGACAAAATCCAGAACAGGCCTCAGTTTACAAAAATATGAGTAAAACTACTGAAAATAGGTCATCTGAAAGAAAAATATGGCTTTGTCCTATTATGTTGTTTAGGGATTTTTTTCCTGTCTTTTTTTTTAAACCATGAGAAATTTAAGTCTCATCCAGCTTGTCGGTCCTAGAAAGTTCTACAGATAAAGACCAATATCACCTGTGAAAAAACACTGTTTTAAATGGATTCAAAATGCATTCCATCAAATCCATTTAACAAAGGACTGAGAAATCAAAATCATTGAGTTATTCACGAGCTACTACCTCAAGGACAGACCAGTGTAGACTTAGTATTTCTTTTAAAAAGAAAGCAAACAAGAAAACACCCACATCTACCACAACACAAAGTACTAAAGAAAACAAAACAACAAAATATGCTTCTTTTACTCTGTGTCCTGAAAAAAGATCCAACCCTTCCCCAACAATCTCATAATTATTTTCCTTTTCTATCAAATTAAAGGGTTAATCTTCTCTCAAGGTCCATTCAAACAGATCCTGACACCTGAATCTTTATATATGAAAGATAGTACAGCAGAACTGGTTCAGCACAATGCACTACCTCCACTTTCCTTGAAGGATTCAAAAGACTGTTCCAGGACAAACCCACTTACTCTTTACCTCCATATACGCTTCAAGAATTTGAAATCCATGAACTGCCAGCAACATTTAACCACAACATCTGGTTTTAGAAGCAAGAGTAATAATTTAGTAGGACAAGTTCTAACTTTAGAAGAGCTACCAGTGAATTCATGACTGCAGTGATTTCAACTCTAGGAGCTTTGATCTAAGAAACTCACAAAACTGGAAAGCTAGTTATCTGTGGAGATAAAAATGGAGAAAACAAAGGAAAAACCTCACCAAGCATAATTTTTCCCCCCCCATGTTCTGTGTAAGGACTAATTCTGAGTAGAAAATAACTATATCAGTTTATTTCTAGTTAAATAATTATACCAACACAATCTGGTTTGTGAAGACTTATTCTCAAATAAGTATGCCTGCATCAGTAATTCTACCGCTAGCATTGTACTGACAGTTTTGCTCTAGGGTTCCCATACACACCAGTCCTAAGTGATGACTAAAGAAAGGAGAGGGGTGGAGCACAATAGTTACCTGTATTGGCTAGGTTTTCTATCATAGAAGTGTCTTACTGCCTCTCTGCAGCAAATGAGCCCCACACATAACACCTATGGTAGATAGCTCTTTCTCTACCATTTCCCTCCAAGACAGCA
>NW_008824536.1:2579139-2591693 GCF_000699105.1 Pygoscelis adeliae | reverse complement strand
CTGAATATTTTCCTTTAATGAACATGTATGGCTGTAGTACTCCATTTAGAGACAGCAGGTCAAAGAATCACACTTACATACAAAACAAGAAATGAGCTTGTGGTGACCACTGAACCATATAGGAACTCTTATATTACCAAATTTAGCCTCCAAGAAACCACATCTGCATATGTCATTTTCATGCATGCAGCACAGTCCTGCTCCCCATGAAGTTTTTTATTACAAGCTATACCCTGCAATACCCATCCTACCCCTGAACTCAAGTCATCGACCATCCTGAAGCAAGAATCAAGATCTGGACTAGAGGTGGGATTAGGTCAAACCCAGACCATTCACCTACTGAAGGCAAAGTAACATTGTGAATAGCCATAACCAATTCCCACAATAGCTACTGTCAAAGCAAAGGCAGACAAAATCCAGAACAGGCCTCAGTTTACAAAAATATGAGTAAAACTACTGAAAATAGGTCATCTGAAAGAAAAATATGGCTTTGTCCTATTATGTTGTTTAGGGATTTTTTTCCTGTCTTTTTTTTTAAACCATGAGAAATTTAAGTCTCATCCAGCTTGTCGGTCCTAGAAAGTTCTACAGATAAAGACCAATATCACCTGTGAAAAAACACTGTTTTAAATGGATTCAAAATGCATTCCATCAAATCCATTTAACAAAGGACTGAGAAATCAAAATCATTGAGTTATTCACGAGCTACTACCTCAAGGACAGACCAGTGTAGACTTAGTATTTCTTTTAAAAAGAAAGCAAACAAGAAAACACCCACATCTACCACAACACAAAGTACTAAAGAAAACAAAACAACAAAATATGCTTCTTTTACTCTGTGTCCTGAAAAAAGATCCAACCCTTCCCCAACAATCTCATAATTATTTTCCTTTTCTATCAAATTAAAGGGTTAATCTTCTCTCAAGGTCCATTCAAACAGATCCTGACACCTGAATCTTTATATATGAAAGATAGTACAGCAGAACTGGTTCAGCACAATGCACTACCTCCACTTTCCTTGAAGGATTCAAAAGACTGTTCCAGGACAAACCCACTTACTCTTTACCTCCATATACGCTTCAAGAATTTGAAATCCATGAACTGCCAGCAACATTTAACCACAACATCTGGTTTTAGAAGCAAGAGTAATAATTTAGTAGGACAAGTTCTAACTTTAGAAGAGCTACCAGTGAATTCATGACTGCAGTGATTTCAACTCTAGGAGCTTTGATCTAAGAAACTCACAAAACTGGAAAGCTAGTTATCTGTGGAGATAAAAATGGAGAAAACAAAGGAAAAACCTCACCAAGCATAATTTTTCCCCCCCCATGTTCTGTGTAAGGACTAATTCTGAGTAGAAAATAACTATATCAGTTTATTTCTAGTTAAATAATTATACCAACACAATCTGGTTTGTGAAGACTTATTCTCAAATAAGTATGCCTGCATCAGTAATTCTACCGCTAGCATTGTACTGACAGTTTTGCTCTAGGGTTCCCATACACACCAGTCCTAAGTGATGACTAAAGAAAGGAGAGGGGTGGAGCACAATAGTTACCTGTATTGGCTAGGTTTTCTATCATAGAAGTGTCTTACTGCCTCTCTGCAGCAAATGAGCCCCACACATAACACCTATGGTAGATAGCTCTTTCTCTACTTTTTTTCTTTGCTTGTGCTGAATATTTTCCTTTAATGAACATGTATGGCTGTAGTACTCCATTTAGAGACAGCAGGTCAAAGAATCACACTTACATACAAAACAAGAAATGAGCTTGTGGTGACCACTGAACCATATAGGAACTCTTATATTACCAAATTTAGCCTCCAAGAAACCACATCTGCATATGTCATTTTCATGCATGCAGCACAGTCCTGCTCCCCATGAAGTTTTTTATTACAAGCTATACCCTGCAATACCCATCCTACCCCTGAACTCAAGTCATCGACCATCCTGAAGCAAGAATCAAGATCTGGACTATGACTCATGGTTTATTGGGAAGCCTATTCAGGCAGCCAAGGACAGGTCTGATGCATTTTTATTGTCAGGCAGAAAGAAAGCAAGCAGTTCCACATTCTAGAAGACTGTTAGCTTATATTGGGAAGGTTAAAATCAATTTTAAGTGATGGATGGCTGATGAGCAAATATTTGTTCAAGATATTTCTAGGGGAATCTTACATAACTATTGTTATCAAGGAATCAATTACCTGCAAGAAAATACAGTAACTGTTAACTGAAACTCATGATTGGTACCAAAATCATTGATCTGATCTGTCTACTGGACTAGACATGTTACAGACATGAGCAAGAAACTTACACCATACTTGTGCAATGTTGGTTATATTTTAGAAAACAGTAACTTCACAGCTGACAACCGCACGCATGAGCTCAGCTCAGTATAGAGAGCTAGCTGTGGATGTATTGCAGGCTATTAGAGTAATAGAGTGATCAATAACGTGATCATTACAGAGACCACTCGAGGGTTTTTGTTGGGTTTTGGCCTAGGGTTTTAATTTTTGAAAGGCAGATTCTAAGATTCTAAAATGGAAGAGATGCTAACACAGTTACAAGCATTGTTTGAGGTCAAAACACCCAAAATTAGTCTGATTTATACAACAGAACACATTATGAGGTGAGGAAAGAAGACAGCTGCAGGTAGCAAGATTTCTTCCAGAAGAGAGCTCAGACCTAGTAGGTACAGGCAGAATGCAATATAGTGGCTGGAAACCACAATAAACAAATTCAACCTAGAAGTGAGGCACAGTTTTAACCACAGGTAATTAACCACTGAAACTAATTACCCATGGTTTATAGCAGACTGGTTGCAACCTGATGCATTCAAATAAAAAACAATGCCTCACCTTAAAAAGTCTGTATAACACAAAAATCATAACACCCTCCCAAAACCAAACACAAACAATAGTTAAAACATTTGTTTGATTTTAAATAAAAATAGGAAAGTGTCTGCAGGCAGTGAATGCATTTTCTTTGCAGTGCTCTTACTTTTCCAAAGCATCAGGAAAGTCAGAAATTGACTCATTTGTTCTGTTACTGCTTCATACAGGCTAGCAGGATAAAGCAAAAAGTAAACAAATTACAGATGGAATAGGGATCTGGTGGATCCTCTGCAGTAGCACATTTGCCCTAGCAAGAAATCAGAAAAAGCTGATTGCTTTTTGCACACACAATCCCCTAAAGTTTCCAAATCAAGCAGCAAGGCATTCCATTACACCAAATAGAGGGAAAACAAGTTGGTACTTCAAAAAAAGATGCCTCTAGACACAAGCCCTTAATGATCCCTGTTAACTCCACTTCAGAAGTCATTATTTTCTAGCACAAAGACTGTTATAATTTCTCAGTATCAAATAGAAAGCATGTCATCTCAGATTCCCCAGGAAAGAAGCAACACCCGATCAGGAAAGGAAAACAGTGCCTCCAGTCTGCAATTTTAAGTTCCTACAGAGGGAGGAAAAAGGCCTATGTTCTAGCAATGCCATGGTTAATAGGGCAAGACAAAATCCTGGAACAGAGCCAGTCAGACTGAGGGACATCTGTTTTCTAAGGAGGTAGGAATTATGGCATTAAAATTACAATAGCACATGACAACAGCTAATCTCATGGCAAAATAGGATTAACAGGCTCCTTCCACGCTGTTTTTCACTCTTCTGAATCTGCACCTAATGGAAGAATTTATTTCCTGAAATAGCAGCTAAGATCCTAGATGAGATCACTTCAGGGGAATTCTGTTCAGTTCCTCTGCCCAAGCTGGATGCAGCAGAGCACCAGGGTTATCTTCCTCAGGCTGAGGGCCTGCCACCATTTCAGAGCGGTGCGTGTGCACCTCCTGCACCAGTATGGGAAGCTGATGACATAGCCCCTTTCTCTTGCATCTAGCACATTAACGCTGCCAGTTGCTCTACACTGGAGCGGGGAGATAGTGCGCATTTGCTAGCTGTACAAGAAGAGGCTTTCCACTTCATGAAGCCACCCTGGGAAGTACTGCAGAAACTGATGGCCAAACCTCTCTAGATGTATGCATGAGCTCACGCACAGTAACAGCTCAGCTGGCTCAGCCCAGGGTCCTCAGCCCCAGAAAGAAGCTGGCACTGGAACACCCAAAGCCACTTACCTCCAACTGTTTAAGTGCAACCCTCAGGTAAACAGTAATTGAGAGCAGCTAGTCAGAGACTCCTTCCTCAAGCCCACACCAATACTAGGGATTCTTTAAAAGTAAAGGAAGAGAGTTGGGGAACTACATTCATAGCACAGTAGAGGGAAACAGACCAAGAAATCTGTCAGAAAATTATACACAGCTGTTGAAACTGTCACATGTTAAAGATTATTTTCCTACTTAATCCTCCTCCCCCTTTGCTCACCTTGTCTTAGCAAGGTCCAGTTGACAAGGATTGGAAAAGCCTACTCTAAGCCACTGAAGCCAGGGACACTGGAGTAGAAAAGTGTACAGAGCCACAGTGAAATAATGATACGCTAGTAATACATTAACAAGGCTTTCATTGCCAATCTCTAGATAGGACTGATGCTAGAATCCCAGCAACATTTGTTAAAAAAGTCACCCTAAGTATCTCTAGTTTCAACGTCTCTGCTAAACACGGAACAACAAGAAGACTCCAGAAGTGTGTATTAGAACCAGTCTTATTTAGGAGGCCCCTGTCATTGCAGCTGCCGTGCTTACAATGCACATGGCCACCAAGAGAATGCTGCCTTTGTCAAGCTAAAGAAATGTCACTGCAACACTAAAAAAAGAAAATAAAAAACTCAAACAAAACCACAAACACACACCAACCCTCCCCCCCCCCCCCAAGTTATTCTGTGTGCAACTACTGTGATGAACTACATTAAATAGTTATCAGAGCACTGTTTAAAGAACAGTTCTGCATCATACAGGTCCTCCATAAACTGTTATCCAGTGACTGAAAGCTGCTAATTTTATAAGATGGAGAAAATTGTGTCTTCAACAGCCTTTGTTGTTTTTCTGCTGACATTGAGTGGAAGCACATGCCCCTTCTTTCTTTTTTTGTTCTTAACTGGCTCACTTGGAACTATTGAACACTTCTTATATGGAAAAAGATAAATAGCTTATCAAAAAAGTAGAGATAAGAGAATAAGGCCAGACAGTCAATGAAAGAAAAGAAAATGCTATTCTAGGCAAATAATAGAAAGAATTAAAATGGGTTACACACTAAAAGATGGCAGGTGTCTGCTGAGAAAAAAAGTCTTACGTAAGGTGCTAAAAACAGTGCCTGCAACCCTTGAAATGCCTGAGTTGTCAGAACAATAGAACTGGGTGTTCACCAAGGTCGTAAAAGACGCCGCTCTGCATACTCAAGTGCTGAGTCCTAACAGCCACTTCGGCTTTCCAGCAAGAGGCCCCAGCTTCCAGAACCTGGGCCAGCAGTGCACTGACCTCAGCCAAATTTTATGGAAGCCAGTCAGATTCCAGAGGATGCTGAAGTCTGGAGCGCAGGTAGGATGGTTTATTTTGTGGTGATGGCACTCATGGACAACAGCTGAGGATGAGAACTAGAAATCTTATATTTATTTTCAAGAACTACAAGAAGTCATATAAGCACCATACCATAAATAGGGTCCATGATTATAGACAGGCAGTAACACTGAGTATTCATTAAAATAGGGAATCCAGTATTTTCCTAAAGTTCTTATGTGATGGACCTTGTTCAAAGGTGGTGTGTTTTTTCCATTCTTTAGAGGGTTCATGAAGCTGTACTTCTGTTATCTTTATGAAGGTAAAAGGTTATCTAGGATAGCACTGCATGCTGTTGCTACTTATGAAGATAATGCAGTGTTTTGTCTATCGATTCAGGTTTAGCTTAACTAATCAAAATGATTAAGAGGTTTGAACAGTGGCATTATCATAAGAGTCTTAAAAGTACAGAACTCTTCAATTTAGAAAGGAGCTTATAAAAAAAAAGCTAGTAGATCGGGTCATTACTCACCAAACCCTAAAATGGTAGAAGCTAGGGAGCACTCAGTAAAGCTAAATCAACTTAAAACAGAAGAGGAATTTCTTCTTTAGGTAGCAGTCAGTGAATTTCAGGAACTTGCTGCTACACATGACCGTGGAGGCAGACAGCATTTGTAGATTCAAGAGGAATTAAACAACTTTTACTGAAAGGAGTTGCTCATGGTATGCCCTTAACACCCCTAATCCAAGCATTATGCATAGGGAGGGACCTATGAGGGGGGAAAAGGGCAATCAAAAGCAGTTCGGCTCACGTGCTTCCCTGAATTGCATCTCTTGTTGCTACTTCTGGAGATAGAATATTGGGCTAGATATACTACTGATCTGATTCAGTAAGGCATTTCCTTTGATCTTATTTGCTTTTAAAAAGCTGAATAGAATTTTCAGCTTACTATTCAGTAGAGGAGCTTAACAGAACCAGAGCATCTATGAAAAACTGTTTCTTTCATAGGAAAGATGCTTCACGTGTGCAGATCCCATACAATTTTACTGAAGCCTCAGCAGTTTAAAATGTGTAACAAATATGCACAGAAAAGTCAGTTGCAGAGGGTCAGTTTAATGCTTACATGAATTTTGGAGTGAGAGAAGCACCATTTGCCCTTTCAGTCAGTAATCAACATTTGGACAGAACGTCATGAAAGCAAGAAGCTGATGTTAAATTAACCTCTGCTTAGCTGAAGTGCAAGGTAGCTTATTGGAGCTCTGGTTTATCATCTTCACCAAGTAGCCTTTTGGGTATCACATTGAGAACCATAATGTGTACCTTATGAACAAAGGAACATTTTGAAATACACAAAAGGAAAACAAAGATTAATCCTAATAACTTCCTAGCCTGGCCTACCAAAGAAGATTCAGTATGCTGGCTTCAAATGCATAAAATGCAGCCCAATATTATCGTCAGAGAGCTCTGAAGATGTGTAATTTCCAGAGGAGCAATCTTAACGTTAAACATGTCTGTTAAAGATGGTAAAAGCAGCATTTTGACATAAAGTTTTATATATGATCTTACAAGTTTTTGCTTTTGTGCTATCTCTTGTTTTAAAACTTGTTCTGCAGGTCAAATAGAGCCAGAAATATTCAGTAAATATTTCTGTTCTGTATTTGGAAGAAATGAAGAATATATTTTAGAGACAATGAAATTATTCCTATTTTAAAAATAATGGTGGTGGGAGATTGCAGCAATCAGACTAAGTTTATGCAAACAGATAATTTCCTGTACAAGATCTAAGAGAATGACTAAAAAGCTCTCAGCTTCCAATCTGAGCTCCAGTGCTCTGGCATTTAAATCCTAGAAGACTGGAAAACCCATCAGCAGTAAAGATTCAAATAGAATACAAAATGAATGCCAATCAGCATGGCATTACAGAAAATATGAACTTACTTCTTAATAAAAACCAAATAAGCTTGTCAAAAATCTCAAAGGTTGTATTGATATAGTGTAATTATTATTTCATAAGGCATGTCATATAAGCCTACACCGTGACTCGTGCTGTTCACCATATTCATAAACAACCTGAAAAGGAGGAAAGCAGACTGGTGGCAAAGCTTATGAATTATACCAACTTATTAGCATGGCTGAGGATGAACTACTGTGGGAGACTTCACAATGCTGAGTTTCATTTGCCATTTTATTTATCAGTATAAATCACACATGAAATGCCACTAACTATTGCTAACTAGAGCTAACTATTACCACTGGGGAGGGATTTTGAGGTTATGATAGTCTTAGTTCTATTCAGCAGTCAACTCACTGCTCAGCAGCAGTCAGAAAGTGGAAAAGGAAAAGACTGAAAAACTTTGTGGAAGTTGAAAAGAGCTGAGTGTTACTAAACACACAGAAAACATACCTCTCCATGATCTGGAAAGAGATATGAGCTAGGATAGTGCAAGGAGGAAGTATTTTATGCGCTCATCTTACACTCTTGCCCATGCATCCATTTTTTGTCACTGTGCTGGGTGTGCCTTTTGCTTGAACCAGTACAACTACCTACCCTAACATACAGCATTCTTACAGAATACATATTCTTACAAAACACACAAGTAACTGATTAAAGTATGTCTAACTGTTAGATCCTGGTGGTGCTTGCAAGTCCCACAGAGATATTTTTTACCAGTTATCTGGGAGAAAAATCTAAAGCTCTTTGTGACAGAAGTCAGCTGAAAAGCGCAATGCTTGCGATTGCTGCAGCCACATGTAGCAACAAGAAACATGGGCTGCACTTGTAGCATGGGAAACTGTATTTTGAGAGACAGCAATTCACAGGATCTTTGAGGTCGTGCTCAGTATGGTTACTATGCGAGCAAATATAGCCCTCAAGCACATAAGGAAGAAGCACAGAAGCTGACAAGTGCTTGCTTTTATATTTCTCTGGTCAGAAGTATGTTGGCAGACAAATGGTGCAGGAAAGTTAATTGCTCAAGGACTAGAAATCACATCTAAAAGTCCAAAGAATCATTATTGCGTTTGTGAAAAAAATGTTAACCACTGACCTTTTTACTACCTAAACATGCAAATTTAGGACATAGTAGTCCTTTTACTAACAGCCAATAGCTGAACAAAATCCATTACTAGGTGATCTATGTTACAGAAGTCTCTCCAGCAAGACGCCACAGCTGTGGGGAACATACACTTTCACTGCAATATAATTTTCACAAGCAATTGATCTTTTGCCTCTTGTCTAGAACAGCTTTTGCTTGAACACACAAACTTGTCATCTGTACTATCTGGGAG
This sequence comes from Pygoscelis adeliae, assembly GCF_000699105.1. Classification (NCBI taxonomy): domain Eukaryota; kingdom Metazoa; phylum Chordata; class Aves; order Sphenisciformes; family Spheniscidae; genus Pygoscelis; species Pygoscelis adeliae. The sequence continues at coordinate 2,582,963 of NW_008824536.1, read as the reverse complement.
CTATAATTTGAATAAACAAGGCAGCTTTTTTTACTGTCATGCACTTGAGATTGATCACTGAAAACTAACTAAGCAGTGTAGTGGAAAAAAAATATATGGCACAAGCTGACACTCAAAGCCATTCCAAGTTCCATGAAGAAGATAAGTCATTTCTACAAGTAAAAACATTAACCTATGAGATATTTGTTACTGTAAAAGGAGGATCAAATGCAGTCTTTGAGACTAAGATGTGGATAGTGGACTTGTGCATTTGCCTTTGCTTCTTACCAGGCTTGTAACTTAACACAACCTGATTTGTGCCACTAGTAAAACTCCTTGTTCTTTAACTGTTGCGAAGTTGAATTCATAGAAGCACAGAATAGCCCAAGTTGGAAGGGACCTCAAAAGATCATCTGGTCCAATTTCTCATGGGAAAAGGAACATAGATGATATTATCTAGCACCCTGTCCAATCACATCTTGAAAACCTCCAGTGATGGGGACTCTACCATGTCCCTGGGGAGGTTGTTCCTGTGACTGATTGTTCTCACAGTAAAAAAATCTTTCTTACCTTGAGTTGAAACCTCTCCCAATGCGACTTGCACTCATTGCCCCTTGTGAAAAGAAAGCCTCCATCCTCTTTGTAGCTGCCCATAAGTTCTGGACCCACTCCAACAGGTCTGTGTCTTTCCTATGCTGAGGGCTCCAGAGCTGGACACAGGCAGTAAAAACAGATTCTTCTTCTCCCAGCTTGAGTTAATAGCATTCTAGGAGGACTCATCCAAAAAGACAGCTGCCTTCAGGAGCTATAATGCAACTTTGCTACATCCTCAGTGGGCTGTGGCAGATATATCTATACCCTCAGCTGGCATTAAATGCAAAACAAAGGCATCAGTAGGATGTGAAGCATGTGTATATAGGTCGAATATGAAAGGCTTCAGAGCCTGAAGGCCATCTGCCTGCAAGGCAGCTAGTTATTAGACTGTTACACAAACCTTGCTGGCTTTCAGTATAAAACATTAAGTTTGCAAAGAAACATGCAAGCTAATACTTGAAAGTGTTTAATATTTCTGATAATCCTTTTACAGAGGCAAGAAAAGTATCTCATCAATGTTTCATTATTTCAAGCATTTGTTCCATCAAATTCAACCTGAATGTTGTTCTTAATTGCTTGATTTTCAATTATGTCATTAGTTATTTATAAAAAGTTTTCTGAAGACTAACACAAAGTACAATTTGAGAGGAAAGATTGTTGGGATGGCTGTTGAGCTATTTAAAATTCCCTGGTCAGACTGAAAGAAGCTGCTAATATTCATGTAGAGAGATATGTTTTCAGAAAAAGAAGCTGTTTTCTCTGAACATCAAAACCAACAGATACTAGAAAGCATACTTCCCTTGTGCTGATAAGTAATTATTTTGAGCATTTCACCTTGCACCACGTCAATTTTTATGGGAAAAAGATAGTACCTCTCGGCCGTAAAGAACTATTAACATCCAGCACAAGGAGACACTGTACATGATCTTAAACTACTATGGCAGCCAGTGGCAACTGACAACTGTGCAGAAGTGCACATGAGGCTACCCTCAGCATGTAAGAGCACACAAGCCTTCAGTATTTCACCTTGAATTAGTTTGACACTTCTGTTCATTTTTCTCATCACATCACCCTCTCCCTCCTTCAGACCATTTACTAGCTTCCAGGTTCTCCATAACACATACAAAGTTTGTCACACAAGGTCTTCCATAATTGTTCCTACCTTTTTCTGTTCTGCTGCTGCCATGTAGGACTACCCCTTTTTCCTTTGGGCAGGTCATCATCACATCCATGCTTGGTTTCTTGCTGTCCCTACCATCCATACCCTCTAAACTACGCTGTGAGATTACCCCTACAGCAAGAGCCATGTTGGTTTTGATACTCAGAAAAGAGCCAGCAAGTTAGTGTAGAAAAAAAGAAACTCAAAACCCACAAAAAACCCCAACAACAAATCAACTTTCATAAGGTGTATTAGGCATCACTTCTATGACCACCTCACCATTACCAGCTCTGCCCTCAGCTGTTTGTACCACATTCTAGACTCATTTGTTCCTCATCATCTCTAAATAGACTAAAAACTTGTCAGAGGGATAACTGTGCCCTCTCTGTTCCCACAGAACACTGCAGTTACATTTTGATTTCAGCTTCAAACACTAAGCAGTAACATAATACAAATCCAGTTCGGAAATAACTACTGTAACCAAGTGAGAAATTGCAGATAGGAAAGTCTTGCAATATTCTGTTAGGTAGACTGCTTTACTTAGTTGTATCATATTACCAGCCTTCATCTTTTGTTTCTTGCCAGTGGTATCAAACTTTTACTGGTTGTTACAAGTCTGCAGAGTGAGCAGCCTTTTGCATTAAATAGAAGGTCAAAGAACTACTCTGGCTTTACAGTAACTGCTGTGCTCCAGCTGACTTTTCCCTAATCACAGAGCACAAACATCAACCATTAAGGGAATTATATTCTGAGATTAATGCACGTATTTCTGAAAATAGTTTTACCCTCCAGAGACACTGCTAAGCATAGCAGTGTGCAGGTACATGTCCCTCATGTAAGCAAGACTGGGATCTTTCAAGTAGCATGGAATCATAAAAACATTAACTGGAAGGGATTTCAGGAGATCTCTAGTACAGCCTTCAGCTCAGAGGAGCTAACACCAAGCTATGAATACGAAGAGGAAAATCAGTTGCAGCCACTCTTCTCTATGCCCACAGCAGGGACAAGAGGGCATGTGCAGTGTAGAGCTGAACAACTCCTACTGTTAAAGAGTTTTAGTTTTATGTACATCCATCTGGAGCAGAATGGCAATGAACACACATCTTTATAGGGCTGTTACAGGACATGCAGCAATGAACTCGCAGCAAGTTACAACAAAGTTAGAAAATAAATTAGAAATATTCTTAATCATGAAAGTAATCAGTATAGAATAGCTGCTCAAGCAGAAGCGGCATAGCTAAAAGAGCATTTGTTTAAGACTGCAGCTATCTTCCAAAGGGTATTATCTGACGGTACATACGGAATGCAGTCAAGACTGTTCCCAGTTTACATTTAGAGCTTCTTCTAGATTATATCATCAGTTGTGACCTGAAATTTCTCTTGTAGCAGTCTTTCCCACATCCTCCCTCCAAACCATTCCATAACCATAGCTTCTTGCTAACTGTCACTTGGAGAAACCTGTCTACACTCAAGTTCCACCACCATCAAGTAAATCCTGGGATTATAGCATAACTCCTCAGTTTAAGCCTTTCAACATTCATCTCTAAGCTACACTATCTCCTGCCGCAATCTTCAGCTGTATGGGCTGTTGTAATTTTCTACAGCTCTAGACAGCTGCTTTAATACATTTTAAATTGTGGCCATTATCCCCATGCTTACTCCTTTTGCCTCAGTATTCTTGAGTCCATAGATAGACCCCTTCTGAGGGATCACATTGCTGCCTTTCAAGATCCATGCTTACTGAATCGGTCAACGGAAACGTGCAAGTATTTAGTTTGAGGCAAACCTGCTCTCTAGACCTTCATAATCCCAAAGCCTGTCTCTGCCTGGCTGTTCTTGTCTTAAGTGCTGCCAGGGGACTTTATTAGAGAAATGACATATGCCAGCTGTACACACTTGCCGCAAACCAAGTAACCACCTATAGTAGCTGATCTGCTCCAAAGACCAATCCATGTTCCCTAGATGACCAGGCCAGAATGTCTCACATCTATACTGCTGACCACAACAGAAGCAGGAACAGGTGAGAGCCAGCTATGCTTTTCCTTTCCCAAAAAAAGTACTAGAGCAAAGAGATGTTGTGCAGAGTTAGCAG
>NW_008824536.1:2576304-2579082 GCF_000699105.1 Pygoscelis adeliae | reverse complement strand
GTAATGATGGGGACGGGCTCAAAGGAAGAGTGACAGCATATCTAGTACCATGTTGAGCTGCAAGCCTCCAATTCAGGATCAAGTCTCTACAGACAGTTTCAACTCCCTTAGTGAAATCAGATGAGCTGAGATGAGTTTGCACTACAAAGAGTCATCCCAAACTGTTTAATATGATTATGATCCTTAGTGATACCACAATATCAAAAAAGCAGCATGGTAAGAGATTTTAGTAGTATTAGCCACCGCTAGCAGAGAGACTGCAATAGCTAAGTCACACTGCCTTTTCCTAGGGAAAAGGATCTGACCACCACCCACTTCTCTCCCTGACTCTTCTCAACCAGGTGGCTTCCAAAGCTATGAACTACTGAAGACATTACTTCTGTTACACAAACTGCCTGTGTCATCTTCCAGAAAGCAAGCACATCTGGAGAGAGACTTGTCCAAATAGCCACATCGAACCATCCTGAAGCATAAGGATACCTTTATTCAACAGACCCACAGGACAAACTCAAGCACAAAGGCAAGACCTGCTAAGGGGCTTAGAGACTTGTCTGTTTGGGGAATCTCTGTGTAAATAAAAGGTGTAAGTAAGGACAGAAAAACCAACCTTTTTAGACAGTGTCACTCAAAACTTGCCTGCCCTGCTCCAACTGATCAATGACATTAGCACTTCCTGTAGCTGCTGCCTAAGTTGTAACTAACTCATCGCAGCTACAGTAGTGCTGTTCATACTAAATGGGGTTAGGAATTCATGCCATGAGTTACTTTTACAGCATATAGAAGAGCAGCCTCCCTCAGATTAGTTTACTAAATTTGATAGAAAATAGTTTATTCAGCATACAGCTTTTGAAGAGATAACAGTATCTGTGAAATGTCTTACACTGCAAGAGCTACACCTGCATAAACAAAACCTAATCTTGAATTGCAGCACCTGAAGAAGCCATATATAGAGACTATTCTTCAATATATCCTGCATCAATATTTGCTATAGGATGAACTAGAATTGCACTTGATCCCAGGTAACAAACATTTTGTTGAACAGACACAGGGACAGACTGCTCTGGGACAGTTTGCAGGCAAGTTCCTCCAGGAAAAGCTGAGAATTGTCCTAGAATACAGAGTGCATCCCATTGCACTAATGTAATTGCACAGTGTCTAAACTCTTGTCACTTTTTCTCCACAGTGTTGCTGAAGTACAGCAGCACCAGAATCTTAAGGAACAATTTGACTGAGCCAGCTCCAGAACTTTCTCCATCACACACCGGTTAATACATAGCAACATGTGAAATCCCTACAATCAAGGAAGAACATGAACACACATGTTTCTTCAGCTCTACCAGATCCTGCAGATAGCTATGGCTGCTTAAAGTCTGCACTGTAGCACTGGAACTATTACTGTAGAAAGGAAAATAGATATCAGTTCCCTACTTTGCACTGTCAGAAGACAGAAAACAGACTTACAGATCACAAACTGTTCTACTAAAGGCCATTGTTCTGTTGCTTAGTTGAGACCACCAGTATCTGTCAAATTAAAGCATAATTATAACAATTAATCTGTATTTCTATATAGATGAGGAAACTACTGCTATGGATCAGCAAGTTTGTCAGTGAAGCATGCAAACAGACCACAGAATTGTTCATGTTACTGGAATCCTATCCATCCCTATGCATGCCTTAGCTCTTTCCCGAGCAAATATTGAACGCTTCTTATCACATGCCTTTCTAATGCTAAGCACTATTGTGAAAACAGGTCAGGATCTTTAGACCCTAGTGTGATAAAGCAAGGATTTTTCAGGTCCAGTGATACCACAGCACTTTAATAAACAGATTAATCCTAGCCTAGCCATTATCTTACAAACACAATGTTAGCAATAAGAACCCAAGTCCTTAAGATCACAATGGATGAATAGCAAGAATCTACAATCCTTTAGGCCACAGAACTAATATCTTACATTTTCCAGATAATTGGCCCTGAGTGAGGAAGCCCACAGGAGGTTTCACGGAACCTTGTAGGACTCTTACAGAGATAATTTCTGGGGAGAAGATAGGTGGCATTTTTAAATGTTTACTACATTAAATATTTGCAGTTATAGGGAAAAGCCTTCACACAAGAGGACCTGCCATGCTTTACAGATGGTCAGAGCCTATCTAATCTAATTCAGTTTCCTACTTTACAGCCTGAATCAAGGTAATGCTTCAGGCTCCAGTTACATTGCTCTAGAGTTAGAATCATAGACTAGTTTGGGTTGAAAGGGACCTCTAAAGGTCATCTAGTCCAACCCCCCTGCCGTGGGCAGGGACATCTTCAACTAAATCAGGTTGCTCAGAGCCCCGTCCAACCTGACCTTGAATGTTTCCAGGCATGGGGCATCCACCACCTCTCTGGGCAACCTGTGCCAGTGCTGCACCACCCTCAGCGTCAAAAATTTCTCCCTTATATCTAGTCTCAATCTACCCCCCTTTAGTTTAAAGCCATTCCCCCTTGTCCTGTCGCAACAGGCCCCGCTAAAAAGTTTGCCGCCATCTTTTTTATAAGCCCCCTTTAAGTACTGATAGGCTGCAGTAAGGTCTCCCCAAAGCCTTCTCTTCTCGAGGCTGAACAACCCCAACTCTCTCAGCCTTTCCTCAAAGGAGAGGTGTTCCATCCCCCTGAGCATTTTTGTGACCCTCCTCTGGACCCGCTCCAACAGGTCCGTGTCTTTCTTATGCTGAGGGCTCCAGAGCTGGACGCAGTACTCCAGGTGGGGTCTCACCAGAGCAGAGCAGAGGGGCAGAATC
>NW_008824536.1:2567432-2576256 GCF_000699105.1 Pygoscelis adeliae | reverse complement strand
CTCATGTCCAGCTTTTCCTCCACCAGTACCCCCAAGTCCTTCTCGGCAGGGCTGCTCTCCATCCCTTCATCCCCCAGCCTGTATTGATACTGGGGGTTGCCTCGACCCAGGTGCAGGACCCTGCACTTGGCCTTGTTAAACCTCATGAGGTTCACACAGGCCCACTTCTCCAGCTTGTCCAGGTCCCTCTGGATGGCATCCCGTCCCTCTGGTGTGTCGACCGCACCACTCAGCTTGGTGTCATCTGCTAACTTGCTGAGGGTGCGCTCGATCCCACTGTCTATGTCACTGATGAAGATATTCAACAGTACCGGTCCCAATACAGGCCCCTGCGGGATGCCACTCATCACCAGTCTCCATCTGGACATTGAGCTGTTGACCACTACCCTCTGGATGCAACCATCTAACCAATTCCTCACCCACTGGACAGTCCACCCATCAAATCCATAGCTTTCCAGTTTAGAGAGAAGGATGTTGTGGGGGACCGTGTCAAAGGCCTTACAGAGGTCCAGATAGATGACATCTGTAGCCCTTCCTGCGTCCACTGATGTAGTCACTCCATCACGATGTAGTCACTGCATCAGAGTGACTCCATCAGAGCTGTCCTGCCATATACAAATGGAGACATGGTTGTAAGATTAAGTCGACTTTTAGGTCCCGTTCACCTACGGAACCACAAGGCCACAGCCATGACAGAGGCTTTTACATGAGTCAACAAATAGCTGCTCTGAAGAGCTTGAAATTTAAAACAGGGCACAAAGAGAACTGGTAGCCAGAGGCCCTACAGGGTAACACTGAACTGCTTACTATCTCCTGTACACGCTGGAGTTTTATTTCTTGTTTTCAGACCTAAACCTAATGGCATGCAGAAGTATAACCTGGAGGTGACAAACACACACTTCACCATTATCCCAGATAAAGACTAGATCATAACAAAAAGCAAAAGCAAGACAAAAATCGGAAATTTTATACTTTCAGTTATCAGTGGGTTTTGGTTGTCCAAAGTTAGGGTTATACCAGGCAAGAAAGGCTTCAATAGAAAGGGAGGCTATCTGCTCAGTTCATGGGTTTCTTAACTAGCAATAATTGTTTGCTCTTTCTAAGAAAGCTACCAGCCACAAGCCATTCGACTGTTGCTCTAGTAGTCTCTTACATAGAGATACAAGAGCTTCCAGATCCACATTATACCTAACAGAAACACAACCCTTCAACAGGAGCTAGTGATTGGTTTCAGTTAGAGATTTTCCCCTCCAGATTTCCTTTCAGATTTGAGGGTTTTTTTTGTAAGGCAAAATAGATCAAACAGATGTTTGGATGTTGGATTGCTCTTTCAACTACCCCTTGCACTGGTATTCAGCTACAGTGACAGCTACAAAATAGAAACTCTTCATTGCTTGCTACAGTGGTGTAACATCGTAAGAGTCTTATCAGACAGTTAGGGGCTGTAGAGTTTAAATCCTCAGAACACTTGTAGAAAACTAGGCATCTAACAGGTCACCACTTAACTAGTTGCAATAGTAGGAGACAACTTGAGCGAGATACGATTGCCTCATATGTTGCTCTACCCTTTCCCAGTCCCATTAGAAAAGTCAACTAAGCTTTTCCACAAGGCATCTCTTTCTCAGAACAGAAGTGGCTGTGAATGGCTAGTAAAAAATAACATTCATGTCTGACGTTCTTCTAGAGGTGACATCAAGTCTGTCAGACCCAGATCATAAGTCTGTGTTGGACATGCAACAAGATGCCAGCTGATCTGCATCATTAGCTACAGAAATTAACTAATCAGAACTAAACTTATGTAACTGCACACTGGAGAGGCCCATCAATATCTAAGGTGTGTCTGCAGATGCACAGGTGAACAGGAATCCTTCATTCATGCTGTTTGCTGCTATACTTAATTTCTTCTTCTGTTCTGCATCATTCAAGATATAACAGTTTGAAATATGTATTGAGTGTTCTATAATAGACAGACTTAAGTAAGGTTAGAAGGGACAATAAAGTCCCCTGTTTTGGCTCATCCATTTAGTAAACCCCCCAGAGGATTTCTCTCAAATATTTATCCAGTTTCCTTTCTGAATCACACGAGCTTCTTGCCAAAGGATGTTGTGGAGATAATTCTATGGCTCCGCTATATTGGCTGAATGTGCAGCCATATCACCATATTTTCTTTTGAATGTAACTTCCACCAGTTTCATTTAATTCCCCTAGTTCTTGTTCATCTCTTTAGTCAATTCTTTTCCAAACCTAAGCATCTCATCTTACTTGATCATTTCTTCAAAGAAAGCTACTCCAGACCTCTGACCATCCTCATTACCCCTCTGAGCTCTACTGCAGTTCCACTACATTTGAGATAAGGGGACCAAAACTGCACAGTATTCAAGATCTGCGATCTAATACACAGTGCCATGATGCTCCTTGTTTTGTTCTCTGTTCTTACCCAATAATTCCTAACATTTTATCTGTTTTGTTTGCTGCCAAGCACTGAATTGATGCTTCCATGAATTGTATCATAACTACAGGATTTCATTCCTCCATGGTAATGGTCAGTTCAGAACCCATGTTTTTTGGTTTTTTTTAATTTGAAGCTACATTTGAGGGTTGTTTTTGAATATGGGCATTTACCTTACACAGCTTAAATTCTTCAGTCAGGACTCAGCATTACTGAGTCCTGAATGACTTTGGATTATCAAACTCACCTCACTGCTCACCCTTCAACGTTTAAGTAGCTATATTAAGCAGCATGTACCTTGCTGGACTTAGCTGGCAATCCACCTCCATTGACAGAGCTGGCTATTTACATCAGAACTTGTGTTCACCCATCCTTCTCAGGAACTTCTGCATATCAAAACCTGGCCCCTAGTTCTATGGCCAACAGGCTTCCTTAAACAGACTTCATGGACTTAGATTCCCAAAACATTTTTGGCTGGTAGACTAAGTCACTCATCTATGTGTTTGCTGATCTCTTCAAAGAACTTCAAGACATTTGAAAAGCAGGACTTCCCTTCGCAGAACCAATGGCGACTCTTCCCAGGTAGACACTGATTCTGCCTTTTACTATAGTTACTACTGATTTGCCCAGTAGACCTGACAGTTGATTAACAGACCTGCAATTCCTCAGATCCCTCATGGAACCTTCTTTATAGACTGGTATCACATTTATCACCCTTTGCTCCTCAGGAACCAAGCAAGGGAAGTGAGAGGGATACATGTTGCTAATATTAATCCAGATATTTCAATATTCTGAGTTATAAGAATTCTTGAGCAAATGTTATACTTATGGTGACTTGTTAGCGCTCAGTCTATTTGTACCATAGACTCCATTAGTTGCTTCAAATTTAGACAGATTGTCTGGTGAGTGTTTTAACTGATACATTTCATACACAGTATTTTAATCCTGTAAGTGTGTGTGTGTATACACACACTGCTTTGCAAGGAGTGAGACTTTCTATCCCCATGTTAAAAAGTCACAGGAAAGTTAAGAGACCTCTTGGTCAGTGGCACATTTGAGAAGAGTCCAGGTACCTTCTTTCACATCTTTCCATTAGGAGAACAGCTTCCCCAACTGGAAAACATATTCAGAAGCTTTGACAAGAGTGTAAAGCATACAGTGAGCTATAAGACAATCTTATATAAAAAAGATTTTGCAACAGTGTCATCTGTGCTTACTATAGTAACTTCATAATACTTTTATGTAATGTATGTTAAACAGCCTAACCAGAGTTCAAGCTTTTCACAAGCTAAGCAAGCACACTTTCTAACTGTTAATGTCATTCTTATAATGCTCATATTCATTGTTCTTCTCAGGAAAGGGAGACAGGCCTTCAAAAAAGGGATTCAAAAAGTCATTTGACTAGTCTTACATACTACTTGCAACACATTTTGTGCATACAAAAGTACATTCTAAAATCCAAAAGGGAAAGATAAATAATAAATAACTTACAAAGTAAAACTATATTGTGCCACCTGAATAAGGTACAGAAGACAGACTAATTCTAACTTACTAGCTCAATAGGCTTTTAAACAGCACACGTTTCTATTCACTCTGTTCTCAGTAGTAAGGTATGTAATTTTAAGTTAAATTCCTTGCATCCAACAGATCCTTAAGATGGTTTTTCTTCTTTAGTATTCATGTCTGCAGAATCCTGGGCAAAAAACTCAGTAATTGAATTTGACATTCTAAATCACAATCAGCTTTATTCTGGTTTTTTTTGTTTTTTTTTTTTTTTTTTCAAACCCAAAAGAAAAGTTAGAAGTTAATGCTGATAAACCAAAAAGCTGACCTTTGACTTCTGAAGAAAACTGAGCCAGGTGCCGGGTTACAAAGAGTCGCAGTTGCTGATTCAGGTCACAGGACAGAATGTTAATGTTCCAGGAACGAATTCCTGCCCAACAAAAAAAAGAAAAAAAAATAGCAAGCTGTTATTACATTTACTGCAGAAACAGAACTTGATATAGAGAAGTTAACAGGACACACAAGGACCAGTGATGCTCTTCCAAAAGAGCATACTTAGGATGGAGAAAGTCTTCAGAAGCACAGGGCCATAAGATGCTTACCTTCCATAAAACATCTATCCCTGAAGTACATGCAGTGACCAAGTCTTCGTTCAACTTGGGCTTCACGCAAGTGAAACTAACAAGCTACAAGGGATTGAGGCTACACAATTTACACTACTGCCTAACCAAGCAAATAGATTATGTTAGTTTTACATCTTCTGCATTATCCAGCATTGGTCACTAGTAGAAATGGTCTACTGGATGGTTAAAGTACTAAACAGCTCAGAGACAGCAGCTTTTCTGCTCTTACAGCCTGTGCATCCTCCAAGTCACAAAAGCCCCCCCCCAACTTGCTCTGCCTAATCACTCCTTCAAAGCCCCTGATCTCACCAAGATCCTTTGAGTTTGCTCTTTAATCTATATAATCTTTGTAAGCTAATCGCCTTCATATCACAGCAGGAAGCAGCATCTGCTCCCAGAGCAAGTGGCACCATGCCATGCTGGGGAAGTCACCTTCAGACCTCAGTGTGAGCAGTTGTACATTCTGGATGACACCAAACACTACAGATCACAGATCTTCACATCCCAGTAAGGAGCAGCCTCTCCTAGATGGTGTGATACCATGAACAAAACCAGGATATCAGCATGAATCACTACTCCAGCCTCTTGTGCTACTGCCTGCTGAAGTACAGATGTTGAAGGCCAAAGCCACAGACTTCTAAGAGTTAACTGAAACAAGAATTTCAGTCCCAGTGTTTATTGATGGGGTCCTCGCTGAGAGTTCTTCCACCGCCTTCTGGAGACATGCCCTCTTGCAAAAAAATATAGTTTTATTGCATCCAATATCTGCCTTCTTTCAAGTGAAGCATGTTGATTTTTCATGGACATATCATTCCCAGTTACTGCAGTTCTAGTTCTCCAGCACAGTAATGCCACATTGTGCAACAGCTTCTGCTGGCCACTGGTGGGAACCAGGATCTTCTAGGATATAAGCGCCAGCTTTCTACACATAACCAAGACAGAGTTAGTAATTGCATCACACAGTTCAGTAGTCTCAAGGCCTGTAGAATCTACAGCAGCTCAAGAAAACTTTGTTCTTAGTTTCTTTTTCTGGTGACAGCTGACACAGTAGAGTAATATAGCTTATTTATTACCTGACAGTCTGCACTGCAGAGTGCACAAAAAGCCCTCAGTAAACCCTCTGAACGTCGGGCGGGGGGTGGGAGTGGTGTAGAAATAAAACAACTTACCACGACCTTCAGTGTCACAGAACACCTATTCCTTTCAGTTTGGGCATGGGATAGGAACAAATGAAACATGTAATAAAAGACAGGGAACAAGAAGGTGAACAAAATATTTTCCTATGCTATACTCTTGGGAAGCATGATTGTTTAAACAAATGTCCAATCTAAGTGCATCTTAATGCAGTACTGATGAGCATTCTGACCTGGACAAGAACAAGGTGGCACTCTGCAGGGCAAATCCTGCTGACTGTAGCTGCTGTGTCACCGTCGTGGTGTCCTACTGCAGCAATAAGTGCTATTTGAGGTACTGCTACATCCTCTAGGATGCAGAAAGAAGAGATCCTCTTTCAGAGCAAGGAAAGGGAAGAGTGAAATTATCTCATCATCCTACTTGCAACAATTTATTCAACATTTTTTCCCCTCCAGGTAGTCTGAAGTTACTCCTAATCGCTCACCACTTGCCACAATTTCAATTTATCATCCCATGGCACAGGAGCCAGAACATTGTCCTTGCTGATTAGGGTCCTCTACCCCCTGATACAAGAGTGCAGACTATACCATAATAAGGTTTCTAAATATTCATGCTCTTTGCACATGCACAGCTTGGGTAAGGTACCATGTGACTCATCGGTTTTCCATCTCTTTCCTTATGCCCTTGTGAACTTTTTTCTTTCCTGATGAGATAACTGGCTTATAAAATTTGGCATTTCCCCCTAATACCAGACCTAGCCTTCCAGATATTGTTTCAAAACTGGACAAAAGACACACAGGAACATAAAAATAAGACCAATATTTATTAGACTGATATTTATTAGACAGCATTTTAGAATAAGTGTTGTTCAAGCATCCCACAGATACACAATGCCACTGCCTAAGAAGCACCACACACAGAAACAAGCAGCTTCCCATAGTGTCCTATATTCACTATTCTGTTCTCCTGAACTAAGGTATAGGAAGAAGTCTGGGAAAGAACACTGTTTGGATCAGCCAGAGCAAGAGATTTATTCACTGAAAAAATCTTTGTGGTGGTTTATGTGCAGACAGGGCGCCACAGCCAACAGAACAAAGACAGAAAACAAAACCTAGCTTTTTCATTCTTTAGAAAACCCTATCTAGATGTATAGTATGTAACACTTAGGACCAACTTCGCTTGCCAACTTTACTTGCCACTTTTGTTAACCTGACTGTTATCAGGGCTATAAGCCCCTTACCATACTTACCAAGTTGCAGAGAAATGCTTTTCTGAAGGGCAGAAGCATTTTGTTATTTACACTGCTTCGTTTCCTGAGGAAATCAAATCTTCTGCTCAGCAGCCTGTTCTACCCTCACCCAAACCCCACGTGAGCCCTCTCCAGCAAGCTATCACTTAAGAAATGGGAATCATCATGCGTGTACCATTTCCACATTTCTTGAACTCCCTGAATCAAGGGTATAGCTGTCTCCAACATTATAATATGCTGTTGACAGATCTCAAGACCCTGCTGTCATTTTAACTATTCTTACTTTTTATATCCATCTTCCAATTTGCAGATCTTTGTCTATTTCAGGAAGAGGTCATTCTCCCATTTCACGGTGGGAAAAACTCTTCTATGACTTGCTGGAGGTCCTACTCCAAGTCAGTGGCAGAGGAAAGTCTGAAATCCAGGTTCCTAGCTCCCTCAGCAGTTCACTTCTACTGCTAGTAACTTACCAATACTGCTTAAATGGCTCTCATGCAAAGAAGTGTCTGCACTTGGCAGAATTTCAGTAGGCTTCTGGTCAGGCAAAACTAACTGTAGAACTTAGTTCTGCTGCGGCAATGACAATTTATGTCGCAAAATTGGCATTTATTTTTTTTCTCCAATGGGAATTCCCAGGTTATTAGCATGTGACCACAGAATCAAAGAGCAAAATCCATTAGTTTACAGTCTGATCTGTTACTATTTCAAAGATTCAGAGAATGGATGAGGATGCAGGTTGGCACACCAGTTCAGTGAAGTGCCAAGCAAAGATGATCATCCTGTTGTGCAGAAAGCAGGAGTAGCCCCTTTGAAGAGGGGCTTTCAGAGGCCAAATGGTCATAATCTGACCTACCCCTATTGAATAAAGCCATCCCTTGCAAAAGGGAACGAAACACTGCTCTCAAAGTAGCTGGTAAGTGGCCTGCCAGCAGAGATGGATGGAAAGGATGCTGAAGCAGAGAAATTGGACAAGATTTGACATTTTTACTCCCACACCCTCTCAAATTGCACTGTCCATCTGTTCTTCAGTACTGTTGATGCTTGAGAGGAAAACAGTCTCAGAAGTCTCTCTGAATAACACACTTTGGCCAACAGTTACAACTGTTTTCACTGGCATCTTTTAAACCAATGCGTCCTGGAAATGGGGGGCGGGGGGGAAGAAGTGCATGCAAAGTCAAAAGGCTGTTACTTTATTTCTCAGAGGTGTACTAAACCGCTTACTAGAACAGGGATTCCCTTAAGGTCCTGATGTAGCTGACAACCTCTCCTTTCTCTTTTCCTTAGGAACCATCAGAAACTGCCACAAAGCAAGAACTACCATCTCACCACCTCCTTCCCCCTTGCTTTTAAAGAGCGCCGCATCTAACGTACAAAGACTAATTCATTGCCAAGGCCTCTGGGCGCTACCACAATACAGATAACAAAGGAGCAAAATGTTACGGCAGTCCTGTCTTGCTCTGTGTCATTCATTCCTGAAGCAGTTCGCTTCACTGTTGTGGCTTATCCTCCCTCAGCCTCTCTGGTCCACACAGTTGCTCCTTAGACAGGGAGAGGCCGTAGCACAACGGGCCCCTGTTTGCAGCGGTCCCCTGCACCCAGCAAACAGCCGAGCAAGACAAATCCTCCAAGTCATAGGACAGAAGTTTGGGGTAAGATGGAAATAAGATATAATCCACTGACCCACCAATAAAATAGAAACGTGGGGAAGTTAGAACCACAAAACGCCTTCAAGCTTTAAGACATTCAAAACCAGCATCAACTGCATTTCACCAGCGCAAATAAAGGAATGCTCAGGGGGAGAAAAGAGATACAGCAATTTATGGCCTGAACGCCCACGAGCACGCCAGCCGGCAGGAGCAGAGCCAG
>NW_008824536.1:2557079-2566613 GCF_000699105.1 Pygoscelis adeliae | reverse complement strand
CTCGGGGGTCGCGCCGCCGTCGGGATCAGGCGGTCCAGCTGCCAAGCTGAGATGCTCAAAACAGCGTGCCGGGCTCACGAGCATTGAAAGAATAATTCGGAGGGGCGTTTAGTTCACCTTCGTGATTTGAGTGTGAGAGAGTTACTTAAATAGAGAAATCCACGGAGATTTTTAAATGCCTGGTGTTGAGTTGTTGCAATATCCACAATAAACCCACGGAAGCCAGCAGTGCTAACAGCTGCCTGGGCTTGGCGTCAGTGTTCACATCCCTTCTCTCTTCTCCATCACTTGGTAGTAAGCCCAACAGTCAGACCTTCATCTCTTCCCGGTGGTCCTTCTTCAGGTTCCATTAAAGACAAGTGTAACGATCTCCAACGGTAAGTGATGAGATTTCCTCGATTCCAGAAACATGAGATACGAGAAAAATCGCTCTGAACTTTGCTAGCCGCCAGTGTAAAACTGTTGTGAGCTGTCAACTGCTGTGCAGACAGACAGCTGTGTAGACAGGAGTTCTTAACATCCAGGGTGACCAGAGAGGGCCTTAATTCAGGGCACAAGTCCATATTACTAACAGTCAGTTCTAGCTAGCCACATCTTCAGAGCACTTCAGTGCAGTGTGTGGAAAAGCTGGGCAAACTCCAAGTGTGAGACTTCTGCATGCTGAAAAGGGAGAGCCCCAGAAAGTAGTTTCAGATAGAAAAATCCATGTCTTTTCTGACAAAGAAAGGGAGATCCATCCTGTGCTGATGCAGCTGGGTGGAGAAGCAACCCAGCTATTGTCGAACAAGAGTCAAGTCAGCAATAATCTGCAGCGTTTCCTAAAACAGTGTCAGGTTCTGCCCCCTGTAGTCTGCTAGATTTCCATAGAGATGAGCTAGAGTTTAGGAGGCTTGATGGGTAGATAAACCAGTGTCCTGCCCTGTTTTGTTCCTTAGTACCCACCAAGCCTGCAGTGAGGGCACAGTTGAAACCTTAGAAGGTTCGGACAGTCGGCATTTTGGCAAGCATATGTGAATCTATAGCGTCATAAGACTCTGACAGAAGATAAGCAGGAAAAGAACCAACCACAGAAAGGGGGGAGAATCTAGAATAATTATCTCTGCAGGCTACAACTGATGTTACCAGCTTACAGAGTTTTCTCAAATTGAGATCTCTAATCAAAAGGTGCTCTAGCTCTCAACATATAACTTAGGAGATGATGCAATAGGTCTTTTTCACATTAAATTGTGGTGACGCCACTGGCTATGATCTTTATGAAATAAATCTTGTAAACAGAGAGAATTAGTGCATCAAAAGGGTTTAATTTATTTCTGTGTGTTGTAAACTTGCATAGCAGCATTAATTTAGTTTGTCTCAAGGGATTGCACTGAAGCAGGTAAATATGTAAATAAACCAATAAACCTGCAAGTTAACACCAGCGTACAATAAATTCTATCATGAAAGTAGGATTGTAGATCGCGGAGGGAAGACATGATGACAAAACATGAAGGGGAAAGATTTTCAGAGACTTTCATACCAGCTGGTAGAAGTGTCTCCTGTTTTCAGGTGATTCAGTCTTAATACGTGCTGCTTATTTTTGACATGGTAGCTTTCCAGAGCTGCAGCTTTTCACTGCAGTGCAGAGACGCTCCTCCAGCTGGCTTTCTGCCAAGGAGAAAAGAAACAGAAGATATGCAAACTGGGGTGAAAGCTCAAAAAGAGTATCCAAGCATGGTTCTGCACCATAGAGACTAGAACCTCTAGGGAAGACTGTTTACAATTAAGAGATGGGGTTTTATGATGTGATCCATTTGCGTTCTTCTACTGTACCATCAAATGATAGAATAATGATCTTCCTGTTGCTTTCTGATGTGAATCGGAGCTGTCCGTGGTCATGGTAGAATTGGGGTGGCTTGAGTCCTAGTGTGGGTGCACTGCATAAGGCAGTGAAGTGAGGGATTTCCAGCCTACTAAGTTCCTCCTTTCCCTTGTAAATTCACACTCTGGATCCGTATAATAGATCTGTATAGCAATTATGGTGTAAGTTTCTGCTTTCATGCACTGCAGCAGTAGCTGGCACCCCCATGAAATATCAAAAGCTGACTGGGCTGATTACAGATATTAGAGATCCTGACAAACATCACAGAATGAGAGGTGGCAAAAGCAGACAAAAGGATTACCTCTGAACACTGAAGGACGATGAATCACAGGTAAATGGCCATTATAAAAATGGATTTAGAAAGTAGGCTCAAAATAGCGTAAAAAGGATCTTCATAATATCACGAGAAGAACAATCTACACAATTTTAGTTTCTCAGTCCTTTAGCCTGGAATGATGGCTTCCTGTCCCCCCAGCTAAAAATGTCCATATGAATACGGACATGAAAAATACTTCTGGGAACCAGAGATCTACGGCAGTATCTGAATGAGGATAATGCCTTTAACTGAGGTAAAATATAATGTCATTTTGTCTGTGACATTTCTAAGAAGCAGGGAAAAAGAGGTGACTGCCTAAAGGGACTTTGTTCTTTGTTCAGGCCTTCATCTCTCTGGTGGTGAACACAGCTATCCTTACGTGGAGCCGAAGAACCCAACTGTCGTGGTTTAACCCCAGTCGGCAACTGAGCACCGCACAGCCGCTCGCTCACCCTCCCCCCCCCAGTGGGGTGGGGGAGAGAATTGGAAGAGCAAAAGTAAGAAAACTCATGGGTTGAGATAAGAACAGTTTAATACTTGAAATAATAAAATAATAGTAATAATAATAAATTGTAATAAATTGTAATGAAAAGTAAAGCAACAAAAGAGAGAGAGAGGAACAAAACCCAAGGAAAAAAAAAAAAGTGATGCAACCGCTCACTGCCTGCCAACAGATGCCCAGCCAGTCCCAGAGCAGCAATTGCTGCCCCCCCCGGCCAACTCCCCCCAGTTTATATACTGAGCATGACGTCACATGGTATGGAATATCCCTTTGGCCAGCTTGGGTCAGCTGTCCTGGCTGTGCCCCCTCCCAGTTTCTTGTGCACCTCCTCGCTGGCAGAGTATGGGAAGCTGAAAAGTCCTTAGACTTAGTACTAAAACATCAGCGCGTTATCACATTATTCTCATGCTAAATCCAAACACAGCACTATGCCAGCTACTAGGAAGAAAATTAACTCTATCCCAGCCAAAACCAGGGCACCAACTTTGATAATGCTTCCATGTGAGATGGAGCCATGTGGCCATTTATACTGTCACTTCCAGGATGTGTTGTAAGATACAGAAAGAGAAACAGAGGGCTAAGCCCTTCAGTTTGACCAAACCACATATATTTTTGCTTCTATTTAACCCCAAAGGTGATTTATCAGAGTAGTACTCCTATTCCTCCCACTTTTGTCTTACAGAAGGTATTGCAAGATACTGAATTTCTCCTGTGCAATTTGGAACAACTGCAGCTCTGATCAAGACTAGGATCTAAGTGCCTATGAAATTATCATGTATATTCATTGTGTCATTTCCAGTGACCCAGAGCTTTGGAATTAAAACAAATGTTTATCAGACCAAGAAAGGTACTAATTCTTACTGATACAGCAATCCCTCTTTGAAGCCAAGGTGATCTTTACTCAATTAAATATTGAATACAAAGTGGCCAGAATTCTTACCTCTTTGTTTCATCTGTCCTCATAAAAACAATCGAAATAATGTAGCAGTCAGGCAAAGCACAAGCATAAAAAATGAGCACAAGTGGCACATTACTAAGATTTTTTGCAGACCGAACTGTACGGGTTACCAGCAGCCTCACTGAACAGTGCAAAGAAACTATAACGCTACACTTTCCACCGTAACTGTGTGTCTTTCACAACTTCCCTTGCTCAGTAAAGCCATGCAGTGGTTTTAAGATTTCTCCAGAAGAAGGTGCAGAGAAACTATGTGATCCTGGCTTACAGTGAAATAGCTAAATCGCAGCATTACGTGGTGCATTTTGTGTAACTGAATATATTAGGAGTATTCAAAGGAAGTGATATGCAATTCAATAAGTAAAATGTACACTTAAGAAGGAAGTTAATTTGCTGTGGCAATCTTAGCCATGTAAGGCTCGCACAATTAAATATGTCCTTTTTTTTGTTGCATTCATATGGTGAACACTTCTTTGTAGTCAGTCTTTCACAAGTTAAGAATATAGATGCATTGCATTAATGGTAAGAGCCTTTGCCTGAAGGCTACAGGAGAGCAATAGATTGCATTGTCATTCATGGTTGATGTTAGCCCCACTGTGTATCTTCCAATGTTCTACTACTCCTGGAGCACACAGTCTCTGAACACTGGTTAAGTGATCAAATAAACCACAAATCTTTTACGTTTGCACTGAAATTCAATAGCAATGAAAGTCTAAGTAAACCAACTTTAAAATTAATATAGAAATATCGGAATAAAATGAAGTTTGACAGAGGTGTACATAGATATTAGAAATAGGGTTTAAGAACACAGTAAGTACAAAAATGCTGTTTCGCTTACCCTCTGGGACTCATTTAGAGGCTTGTCTGTCCTGCAGGATTTGGCATTACTGTGACCTAAGGAAGCAGTCCTCAAGCTTAAGGAGTTTGTGATATCACAAGTACATCAGGAGAAGCAGAGACCTCCACTTTCATGTCTCAAAAGGTAACACAAGCAAATTCATTGTTTAAATGCATTTATCCCACAGCGCAGCTCACAGTAACATCTCTAAATCCTGCAGTCATGTGTCCATCTGTACACTATTATTTAAAACTATCTTAGCTTTCCTTTAACGTTTGATTGAAACATAGTGTCAGTTGCCCATACATTACCCTTGGCTCAGCTTAGGGGAGCTTTAGGAGGTGTTTTCTCAGCATCCAGAATTTGTCCTTCTCGAAGAAATGCACACCGGTGTCAGCAGGGCACCCTCTGGGGGCCACTGTGTAGTGGTTTGTACGTTACTCTATTCTGAAAATGATGTAGCATTGCTGGGTCTGTGAATGAGAGATGGACAATGCTCGCATGTTCCAGACAGATATTGGGTAAAGCCCTAAGCCTTCTGAAGTCCAATAAAAACATACCGTATACGTGGCGTCCGTGTCTTTGTCAGATAGAGATCTAATGACTATAGAACCTGTCTGAATTTCCATGTTATCACACCAACAAAAAATGAAGTAAGGTACCTGATAAATAAATGTAATGTGCTTGTAAGGTTTAAAAAGTCTTCAAAAATTATTATGCCTGGTTTTTTTCATTCCCTTTTTAAATTCTGCTATTGATTCCCTCTCTTGGCCCGGCTGTCTCTCATGCTTTCTTCAAAACCTTTGCAGATACCCATTCATTCTCTTTTCACTTTGTCCATGTTAAAGCTAATGGTCAAAGTTCCAGTTAGTTTGTGCCTGCTAGAAGTTATTCCAGTAACTTCATCAGGGCATTACTTCTTACACTAGCAAAATCAAACAGGTCTTTATTTTAAAACAGTGAAACTGTTGAGATTAAGTTGAAAGGGATACGGAAATAATACAGACAATTCTCCAAAGGTGTTTCTGCTTTAGGGAAAAGCTGCATTCTTACCAGGCTGAGTTACAGTGTCTCACTCAACAGTACAAAGCAAAACCTTAATGAAGACTGGGCAGCTTTAATAAGAATTAGCAGGCTGCAGAAATGGCTTTTGGCCCCCCAAAGCTTTGTGACTTCACTTTTGACTTTTTATCTTAAGTACAAGTGATATGCTTTCACTGGGTTTTTACTTTGGGTTATAGCTGTTGTGTGATAAGAGTATGGGTAAATATACCACCATTATGGAAGAAAAGGGGAATGCTCTACAGCAAGAACTGAATGACTTGAGGACTACAAAAATGAAAACAGGATGAAATTTAATACTGCAGAGAGTAAGGTTGTGTATTTGGTGACTGGAAATAAGAATTTCTGTTACCAGTTAGGCACCGATCACCTGAAAGCGATTGAGGAGGTTGAAGCCCTAGGTATTTTAGTTGCTCAAAAGCCAACTGACTTTACAGCATGATGGAGCCATAAAAAAGCCACAGTTTGTCAGCTCCAGGATGAATCAGATGAAGTATTTCCAGGGGAGATCAGCAAGTGCTAATGTCAGCAGGCAGTGCTGGTCTCATCTAGAATATTGCATACAGTTCTGGTCACACACGTTGAAGGAATTCAGACCTGAAGAGTGTAGAGAAGGGCCACTAAGGTGAGAGAGGAGAAAGTAAGGTGCGAAGTGCTAAGAAAGGTGCTAAGGAGAAACTATTTTACAGAGGAGATTAAAGGGACCAAATGGTTCATCTCACCAAAATAAAGGCTAGATTATAAAGACTATAGATTGCACCTATAAATATATCAGGAAAAATAGCAGGGACAAAAAAAGAACCATGTATGCTGAAGGACAGTGATGGCATGAGAACAAACATATAAACCAACCATGAGCAAAAGTAGGCAAGAAATTAGAATCATAGAATATCCTCAGTTGGAAGGGACCCACAAGGATCATCAAGTCCCACTCCTGACTCCACACAGGGCAACCTAAAAGTTAAACCATATATCTAAGAGCATTCCCAAATGCTTCTTGAACACTGACAGGCCTGAGGCCATGACCACTTCCCTGGGGAGCTTGTTTCAGTGCTTGACCACCCTCTCAGCGAAGAACTTTTTCCTAATATCCAATCTGAACTTCCCCCAACGCAGCTTTAATCCATCCCCTATCACCAGACACCAGAGAGATGAGATCAGCACCTCCCTCTCCGCTCCCCCTCATGAGGAAGTTGTAGACAATGAGGTCACCCCTCAGTCTCCTCTTCTCTAAGCTGAACAAACCTAGTATCCTCAGCCACTCCTCGTAAGCCATGCCCTCTAGTCCTTTCACCATCTTTGTTGCCCTCCTTTGGACACATTCTAATATTTTTTTATCCTTCTTAGATTGTGGAGCCCAAATCTGCACACAGTACTTGAGGTGAGGCTGCACCAATGCTGAGCATAGTGCGACAATCGCTTCTTTCGACTGGTTAGCTACACTGTGCCTAATGCCCCCCAGGATACGGTTGGCCCTTTGGGCTGCCAGGGCACATTGTTGACTCATATTGAGCTTACCATCAACCAACTCCCCAGATCCCTTTCTGCAGGGCTGCACTCCAGCCTCTTGTCCCCCAGTCCATACGTACATCCAGGATTACACCATCCCAGGTGCAGAACCCAGCATTTGTCTTTCATAAATTTCATACAGTTGGTGATTGCCCAGCGCTCTATTCTATCAAGATCTCTATGTAAGGCCTCTCTACCCTCAAGGGAATCAACGGCTCCTCCTAATTTAGTATTGTCGGCACACTTACTCAGTGTGCACTCAACTCCTGTGTGCAGGAGTTGAGAACTGGCCCTAAAGTTGAGCCCTGGGGAACACCACTAGTGACTGGCCACCAGCCAGATGTTACTTCATTTTCTACAACTCTTTGAGCCCAACCCTTCAGCCAGTTGTTCACCCATTGTATTGTGTACATGTCATAGAATCCTAGAATCCTAGAATGGTTTGGGTTGGAAGGGACCTTAAAGGTCATCTAGTTCCAACACCGCTGCTGTGGGCAGGGACATCTTCAACTAGATCAGGTTGCTCAAAGCCCTGTCCAACCTGGCCTTGAACACTTCCAGGGATGAGGCATCCACAACTTCTCTGGGCAACCTCTTCCAGTGTCTCACCACCCTCACAGTAAAGAATTTCTTCCTAATATCTAATCTAAATCTACCCTCTTTCAGTTTAAAACCATTACCCCTCATCCTACCACTACACTCCCCGATAAAGAGTCCCTCCCCATCTTTCCTGTAGGCCCCCTTTAAGTACTGACAGGCTGCAATAAGGTCTCCCTGGAGCCTTCTCTTCTCTAGGCTGAACAACCCCAACTCTCTCAGCCTTTCCTCCTAAGGGACGTGCTCCAGCCCCCTGATCATCTTCATGGCCCTCCTCTGGACCCACTCAAGCAGGCCCATGTCTTTCTTACGCTGGGTGCCCCAGAGCTGAACGCAGTACTCCAGGTGGAGTCTAGCTGTATGCTGGACATTTTGTCCAGAAGGATACTGTGAGAGACAGTATCAAAAACTTTGCTAAAATAAAAAACCCAAACATATCCACTGCCTTCCCTCCATCCACTAGGCAGGTAATCTTATCATAAAAGGCTATTAAGTTAGTAAGGCGTGCCTTTCCCTTCATGAACCCATGTTGGCTTTGACCAATGACTGCATTGTCTTTCAAGTGATTTTCAATAACTCCCAGAATAATCTTCTCCATAATTTTACCAGGCACCAAAGTGAGACCGACAGGCCTGTAATTACCAGGGTCTTCTTTCTTGCCCTTCTTGAAAATCGGAATAATATTTGCTAGCTTCCAGTCAACTGGGACCTCTCTGGATTCCCAAGACTGTTGATAAATAACCGAGAAAGGTCTCGCAATAACACGGGCAAACTTTTTCAATACCCTGGGATGAATCACATCAGGCCCCATACACTTACGTGCATTCAGTTGCAGCAGCAAATCCCGTACAAGTTCCAAGTCAACTGGGAGCTTATCATTCCCCCAGCGACAGTTCTCCAACCCAGGGTTCTGGGCGTCCCAAGGCCCATCATTGGTGTTAAAGACAGAGGTGAAGAAGGCATTAGATGTCTCTGCTTTATCTTCATCCCTATTTGTGAGGTGAGCAACCTCATCAAGTAACAGACCAATGTTTTCTTTGTCTTCCTTTTGCTGTTAGCATACTTTAAAAAGCCTTTTTTGTTATCCACCACAGTACTGACAGCTTCAACTGCAACTGAGCTTTGGCTGTACGAATTTTCTCCCTACAGTGGCGAACAGCATCTCTGTGGTCCTCCTGGGTAGCCTGACCTTGCTTCCAAAGTCCATACGCTTTCTTTTTCTTCCTAAGTTAGGAAGAGCTTTCTAGCTACTAGACCAGTCAAGTTCTGGAAGACTCTCTGTGGTAGCCAGACACATACTAAGTGTGAAGGCAGAATTTAACACATTTATGAGGTTTATGTGGTAGGGATGCCTGGGCCTCCTGAAAGAGGAGATTCCTTTTAGTTATGTTTCCTAAACTTCTTTGTAACACTATCGCTTTCTTTTATAGCCATGTAAAGTTCACAATGTCTCACTCTTAGTTGTTTTCATCTGTGAGAGAGAAGCTATGATGTCCCTGACATGTCAAACTGGGAAAAAATTAATTTTGAGGATTAATCCTCATCCTTTGCGTCCTTTATGCTCATCTAATGAAACTATGCTGGGGAATGGTCTTCTCTGACACCATAATATCCACTGCTCCTTAAGCCAATAGTTCAACAGTTTACTAATGTCTCCTGAATCAAACATCTTTAGAAAAGGATGTCAGTAACTTACAAGTTTGTCATGGTTTAACCTCAGTTGGCAACTAAGCACCACACAGCCGCTCGATCACCCTCCCCTCCCCCCCCCGGTGGGATGGGGGAGAGAATCAGAAGACTAAAAGTGAGAAAACTCGTGGATTGAGATAAAAACAGTTTAATAATTGAAATAGAATAAAATAATATACAAAGCAAGTGATGCACAGTGCAATTGCTC
>NW_008824536.1:2555945-2556923 GCF_000699105.1 Pygoscelis adeliae | reverse complement strand
TCAGCTGTCCTGGCTGTGCCCCCTCCCAGCTTCTTGTGCACCTCCGGCCTTCTCAGTCGGTAGAGCATGGGAAGCTGAAAAGTCCTTGACTAGTGTAAGCACTGCTCAGCAACAACTAAAACATCGGTGTGTTATCAACATTGTTCTCATCCCAAATCCAAAACACGGCACTGTACCAGCTACTAGGAAGAAAATTAACTCTATCCCAGCCGAAACCAGGACAAAGTTACACGGCCAAATTCAATCATCCTAAAGAAACTAGACTTATGAAGACACACCTGAATTAGCAAAGTGCTTAAATAAGTGTTTACAGTGAAGAAGCTCTAAAATGTTTTAACAGTTTTTGATTTACATTAGCCATCTTTTTTCTGGAGTTGCATGCTGGAACAAGAGTTCCCAATCTTTTTGCAGACAAACCTCAGCTAAGAAACGGTTATTCATTTAAAAACAGAGAGCTGTAAAGGAACATGAACATGTTATAATGTCATGAATGAACCATCACCTGGTGAATGAGATTACTATGTTAAAAACAAAAGCCAAGCTAATAATTCTTAATTAACATCTTGGTACCAGCTCTGTGACACGGTCCTGGAAGAAGGTGAGAACTGTAACAGCTTACGGGAACTCCACAGCAACACATTGTGGAGACGGTGTCACGGCCTCTGGTCACACTCCAGGCAACGGCTGAGGATGCTGCTGTGCCTCAGGATGCCCTCCAGCGCCTCGGAGGACAGCACAAGGTCCATCCAGGCACTTAGGTGGGCCACGCCTGTCAGCACGTCCAGACCGCTTAGTCCTGCTTGGGCTCTCACACCTCAGGCAGCCTCATGAGAGAAATGCGGAGTTTGGCCCTTCTCTGGCCATCCAGCAGACAGCGAAGATGGAGAGCAGGGTGCCGTGTCGGGGTGGGAGCCAGCCCCGGGCCGCGGCACTGCTGGGGCTCGTGGGAGAGGGACGCCGCCTGTTCCGCCACGGTGC
>NW_008824536.1:2550830-2554972 GCF_000699105.1 Pygoscelis adeliae | reverse complement strand
TGTTGGCGGCCTCTAGTCGGTAGCCTGCCAGGCGTTCTTATTTGCCACTGGCCTCGCGGACCACGGGAGTGGTGAATACTATGCAGCGTTTGTTCCCGAATTAGTAGAGCAGAGGATAATGCATGCAGAAATTGGCCAGGTAGTTTTTAGATCTGTCTCCTGTGTAAAAAATAACAATTTTAATAATACAGTACAGTACTTAAGCCTAGATTTTCAAAGACAAGTAGCACCTTTACTCCTTTAGGAAGTTTAGCTTTCTTGTTAGATATCTTAGTTTAGGTACCTAATTCCCACTTGAAATCAGGATCTGCTTTTCATGCGAATGCTATCCTGTTTTGAAGATGGGGCCTGGGGCTGCGCTGAGACACGGAGAAATGGATTCACAGCGGAAGAAAGGAGAATGAGTACTAGGAGTCCTGTTTCTCGGTTTCCCATCCTAATTAGGGGACTACATTGGAAAGGAGTATTCAGAACAAAATAAACTATAGCTTCAACTGTCCATTGCAAATTCTGTAAGACAGAAGAAATTCAGAACAAATACTCCAAATATGAAAAATCAGACAGCCTTCATACTTTCGTTCATTGAAAGTCTGGTGCTGGACGTGTTTTATTTGAAGGGAAAGGAAACAAAGATTAATTTTGCTCTTTTTACCTCTTTCTTAGATAAAGGTGGCCACACCCTATTTGTAATTTATTATAAGGCTCAGAAAAAAGGCAGTCTGCGAACTGAGGGGCGATACTTAGATCAGATTTGTATATTATAAAGAAAGCAGGCTGCTTTTTTCATAGCAGAAAAAAGATGGAAAAAAAATGAGATCACAAATGTAACACAAAAAATGTGCAGTCAGCTTTAAAACTCACACGCAGATTTGGCATTTACTGATTTGACTACCTGGACTGAGCTCTCAATTTTGTCCTTCCCAGGTTCATGCAAAAGTGTTGAATTGCAGAAAAATGAGACTGGAAGGAATCCTGGAGATGGTCTAGTCCAACTTCGTGTTTCAGACCAAGATCAGCTATACCTGTTTGTATCTACTTTAAAAAAAAGTCTTAAATGTTAGAGACTGCATAATCTTCAGAGCTTCATTAGCCTTACTTTTTAAACATTTTTTGCTTAGTTCTGTTTTGTCTTACTTTAATTTAAACCTATTTGCAGTTCATGTAAATGAATTTGCAGTTGTCCTCTAAACTGTGACTACGAAAAACAAGTTATTTGCCAATTGGTTGTCATAACAGTTATGATTACCAATTCCTTTGCCATCTTCTCACTTGACGTAGTGCTTAGCTTAGGCCTTGCCGGTGTAGAGTACGAGAATTTTTTCACGGATCTAACGCATACTATATGTAAGCATAATGCTTGCTGTTTGCACCTTTTTCTGTGGCAGCAGCATGGCACTGACTCGTGATGAGTTTGTTAGGCACTATGGCCCCCGATTCTTTATTTTACAGTAGTGCCACATAGCCTAGCAGCCCCATCCTGAATTTGTGCAGTCAATTCTTTCCTTTTGTAGAATATTGTTCTTATCTGCATTGTACTTTGTCCATTTTTCAGACCATTTTTTAAAATTTTTCTTCTATTACTTACAGTCCCTCTCAGTTTCAGATTGCTTGTGGGTTTAACAAGTGTACTCCTGATTTTGTGACCAAGGTGATTAAACAAAACAATGAACAGAATAGGAATAGCACACTGATGTTTGGAGCCTCACTCAGACATACTTGTTTTGACATAGAACTGATGATTATTACTTTCTGGGAATGGATATTCAACAGTTTTTTTACTTATCTTACTGAAATTTCATCACAGCTATGCTTCCCTTGTTTGCTTATGAGAACCCCATATAGATACTGCTAAAAGTCTTACTATAGTAAAGTTGTTTTTCTGCCACTTCTGTCCATAAGGCCTGTTGCTCTGACATGAGAAAACAGATCGCTGTTATGTGCCTTCTCTTTACAGGTCTATGTTGGCTGCTAACTCCTCTCCTTGTTACCTTCTAGATACAAACTGGTAATTTGTTTGATGATTTGTTATCAAAGTTTTCAAGGATTTGAAGGGAATTTTGAGAAAGAGTGACTGGCACATTTGCCACTTCTAGTCTTCAGATACCTCATTATCCTCCATGAGTTTTGAAAGATAACTGTTAACACTTCTAAGACAACATTTTTTAGGAAGAAGTCTCGACTCAACAGTTTTTAAAACATCTGGCTTAGATAAGCACTCTTTAACCTGTTTCAGCCTTGTTTCAAGGCTGAAATCTTGCTCTTTATCTGTTGTTTAACTGAGCTAGCTCCCGTTTTCTGTTAGCCTTTTTAGAGAAGAACAGTAAATGCTTCTGCCTTCTTGACGTTAGCCACCTGGTAGTGTTCCCTCAGAACAGCAGACCAACAATTCTTATGGTTGTTGTTTTCCTACTAGTATGTCTATAGCTCATTTTCTCGTTGCTCTTGATATTTCTGGCCTTGTAAATTTTTGTCCTTGTATGCTTCTGCCATTCTTTTATACTGATCCTTTAAGAAAGCTGATGTAGTTCTGATTTCCTTGTTTCCTTTCCTCTGTTTTCTTGTCATACCTGAGTCTAATCACCTATTACATTTCTTACCCTTTCTTTGCATTAAGATAGTTTGCACTTGTGCCCTTAGTAAAGAAACTGCCATCTCTTTGTAACTTTTTGTGCAGCCAGATCTTGCTTGCTAGTTATCTGTTCATTGATGTCTGCTCCTCAAAATCCATTCTTTGTTTTTCTGCTCTCTTATTTTCTTCCTGAAGATACATTATGCATGGCCAATGTCTGCCCACTTGCATGTACTTCTTGTGTTGTTATAAACACAATCATTTTGTCTTTTTTTCCCCCCAGTTAGTAGTTAACTGTATCTATTGTAGAAACACCTTCAGGCAAAAATCTGGAGTTTGAAGAAGGACTTGGCTTAGGTAGGCATTTCAAATGCACTAATGAAGAACATGTATTCTCTAGGAGAAGCTAGTAAAGAAGAGGTGCTGGCCGGATAGAAGTGTAAAAGGAGATGGTGTGAGGAAGGATACAGTGGTTTAATGATCTGTCGATAAGAAAAGGAACTACTTCTAATACGCTGAAGAGGAAGATGGTAGCAAGCTTGGAAACCCACCAGTAAATCCAGCAAGGATCAGTAGTGGAGTACCATGAACTTGCTTAAAAAAAATGAGGGCTCATGCTATACTTGTGCTTAGAAGACAGCTTTACTTTATATTTTGAAAAAAAAAAAAAAGGAATTTTATATTTTTATTTCATTTTGAGAGTAAGCATAAAGGAAGACCATTTGAAATGCTTTCATTCTGATGGAAGCAGAATTCTGCTTGAAGAGAATTGAACAAACTGCAAGAGCCCGTTCTAAAACTTGAGACACTTGAGGATCACAGGCTGCCAACTGTCGCATCACGATCCCAGTCTCCTTTTCAGTTCCCTGGGATAAAATATCTTGTGAACATGAAATCTGGCTTCTCCAGATGGCTAGCAAAAGCCTATGAACAACTTCATCTTTCAAAAGGAGGATTTAGTAATCATAGGCCTCGTGGTGGTCTTTGGCATTGGGGCAAATTTCAGACAATATTTGGAGTTGTATGTATTTTTGAAACTAGTATAGCAGAAAAACTTTTCAGTAACACAGCTTAATATGTGCTAAAGGAGCATCTTCTGGGAGCTGAACAACCAACCACTAAAGCATCCTTCCTGTGTAGGAATTGTAAATATTTATAGCCTGTTTAATGTTCTTAACATTCATGTGCAAACTTGGATTTTGTTCTACCTGTTCTACAACAGGTTTTTAAATAAAATATACAGAATTCTCATCTATAAAATACAGAGAGGTGCAGAAGTAAAAAAGAGAACTTGGAAAAGCAGATTTAAATTAGTCCATTCAAAGTAACTAGGTTTTAGGCAAAAAGTTTAATGCTGAAAGACAACAATACTGTCACGATTTGTGCCCGAGGCTTCTTCCATAACTGCCGTTTATGAACACAAACACGGGGAAATAATCAGATTTCACTTTCCTGTGGTACCTAAAAATTCACACGCAGGATCGTGGTTGTCCGGGATACGCAGTGTGCCGTCCGGTGCCGGGGGCGTTCCGCACGTTTGACGGAAAGGGGGTCGGTGGGGTGCCGCGCTGAA
>NW_008824536.1:2537193-2549622 GCF_000699105.1 Pygoscelis adeliae | reverse complement strand
GGTGGCCCGGCCCGCGCCGGGGTGCGCGGTTCGGAGGGCTTGGGAGCGCCTGGCCGGGTGCTGCAGCTGCGAAGCAACCCCTCAGAACGCAAGTGGGCTCTAAGGCCTGCAGGAAACCCCAAAGCGATGTGAATAAGTCTTTCTGTTGCAGTGCCCTTGGAAAGGCTGGAGAAGGAGGTGAAGGTGATGTTGAGGACTGTACTACTTCGCCGTCTGTAGAAGGTAACTTCTCCATTTCGGGTCTCTTCTTGGGGCTGTGAATCTGACCAGCCATCTGTGTAGTTTTTCAGTTCGGCTGCCCCACTGGTCTCACTAGGGGTAGTTGTGCCAGTAATAATGGGTCAGAAATTGGCGTCTTTTTCCAGAAGTTGATCTATATGTTTTGGTGTTGGAAAAAAAATGGTGATTTCATGTCATTGTTAACGAGGATCTTGGAGACAGGAAATGGCTTAGGAGAGGCATGGGTGCATCGTGACCGGTAGGAGATGGAGCCTTTTTATGGCAAAGAGCTCCTGGCATAATGGTTGTTGTCATCAAAGGACTTTCAGGCACAGGCTGTCTATTATCAGGTTTGTTTTCTCATCACGGAATCCAAATCTGCTGCAGTACCTAATGGTGTTACATAAGACCTTGCTGATTAACACTGGTTTCTGAGTTAATGGCCACTGTCCCTGTTCTGTTACCGTATTTTTAATTAGTACAGCTGAGATCAGAGACTGTTAGTTTATTCAGAGTTTCAGCAATAGCCTAGATACTTTTCATGTTAGAGGGTGTATTTTTGCCCTTGTAAAGTGATAGATGGCTCCTTGATTTTTTTTTTTTTGGTATATGTATTAGTTATGGATGTTTGGTGTTAGATACAGGCATGTCACAGCTGCATTTTGGAGCTCTAGAGCTCTCGCAGAGCCAGGACTTTGAGAGTGACTTCGTGCCCAATGAAGGAGATGCTGGGCATCAGTTTCACCCTGGAGCTGCTGTCCCTTCTTCCAGACTTCAGAAGAACGATACTAAAGATGGTATGTGAAAATGATCTTAGATGTCCTTTTGTTGCTCTGTCAATTCTCTCTGGTTTCTTGAAATTATAGATGTTATGTTTCTTTGACAGGAAATAGAGTATTAGTAATTTTCAAAAATGAGTTCACAGCTCATTGGTAGTTGAAAATAATTTTGCCTTCTCTTTTCTTTGGGCTAGTTCATTTGTTTTCTTGTAGCTGTCCAAGTGCTGTCGTTGATTCTTGCACCTTTCCTTCCTAATTTGCTTCCAGAATATTCAGACAATCTGATACTGAATTCCCTCCCTGGTAAAAACCTCATCCTGGTCGTCTTTGTTGTTGTTGTTGTTGTTATCATTGATAGTTCAAGATTTTTTTTTTTTCATATAAAGCTTGTTTTGATATTTGTGTCATTTACAGAACTACACTTTCTTCTCTTTGTATATTAATCCAGGTGACCCAAGTAACATTTTTTTTTCTCTCTCTTGCTAGAACCGCGTGGGGACAGCACGGAAACTGTCTCCAGCACAGAAGCGCATAGTGCTTTGGAAGGCCAGCCAGAGAAGTCTGAAAGGTAAAACAGTCCATGTTCTTTGTAGGTCTCTTGCTGACGTTCTGGAAGTTGATTTGTGTCTCTTTTACTAGATTTTTAGACGTAGGAGGGCTCAGGCTTCAAGGCAAAAGAGCAAAGTGAAGGGAAAGATGAAGTACTGATGAGACCTTTTTGCAGCAGTGCTGACTAAGGAGTGCTTTCACCATTCCTAGCTGAGAAAAGAGGTGGTGTCAAACTCTTAACACACAAAGATATCAATAGGTTTATTTTTAAGGGAGAGTGCACTGGATAATAAAATATACTAATAATTTTCTTAAACAACTGGAATATATTAAAAGTAATAATTCCGTTTAAGTCACAGAAGTTATTTCAAAGTAACTTAATCACTGCAGCATGGGCTTTGGCCTCACAGGAGAAATCTAGAGGCTAAGTGGTGGCTATTCCAGGATGCTTTTGAGTATTTGCTATTGTAAGCTTTATAGTTTTAATTATTTTTAAATGTGAAACTTCAGTTTGTTGAAAATTCTCTCTATATCTTTTATGCCAATAGAATAATACTTAGCTCATCTTGTATTGTCAAATTCTTCAACAAAATAATATTAAAAAGGAGGTGAAACAAAATTCCTAGAATCCACATGGAATATAAGTCAGTAGAACAATCTGCATTCCATTTAAGCATCACTTAGATTGGTAGAAAACTTACAAAACAATTCTGAAAATGTAACTTGTCAAGGATGAACATGTTGTTTTGTCAGGAGAGAGAGGTTGGTCTTTTTGTCCCCTTCTTTTTTTTTTTTTGTCCCCTTCTTTCTTTTTTTTTTTTCCTATGGTATAGGAAAATACAGGTGAATACCTTTCATCTGTGCTGATACATTTTCTCTACAATGTTGCAGTATTACTTCATACTTCGAATTTCTCAGGTCAGTGACTGTGTCTTGCTTTTCCAGAACTCTGCAGGAAGCAGAAGAGCATACCAGGAAACATATGCCTGTCTGTGACCCCACTAAAACCGAGAAATCCCTTGATTCTGGTCACGAGGAGTCGGATATCTTGTCAACTCAGGAAGAGATGTTTCCTGAGAATAATGCAACAGGTAACAATAGACAAGCAAAGCCAAAATGTCCATCCCAGAGATCATCATAATCATCATCCCTACTTGATCTTTTTAGGCACGTAGTGTTTTAGGGTGCAGAGTGCTGTATTTTTCACGTAATTTCTGCTAAAATTGGGAATGCTTTGGAAACGAAAGGCCGCAATCTTTTTCACTATACTATGGAGCAATGTCTAAATGTCACTTCTTGTTAGAACAGTTACACTGGCTTGTTAAATACATTTAATTTCCTTTCTTTCTGTGCCCCTTGAAGAACAAAACAAAAAAACCCCTTTTTACCTTCTGAAACTGGCAGTAATAATGCTCACCCTTTGTAGCGACACACAATCTAAAGTGTGGATAAGTAGTGTAGGCAAATACTGTAGACTTTCTTATACTGGGTAACTTTGGCAAAACATTCCACCTTACTTCTCTGAATTGGCCTTCCTATTTGGGATAGGACAGGATTCTGCAATCAAAATCTTCGTACCGCAATTTTGGTCAGTCTTATTTGTCATCTAGGTTAACGTTCCTTCCCTGTAAGAGAAGAGATTACATGAAATAGGATCAGGAGAGAGGTCATCACTATGTCTTGCTAGGAGGATGTCTATGTCTGGTTTTGGTATCCACAACTGAAAGGCTAATAAAGAAATAGAAAGGTTCTTAACAATCTTAACAGTGAAAGGCCTAGAAAATTAAGTTTTGAAGGGCAACTTCGTCACAGTTTATAAAGCGTGAACTTTTTGTTCAGTTCTAATCTGTGCACAGCTGTGTCTATTCCAGTATGATCTTGTGCACGAACCCTCTGTATCCAGAAGGTTCAATAACAGCCTCCTACTCACACTGAGTCAGTGGTCAATGCAAGGTGTCTTTTCTTGTAAGAACCTTGCTTGTATTTGCATTCTAGTGCTGGATCAAATGTGCCGCTATTGGAGCCATTGGGGATTTTTCTTATGCTGGGTAACTTTGGCAAAACATTCCACCTTACTTCTCTGAATTGGCCTTCCTGTTTGGGATAGGACAGGATTCTGCGATCAAAGTCTTTTTGGAAGTAGGAAGACTTGTACAGTCTGGCCTGATAAAAATCTATTCTATAGGTACAAACTTACCTTTTTCATCTTAACTATATTATGCTCACGTTTCACATACTGACCTTTCCTGTGCAGTCCTTCTCCAACTCCGTGTGCAAGTCGGCTTGTTCTTGCCAACCTGAGAAGTAACCATGCGGTAGTGTGAACATCATTCCTCAGAATTTTCTGATCAGCTTGGTTATGGGCCAGATTTCTAATCTTATTTCCTTTTGTTCAAAACCGCTGCAGGGAGTGGCTGTCCGATAACCAGGGTGGAAGAGGGAAGTTCTCTGGCATGCACCCCTGCCCGCAGTCTGCAGCTGCTGCAGCTTTCTGGACAGGGATCCCTTGTACAGGAGAGTCATTCCACGTAAGCAAAAAAACCCCCAAACTATTGCAATAGCTTAATTGCAATAGTGCATTTCCACCACTCTTTTCTTTATTCAAGGACTTGTGCCTGATTTTAAGCAATCAATGTTTTAATTTTGCACTATGAGAGATGCATGGCTTTATTTTGCAATGAAATGAGCTAATGATGCCCATGTGGTCAATGGCCATTTCTCGAGTCTCTTGCTAGTGAACACCTGATACTCTCCCTTTATGAGAAGACTCCTGTTGTGGCAAGCTGGAGCTACATTTTGGGGAGAAGTTAGTGCATTTTCTAGTGACGTATGGTCTTCTTTTCCATGTTCCCTTTTCTTGGTCTGCAGTGTCTCTTCAGGCCTAGTTATTCCTCCTCCTGTTGCCTTTGGATCCAATGCTCTTGTCCCCAGCAGTCCTACTGAACAGGAGCAAGCAAAAGGTAAAAATTTTCTTCATGCTGGTCTGTGGTTGTGTTTCTGTGCTCTGTGGTTTTTACCAGCCTTTTCAAAACCTGCTAAAATTATATTTAAAGAATAAAGCAGGATTGAGAACACTGAAAGAAATAGATGAAGGGAGATATGTGTTCGTGACTCAGATGCTGATGTGCTGTCGATATTTCTTGCATAGCTGTCAAAACAAAATCAGTACCGTCAGCTAGCTCCCCTTCACTTGAAAGATGGGAAATACTTCGTATGGGATACAGCAATTGTCCTCCTTCTTCGGGACAAGCCATTCTTGCTACAGGCAAATATCTGTAGTAAGTATATACTGTTAGGGTAATAGAAAGGACAGAGGAGGACGGCATCGTAACATTTTACCTTAACTTGGATGACTTGCGCAATATTTTGAAAAGCTTTCGTATGTTACATGTGTGTATTCTAGAACACCATGCCAAAAGAGGGATTGTTCTATATGATACCTTGGTTCTTAACCATTTTCTCTAAGCACCCGTTTGCCATCAGGGATAAGATATCCATCCACACAGACTTTTAGTATGATACAAAATCACCATTCCTTTCTGTGAGATTCCTGTCACAGAATGTGAAATACTTTTAGAATAGATATTTTGTTAGCTGGGGTCTGAATTTGGTTGCGTTTTAATAAAGATAGCAAAAGGAAAAGAACTCAGAGAAATGCTTTTTATAAATTTCAGATACCTTTTTCTAATTGTAGAAGTTCTAGACTTGTAGCAAAATAGTTACATGAATTCTTAACAAAACACTTTCTCCCCACCTTAAATTTAAGGATATGACATTTTTTGTTGATTTTTTTTTTTTTTTTTTTTTTGTCTCCAAAAAGAATTCACCTGGAGAGAAGATTTTAGATTCACCCATTAAAGTTTGAGAAAGTTGCATACGCCACTGAAGACAAGTCTTTTAATAGGATATTGGAGACTTTAGGTACAATGCAATAATTTGCTAGTAATGTATTTTCTGCTCTTTCAAACCAGATGAACAGGTGGATATATCTATCCCTGCAGAAGGAAGAGAGCTGATGCAGAAGCAGAGAGGAGATACACTAGTGGAGATGGCCATCCCATGTATCCCACCAGGACCTCTTGTCCTGCCACAAGCTTCAACTCCAGTGTCCCACAGTGCCCCAACCTTCTTTCCTGGATCTTTACCTATGCCATCACAACCAGAGTTCTCTCATGTAAGGGTTCACACAGATATCTTTCCTGAGGTTTTTATATGGCTGTTGCAGAAGATGTGTGTTTGAGTCAGCCTCTGTGCTTCTGTGTTGAGCTTCCCTACTAAGTTGGCTCTCATCAGCTTCCCTGTTCCCACCAGTCACAGTTGTATATTGATCATACTGTGTGGCAGTTTATCCTGCAGAGAAAATGCGGAACAGCTTAAGAGGGCATAGTTACTGCACGTAGAATTTGTTGTCTTTTAATCTGTGCTAGAAACCTTTTTTCTGCTTTTTTTTCCCTTTCTCTCTTTGAAAGGCTGCTGCTTTCTGATGCTGAACTGGGCGTCCTGCATCTCAAACTGCGTCATAAATTAGACTTTTATCAGGATAGACCTTGGCATCATTTGTCATGGAGAAAGTGAAGCTGTTTTGTAATAAAGCATTTGTATTCTCCTACAAGACTAGAATTCATTTACTGAATTTTTCAAGTTGCTTATTCGTGTTATCTGTTGTTTCCTTTGTGCTTTTTGATTCTGGAAGTTATTACTGTTCAAAGGGATTTAACAGACAGTTGGTGGCTTTATAGCTTAATATTACAAATTTTATCAACTTAAGGCAGAAAATAAAGGTTGTACTAGAGACTTCAGTAGTCGAAACAGGGCTTCTCCTTAGCTGAAAGCAGCTTTCATGCTAATATAATAGATTCTTCCAGAGAACATTTCCAGAACCGTTGGTTGTTTGACTAAAAATAGCTACTAATTTGCCATATTTGACCTGTACTTCGTGATTTGGTAGTGTGAGAGGTGTACCAAGGATTGTGTCTGACTGTGCCACAGAGGTACTAAAAAGTTATGGGTGGTGATAATTTTTCTCAGCAAGAACGGGGCAATTCTGACTCATATAAATGGGGGGGGGAAGTAGTTGTTGGTTTTGGGTTTGTTTGTTTGTTTGTTTTTTAAATCTGTAGTTTTGTGCTGAGCTTGCTCTGCTCCATAATCCAGTGTAATGTTCTAGGAATAACAAATAAACAGTCCTACTTGGGGTCCCCTGATGTTCCACATCCCACTTTTTTCATTTTAGGATATCTTTGTTCCAACTCCAAGCCCAGAGAAGAAGCATGAAGGAGAAGAAAAAGCTGCTGCTTTAACCCGTTTATGCTTACGAGGAGATCTCTCTGGACCCACAGATGATTTGTCAAAGACATCTACAGGTGACTCTTTGTCACAGCCTTCTGAGTCCTGTAAGCTGATACTTTCTGCAAGTGCCAGCAGCCAGCCCACAAATACAGAAGTCGGTTCAAGTTCAGGCTCTCTGAACACGGGCCAAGATAGCGAAACCACCCAGGTGGAGATGAGTTCTGAATGCAAGGCCTCAGACTTGAGACTCTGTTCTGTGGAGAATGGCAACATAAAACTGAGACTGGATGCAGGTGATAAAGCCCTCTCAGAAAACTGTGAAAAAGCAGAAAAGGAGGATTTACAGACTGCAGGAAAGCCTGTAATGCAGTTAGTTAGTGCAGATGTAGCAGGAGATGGGTCATTAGCCCCTACAGCTCATCGGGAGATAGAGTGTATTTCTGGAAGTCAGGCTGCTGCAGATCAGTCTGGTCTGCCTGAGATTTTGTCATACGCTCAAGGTAGAGAAGCACAGTCTGAGGATTATCCATTGGAAGAGACTTCTGAACCTGAGGCAGTTCCTGAGACTCAGTGTGAAGAACAAGAAGAAAAACTGCAAGTAAAAGAGAAGCAAATAAATGAAGATGGGTCCCTTGTTAATATAACGCTTTCTCAGAGGTTTGTTCCTGAAAGGGAAGTACAGTGTCATGAAGATATGGAAGTGGAATTTGCTGATGGTTCTTGTAAAAATAGCAAAAATTTGTCTGATCAGGCCCAAGAATTAGAAAAGATGGGACCAGAAATCCGGGGAAAAGAGACTTCAAAAGGTTGTACTTCTGGCACTGGAGAGGCAAAGAGCATGGATAAACTGCCCTTTAAGGCTGCTTCGGAAAACATGCCAAAGCTCAATAAAGTTTTATCTAAGGCTTCTGTAGGGGAGTTACTGGAACACAACAATTTGTTTCCGAAGTTGAAGAGTGACGTTCCATCGGAAGTGGCGTTGTGTGCCAAAAAACATCCAGGTTGTTCAGAATTAGGACAGATAATGATAACAGGGAATCAGCCACCACTTCAAGAGAGAGGGGTTGACGCGCTGGTGACTCAGCAGGAGAGTCAGGTGCCAAAGAATACGGAGGATACTGTTAGGACAAGGAATCCAGAGCAAGAAGAGCAGATGCAGCCACAGGAGAAGGCAACTGCTAAATCCCCCAGTCCTTCCAGTGGTAAGTGAATTTAGGTTACTAGTTCACAGGTGTGTATTTTGAATAGTGTCAAGGACAGCTGTGTACAATCCTCAGTGTTTTCAGGGAGCACTGATCTTGGATGTGCGTTGAACAGTGTCTCTTAAAAGCAGCACTACAAGTTACTGTGTTACATGCATAACATGCCTTTACTTTTTTCCCCGTTTGTCACGCTACTGCAGGCAAGAATGATAAGGTAATTCTTGTTCCTAACACTCTCTCGCTATTTTATGGCAGAAATGCAGAGCAACTTTGAAAACTCAGAATGTTGTGACCTTGGCAATGCTCAGGGAGTTTTGTAACTTCCCCCTCCGCCCCAAAGCAACAACAGTAGTGTCCTTGAAAGGAAGGTGGTGTGTGGTAGTCTGTATTTTCACTCTTGTAGCTCTCCGTGCTTTTTTTTTTTTCTTCATTCTCAGAGAAGAATTTTCTTTGTGGGGGTGTACAGAGCAGCTTTGAGCTAGAAACTAATACAGCAAATTTATTTTGAGATTATTTTAAAGTAGAATGGCTTTTCACTTGCACGTAAGCTGTGGCTTGGCAGATATTGTCATGATGTGTTGAAATCCTTTTAACATCCTGTTGTGTAGTCATACAAAAAATGTGGGGTGCTATACCTGAGTTTTGTGGAGCTTTTGCCTCTTAGTTGGCTTCATTTTAAAACAGAGTTCCGTACTCCTCAAATAAGAAAGTAATAGAAAACGAGGTTTTACTAGAGCTTTGTCTTGAATTGTAAATATTTTTGAGATCTAAGTAATCTTTCATTAAACTGCAGGATCAGATAGAGAGTTTTCCGCCTCTTACGATGATGGTAGGTGACTTCCAGTCTCCTGAAGTTGGTGATTAGGAAAGTTGAGGGTCTGAAAACATTAGTTGTCAATAGGTGATGGTTGTCTTCACATCTCCTGAGCAGACCGGTATGTTAGTAGAGGTTTATTTAACTCTTCACTGATTTGCTAGGTAGTTTATGCTCCGTGAATTATCTAAGTCCTTCAGATAGAGTACAATGGAAGATCAATAGAATTGTGCAGTGCTATTAGAATTAAATGAGATGTCTAGCAGGGAAGATGTTTTTGAACCATCTGATAGATTGACCAGTCTGTGATTTTGATTTGTGGAACCTATAAAGCTGTGGGCTAGATAGAATTTCTCTTACCACTCAGAGGTCATGGTATTGTTATATAGTCCTATAGTCTGTTCTGCAGAGCTTTATTCAAGTGATAATGTTTTCTAGTTTTTCCTTTTGAGAACTTAGTGTAAGATACGCTGCTTAAAAAACATTTCCTAACACTCAGCCTTCTTTTTCCCTTTACGTACTCAATTGATAACCGGTCTGAATAATTTCCTATTCTTTGTCAGGGAGGGACATCTCTCTTACTTTCTCTGCCAATTTATGTTTGGGTTTTTTTCAAGAGCTGTACATTTCTTCAAAACTTCTCTCATCAGTCTCACGAGTCCAATATTTTTTGTTACTGTTTTCTGAACTACTTGCTTAATTTTTCCAGTTACGAACTGATCCTTACTGCCGTTTATGGCAGCTTTGGCTGTTTCTTCCTGAAAGCCTTTTGAGCTCGTTCTTATATGGTTCCCTCCCCTTTTCTTCAGTTCTTGTGACCTTGAACGGTGCTGACTTCTGGAACATGTGATCCTGTTTGGAAAGGTCAAAATGGCAGATTTCAAAAAGGAGCAAGATGAAGAGCTTTCTTCTTTATGTCTGAACAGAAGTAGGTGAGATGACTTTGAAGTGCTAGATGGAGAATTGGATGAAAAGGGATTGAGTGTAATACTTATATGTGTTTTTAATACCAAATTTGCTGACAAGTTTGAGAAAGGTAACCATTTAATAGTATGGAGCTGGCTGGTGAGAAGAAACTCAAGATACTAAAAAATAGGATGAAGGTAGTATCTTACATTGTAAGATAAGAATGACAGGTAAATATTGATACCCGTAGAAGTTACATTACAGTGAGGTGTGGAAAAGAGATTTGAATGCTTATGCAGGTCATCAGTTTTGGAGAGACTTTCAGCAAAAGATAATACGGGTTTTCAAGCTAGACTTTGTTATAAGTATCTGTTGACCTATTTTAAAACAAAATGAAGCTCAAATTATTTTCAAGGAGTATGGATCCTTGTGGCAACAGCTTTTTAACATCATTGACATCTGAGAACAACTTCTGCAGTGGTTACTTTGTTTTGAGCTAAGTATATGTCTAGTCATGTAAAAATTCCCATGCTTTAGGGGTTCTGATACCTTCTTTGTTTAGATTTAAGAGCTCCACTTTCCCAATAACATAGTCATCTGAATTAATCTGTATTGTTGAGCGCTGCTTAATATACCAGCTATCATAGCAATTTAATTGTCGTAACTTTTGCACCCATTCTTCTGAATGCAGTCGGACCAGTCAGATGTTTGGGAGCTTTTTTGGTTTTGCATTCTTTAACATCCCATAACTAGGGACCATCACTTTCTTTCAGAATGTTGTAGCAAACTGCTTCGTTGTTGAGTGTGAGAGTAGAGTATTTCAGTTGGCCAGAAAGGCAATGATTTTTTTTTTTTTTAAATTTAGTGCATTCTCTGACAGTAGAGGCTTTGTTGGCTTAGGGAACCAGTGCTAAGCAAGTAACATGCTGGAGGCAATTCGGTGGATTGTTTTGTCGATCAAGATATTAGTGTCATCAGTTTCAGATTTAAGTTCTTAATTTGTGGTATTTAGATGTGTCTTAGCAACATCTTATCCAAAGTTTGGAGGCTGTCTCTTTAATGATATTTAGGGAAAGCTTTGGATATTGTTTATAAGTGGTACAATTGAATCATGCTGTAATTTTTCGAACTGGGGGGAAGCTTCAGTGACAGATTTTGGAGACTGCACACAAAATCTGAATCACCAGGGTTTGAGATACTCTGTAGACCAAGAAGACCAGCTTCTTTGTTAGTGTTAGATTATTCTCTTGCCATTTAATGTTGGGGTTTTTTTTTGTTATTGTTGCTGGGGTGGGGTTCTTTTCAGTCTTTCCCGTTCAGTGGCTTGCAATAGGTCACTGTGCCTTTGTGATAACTCTGGACTAAAGACTCAAACTCATGGTATCTGTGAATTGAGATAGTACAACGGTCAGAAGAACAATTACACTGCATCAGTCTAGCTTGGTATACAAGTTCCTCCAGTATTGAATAGCAGATGCATATGGATGAATGTAAGGGCAAAAATGCAGTGGGGAGATACTTCTGAAGAAGTCTCTCTCTCATCATCAGGAAAAGTATTGTTTAGGAACATGCTGAGTCTGAAGTGATGTCTTTTGTTTTTTGATATCTTGGATAGGTGTGGTTTTCTCCCCCACCATGGAATTTCCGTGTGTGTTTTTTTAGAATGTCTGTAAACTTTTAGGCTTCAAAGCTTCCTGCAGTAGGAAGTTTGACAGTTTAAATTATATACTGGGTAAAAAACCAACTCTTTTTCACCAGGTGTTAGTTTCATTTGATGCCTCCCAATTCTGAAAACTTTAAAATCTGAGAACTTAAATTTTTTGTAGAAACTTGCACATGGCAAGAATGAAGGAACTTGATATTAGTATCTGAAAATCTATTTCCCTTCTATTAA
Organism: Pygoscelis adeliae; assembly: GCF_000699105.1. Classification (NCBI taxonomy): domain Eukaryota; kingdom Metazoa; phylum Chordata; class Aves; order Sphenisciformes; family Spheniscidae; genus Pygoscelis; species Pygoscelis adeliae. Next base: position 2,537,970 of record NW_008824536.1, on the reverse strand, counting down.
GTCTTATTAGGGAAGTGCAAAGATTGCAGGACCTCAAATGTTATTTATCATGAAGTTGAATGATGAAGTTTTAGATACAGTATTCTTAATTTCCTTCAACTGAAAGAAGAAAAAAAGCTTTATTATATAGAAAATAACGCTTTGAGGGGATCTGGTCAAAATACTGGACAGAAAGTTCAAAGGTGTTCTGATCCCATTGCATTTTGTGATCTCAGACTAACTTTTCTGTGAACAAGTCCAGAGCATTTGGTATGCTGGGACTGCATGTTTCTTAAGACAATTTGGCATGGTCAAGAGAACAGTACTGCTCTTTGAACTTAAGAACAGTATAGGTTTTATTAAATGAAATAATACATTTGGCAGTACACTGCTGAAATGATGATAAGATAAAAGGTACTCAATGACTTTTTTGCCTCGGTCTTCACTGGCAAGTGCTTGAGCCTCACCGCCCATGCCGCAGAAGGCAAAGGCGGGGACTGGGAGAATGAAGAGCCGCCCACTGTGGGAGAACATCAGGTTCGAGACCATCTAAGGCACCCGAAGGTGCACAAGTCCATGGGACCCGATGAGATCCATCCGCGGGTCCTGAAGGAACTGGCGGATGAAGTTGCTAAGCCACTATCCATCGTATTTGAGAAGTCGTGGCAGTCCGGTAGAGTTCCCACTGACTGGAAAAGGGGAAACATAACCCCCATTTTTAAAAAGGGAAGAAAGGAAGCCCCAGGGAACTACAGGCCAGTCAGTCTCACCTCTGTGCCTGGGAAGATCATGGAACAG
>NW_008824536.1:2531473-2535942 GCF_000699105.1 Pygoscelis adeliae | reverse complement strand
GGAGCGGGTCCAGAGGAGGGTCACAAAAATGCTCAGGGGGATGGAACACCTCTCCTTTGAGGAAAGGCTGAGAGAGTTGGGGTTGTTCAACCTTGTGAAGAGAAGGCTTCGGGGAGACCTTACTGTCTATAAGCCTATCAGTACTTAAAGGGGGCTTATAAAAAAGATGGTGGCAAACTTTTTAGCGGGGCCTGTTGCGACAGGACAAGGGGGAATGGCTTTAAACTGAAGGGGGGTAGATTGAGACTAGATATAAGGGAGAAATTTTTGACGCAACCCAAACTATTCTATGATTCTATAAAGACGAGTAGCTGTAGTTACATAACAAGGTTGAATGTTACGTTCCACTTCAGTATGGCCTTTCACAGAGTTCACAATCCAAAACTTCCTTTTTAAGAGAGCGTGAACAAAATTGTGTTTAACTTGAGGTAACATTTCCCTTGTTATATTGTACTCGAAACATTTTTTCTTGGATAAATCTAAATGCAACTTAAACGCATCACACTTGGCTGGATTTACTTTTGAAAGAGAACAGTAAGTCGCTGTTTGGAGAAAATGAACTCAGAAATTAATGCTGGTGGCTGTGTTTTGCGCATTTGTATTACACTAAAGGGTTGATTGGTGTTAGGAGAGAGTTCAGGCTTTTGAGATGTTCTGCCTGCTGTCTTCAGGCTCATGAACATGGTGGAAAAGTATGTAGACTGATATTTGTTCTGTTACTGTCACTCAGTCCTTAAGACATGAAGAGCTTGAGAGCATCCCTCTTCTCTTAAAGCAGCTTTGTTCTCATAATAGTTATTTCCAACAGGAGTCTAATCCCTTATCAACAGATTATGAAGCATACATCAGTAAGCACAAACTTTGGGTGAGGACTAGAATGATCTTGGGGAAGAGTCCAAGAAGCAGGAGTAGAAACTGGATGGTGAGGTTTGGGGGATGTCTTTTTCTTTTTGAAGTTGCCTTGAGTAAGATATTAACTATTTAGTTACTCCACTAAAAAATGCTCAAAGGTTAGAACATGGTAGAATATAGGGGTATGGAAAAGAAATTTACTCACTGAAGCCTGTTTCTAGGACTCTGTGGGGTTTATAGAAGTTGTGGTTGTCTGTGAAATCTTTTTGGAGATTGTACAGTTTTGTACATACAAAACCTTATTCAGAAAGTTATCTTTTTACTGGTGATATAAAATAAAGAAGAAACAGATAAGCAGTGCAGTCAACATAGTTATGATAAAGTTTAAGCATACCAGGTTAAATAAGAAGTTAGTATATTTATTAAAATAACAAAGAGTTGCGTGGTCAAGCTCTTCAATCTTTTTAACATTGCCTTAGACTTGGCTAGAGTGATGACTTAATCTGGAAGACTTCTGGAAATAAAGTTGTTTCTTATTTTCTAATGGGGTCCTTTTGATATATCACAGCTAGATATGAATTACCAATGGAGAAAAATGTATGTAATCAAGCTTTTGTCCTGTCTATTAAATAGTTGTGCTAGTGAGTTAAGAACCGAGTTAAGAAAGGGCTTTTTGAAAAAGAAGGTAAAAGTTCTTAAATAGAAGGCATGGGGTTCTTTGGGGTGATGGGTTTGGTTTTTTTTTCCCTCCTTTCTGTGTGTACAGAAAACAGAGTGGCCATCCACTACTACTAGCCTTCTCTGTAGATCTTCATGTGGCTGAGAGCCACAGTAGATGTGCCACATCCCTTGTAGAGGTGATGGGTAGGAGAGAAGAAGGAGAGCAGAGGGAGCTGCGCTTGAACTGCTTGAGAGCTGCAGGTTGGCCATGCATGTAGTAGTAGTGTGCAAGAAGCATCACAGTATGCAGAAAAGGCAGTGGGACTTAACCTTTTCATCTAGAAGAGAAGAGGATGATAGCTCTGATTCACTTAGTTTGACACAGAGTTGGGAGATTCCTTTGTCTCCTTCCATTATGAGGGTGCAGTTTTGTGCTAGAAACATCCAACTCTCCCTGTGAAAGTGTTAGCCAAGCAAATGAAATTTTTTATACCTTAGCATTAGCAAACTTGAGAGAGACAAAGTGGGCCAAAGAAAGACCCAATCTTTTGATGCTGGAAGGTAAAAGGAAATGTTATAGGATGATGGTCTTAAGGCCCCAAGAAAAGTTTGTAGAGAGAATTAACCTTTTTCATTGTTGCAACAGTTGATGCAGTTACGTGAAAGCAATTAAGCTTTCAGGCATACAGATTTTTTTCAGGTCTTCTGAGTGTGAAAGCTTGTTTGTTTTCTCTAACGGTATCTGTTGGTTTAGTAACAAGGTTATCTTATTAAAATGCAGGCTGATCATTTCATAAATTCTTTTGATCATTTGTTATTAGCCTGCAGAATGTGGATTTGTGGGCTAGAAGGGATTGTGGTAGCTAGAAGGGATTGTAATTGATCAAAATTCAGTGGAGTTTCTAAAAACATCAGTTTTTAAATAAAACACTTTAAATTGAGATCTGCTATAGGTCGTGATATGACAGGCATGCATAAACTGTTTGTGAGGAATGGTAGTTGGCCTTTTGATATGTGGTGTACCCACAAAGTGTGAGTACCATTGCACTATGAAATACCTACCCGCTGCAAAAATACACTGAAGTCCTTAGGTTGATCTCAAGGATGTTGCAATTGCTGAAGCGTATCTTTAAAACTTGTGACAGTAGGGCCAGTGATGGTTTTCAAATGGACAATAGATAGCTTTTCACTGGTCGGATTTTTTTCTGTGAGGGGATGATGTCTTTGTCATGTATTTATGGCTTCATTTGCCACAAGGTAGTTGTGTAAATCATATGTCAGCGTCTTGTGTAACTGAAGAATGATGCACTGCATCTGGCTATAACTAAAACTTGTAGCTGAATATCTAGTGCTAGCTCTTGAATTTAAGTAACTTGAATTTGTGTTCTCATGACCTTAACTAACAATTTTCCAAAGCTGTTTAGTTTTGGGGTTTTTTTAATACGTGCTTCTTAAAAGTTAGGAGTTATGTAAATTGTCACTTGCATTATTCGAGTAATATCTTGAATGAAATCCGAAGAACAAATACAGTTTTAGGAAAAAGGGAAAAGGAAGGATAGTGACAAAGACGATGAAAACCTATTTTGACCTCAGTGTGGGGAGGAAAGGGTTATTCTGTTAGTTTTGTTAAATACTTCTATGCAATTTGGAAAGAATGCAGCCTGCAAATTACTGATATATGGTGTTGAAGGTTTGCAAATAAAAGGCATGGGGTGAGACAAAAGGAGGGAGCATTTTACTAGGTTTTTAATGTATTTTATCTGTTAAATCCTGCAAGATCCACACGTGGTAAATACACCAAGGCGTGGTTTCCCTGATGGGATAGGCTACCTCAGCCAATAGACCCTGCAGGCCCTTTGTGCTGGAGACTGCACAAGAAGGGGCAGAAGTATTGGAGAGGACAGGAGGATGGGGCCAGCCCTTCTGGTGGCAGCCTGTAGCTGGTTATGAAACTGCAGTATCTGTTATTTCTCTTAAAGCTTACTTTCCAGGCAAGTTTCTGCTGTCATCGTCTAAACCTTAATTGACTGCTACTAATTGTTTGGGCTTATAGGTGGCTATCTGAAGTGTATCTGCTGACCTTTTATCCAAGGTGGTTTGATGATAAAGCATCATTCTGTATAAGTTTCAGGTTATTAATTCAGGCAACACACAGCCCTGCCTATTCACTTCTGTCCTAACCTTCACTTCTGTTTCTGGTGTCACCTCCCTTTTCTGTGGAAAATCCTGAGCATTTCTGAAGCAAAGCTGCATTCTGTAAAAGTCCTATTCATGTCAGGATATTTAGTCTCACTTTTATCTAGCACCTGGGGACAGCTGCATCAAATTGACCACAGCCCAGATTTTCACCGAGAGAGATTTTCCACACAAAAGGTGAGGAGGATCAGTTAGAGCAGCTGTCCTGAAACAGTAACTGTTCAGGCGCGGGTTGTACAGGACAGCACCAGGATTATGCTTTTTCCCATTTCCACAGCACAGTGAACCTGTGCTTTTGGTATTTGGACCAAAGTAGTCCCCTGAAATTACTAATCCTGGCGCGCTCTGTCTTACAGGAACCCCATTTCATTTTACTTTGCCGAAGGAGGGTGATGTCATTCAGCCCTTGACCAGCGTAACGCCACCTCTTATTGGCCAGCTTAAAATGGGACCCAGAAGACACAGCACACCAATTGGTGAGTTTGACCCGAATGACTCTGTTCTGCAGTGAAAGCCTGTTTGGAAACTTTTGATTCTTGATGCAGGATCTGATGGGATAACACAAACCTACCTTGGCAAAAAACATTGCTGTTCTATGGGGAGGGCTCATCCCTTCTCCACACTTTCCTTGTTATGTTCTCTCCTCGGTCTCTAGTGAAGGTGTTTGCTCCCTGAGTATGGGGGGTGGTATGGAACACGTATGCGGGAACACAATGAGTGCAAGGAAGACAACTCCATTAAAGAATGCAAAAGACCCCTCT
>NW_008824536.1:2524638-2531154 GCF_000699105.1 Pygoscelis adeliae | reverse complement strand
AAGAGTGTAGAAAAAAAGAAGATTGTTCCCAGCACGCATCATCTTTTAGGAGGACTTTCTCTGCTAGGTTCACAAAACAGCACCCTGCATTTGCTGGATGAAAGGAAGTGTGCATTTCTGCTTGGGTAATAGTAAAGTATTCTGTCGCAAGCTAAGGATGATACCTGTGCTACAGAACTTTCATGCTTCAGAACTTTAGATACGAATTTCCGCTACTGCACTACTGCTAATAATGCATGCAGTGAAGCATCTTCAAAACAGAACCAGGACCTGAACCCCAGCAATGTGAATGACAGTAGCTACTTTTTGTTTTCCTGTCTTCAGTGGATGATAGCTGCCCAGACAGCACTATAGCAACTAGTGATGTTACAGCAGAGGGCACAATGGGGACCAACAATGTCACCGTGGAAAGTGCAATGGTATCAGCAGACGTGTCAGAAGTGGGTGAGAAAGGAGATTCCCGTGTGGTTCCTGAGGCTGATGCAAAACTCTCTCTGCGAATGAGCCTTGTTACCCCTGTGAATGATGGGAGCGAGGAGTCCCTGCCATTCAGCTTGGAAAGTAAGAGTATGAAACCTCCAAACATACAGGTCCTACTAGATCTCAGCCATAACTCAAAACCTCTTTGTGGCATTCCCCAAGACAGTCTCTTAGTCTCTGTAATTTTTCTCATTTTTCTTTTTGGGCAGTGTCACTTAAATTTTGTGTCTCTGTTTCTGCAATACTCTAAGCAAGGATGGAGTGAGAGGAGAGGCCTCTGTTGTGAGGAAGGGTATTTCCAGCAGACTAAAAGTTGTGATGTATAGTGGCAATGTCACAGGATAGGAACTGGAGTTTGATTATATTGGGAAGGAAAAGATTTTAAAAGTATAATCTGGACAAAAAAGTTTGACAGCATTTTCATCGGAACAGTGACATTCAGTCTAATAGTCTAAAACTTGTAGAAACTCCGGTCTGTGATGAGAAGTTGGGCAGGGAGGCCTGGGCGCCTTTTGTCCAGCATTACTCAACCTCTCTCTTCGCTGAGTGTGGAGGGCTGGGAAGGGGCAGGAAAGTCTGTTCAGGTGACACCGAAATCATCCTTCCCTTCCTTCTTGTTTCAGAGCCTACAGCCAATGACAGGAAAGATGGATCCTCTGCTGCTGCTGGAGCTGCTGCCAGGTAACTGGGCTTGTTGCTGCGCAAAGTTAATACGAAGGTCTGGGTAGATCCTTTTTCCACTCGTTACCAGCAGCAGGGGAAAAAATTGAAAATGAGACACAGAAGCAGGGAACACTTTTAGCAGTAGCCACAATATTAAGCAATGATCTCTCGCAGCAGGTTTTAAGTACATAGGCAAGGGGAGTGCCCCACCTGCTCTTTCACTACAGGCTTTGTGCTTCCTACTAATGTCAGCATTTTGCCTCCTTCTGATTGTAGTCAAAGCAGACATTCATGTCTTGTGCAGTCCGGAATGCAAGTCTGCCCTATCCACCTCTTAAATTTCAAATACATGGTTTTCTGCTTTCTTTCCTTATTGTGCAGTTTTCTGCAAAGAATATCTGAGGAGTTCTGAAAGAGAATTCTGGTTTTGTTATGAAGCTGATAGAAACACAACCAGGTCACCGATATACTGAAATCACAGTTTAACACGTTGACCGTGACTTAACATAAGTTACTCCCTTGGTCTTTTGATTTGTATGTATCTATCTTATCTCACATTTAATGCCTAGCGTTGCTTGATTTTAGCTTTTGGGGAGTATGGTTTGTAAGTACTAACAAGAATCTGAGTCAGAAGATCATGACTTGTAGTCATCTGAATGAAGTATAATGGTTTGAAGCAGTGAGAAAACTTTGAAATAAACTTAGTATCTCTTGTCACAGGATTGCATGCTGGATGGTAATCATGCCTCAGTGCTGAGGATGTGTGGCAGTCATTCCTCACTGGTTGAGGATGGGTTGCCTTTGTAGGTATACGTTGAACTTGATCTCTCAGGGTCTGCTTTATGACTGTCATTCCCAATATTTTTGCGGTGTCAGAAAATCCTGAGAAGTAAGCCATAAATGGTCTAACCGTGTCCCCTGGTGGGTACCAGAGGTAGTAGATGGTGAAACTCCTGGTGGCACTGCAGTTTTCCACACTACGTTTTCTGGAATTCTTACGTTGCTCTTGGCTGTAAGGGTGTCTGCAGAAATGACAGAAATGCTTATGCAATTCCAGCTTGGTCAGTCTCAAAGGTCAAGAAACATCTCACTCATTCTGTGGCTGTATAGGTCAACAAGCTCAATACCGGTTATTGCTTTCCCAAGGGGCTAGAGAACTCTTATTTTGCTGTATAAGGGATTTTCTCACTCCCTGATGCTTTTTTGTTTGTTTGTTTGTTTTAAATCTGCACTGCTAGCTTCCAGAAAGCATCATCTGTGTTTAGTCGTGTCTGTGAAGTTCGTCGAGAGGATGAGGCCAGAGGTCATGGTCTTTCCACTTCTCCATTTAGGTAACTCTTCACAGTCTTTGCCTGCCAGTCCTGGTTGGATTTATATGCACGTGCATTTTCTACATCAAAGAAATTGCACTAAGTCATTGTCTTTGGGTGACTTAGAAGGTTGGGGACAACAGGGTAAGTATAATAAGTACCGTATGTTTGTATCTCACATGGTAATCAGACTTACCTTTTTGACTGAGCAGCGATGTGATTCCAGCTGGCTAATATGCTTCGGTAAAATCTGGGGCTTGAGAGAACTGAGATCATACTTACAGCTGTTTAAATACCTTTTCTTTCTCCTGTTCCAAGATCTTCTGACCTATTGTGTTTGTTATTGTTTCTGCTTTTGTCTCCCTTCCAAGTCCATCAATTGTTGCTGTCTCTGGTTGCTTTGAAAAGGACTGTACTGCTGCATATCTTATGGTGATAAGGGTGCTGGCTGGAGGACCAGGTGTAGAAATCTGCTTCTTCAGTGTTTTCCATTCTATCTTTTGATAGGGCAGTGAGGTCTTGGTCTACGGAGAAAGGGTAACCTGTATTTCAAGAGCATTGAACAGTTACACTAAAGACCATAATAAATAGGGAGTTCCAATGCTGGGCAATATACAGACAGAACGGAAGACAGTCACTCCTCAAGTACACAAGGGAAGCCAAATGTATACTTCTTGTAAGGCTCAGTATACAGTCTAGTACCTGATAACACTTTTGACAGGGCAGACAAATTCTAACGAAAACATTAGACAGCATTTGTGTTTATGCTCCTGCCTCTTCTTGCTAGGTGTGATTACCAGTTTCAAGCCAATGAAGTGCTGAAGCAACCTGTAGCAACTTCAAGATGGCATGACTTCCAGAAGCATGTTGCATAGTTGGTGCCTGACGTGTGGAGTGTAGATTGCTTTATTAGTGTTCGGAAAAGCACCTAGTTCTCTGCAGGTGTCAGCCATTCTTCTTGCTACCATGTGAATCACTTGAGAGATGTTGAAAGATTATTTCATAATTTGAGTCTCGCTGAGTTCTGTGCAATCTTAAGAAGCAATTGAATGACTGCCGGGGGGGGGTGTTTATAGTGCTTTCACTTGAGTGGCAGCATATTGGTTGTCTTGCTTTTTTAATCAGTAATTTTGATCTGTATATAACTGGTTTGCAGGGGGAATCTCTTCAGTTTTCCTGGCACACAAGAAGATGCTGAATTACATAAAAATCCCAGTGGTTGGCAGTACCAGCAACAGAAGGCAGATGACGGCAGTGGACGGGTCCTAGTTCCTCAGAGGATGCAACAGGACTGCCAACCACAACCTTCTAGTGCAGAGGATGGGGAGTCTGTGGAGGCTGGTATTGTAAGCACTCAGACAGAAGAAGGGAGAAGAATGCAGAAGGAACCAAGTAAGGCTGTTAAAATTGATGAAAGCCGAGAGAGGTGGGCAAACACCGAGAATAAAGGGATTCAGACTACAGCAGACTGTCTTTTTAAAACCCCAACAACTGTTACAACAGCAACACAAACGTCAGAAGAAATATGTAGCCAGGTGGAACTGGGAACCAGTATGTCTGGGCAAAGACCTGGGCGACAAGATGCGAATGTCCAAACTGAGGAGAGTGGGGAAAAGCTTGTGAACGCCTCTGGAGAGGACACGGACTCTCTGCACAGTCAGGTGGGATGAAGGCTGCCGGTATTTAATTTTACTGCTTTAGAAGAGTAAAGTATCCCTTCAGCCAGTAAATTCACTAACAGTAGGCTGTTGAAAAAAAAACAACTTTTTTCACTTTAAAATGTTAATGTTTAACATTAAACACTTTAAAATGTTAATGTTGCAAGCTGTCCTGTATCAACTGTACACAACTGCTAAGGTAGCAATACTCAGTGGGCAGCATAAGTTTGGGAAGTAAATGTCTCCATATTTATTTTCTGGAAAAATATGACAAGTTTTGGGTGGGGGGTTTTTTTGGTGTCCAGATGCAGTTAACACTGTAAAAAAATTTTCACTTTTTGTTGGATGGAGATGGGAGTTGCATGAAATTTTGAATGAAGGGTCTGATGCCTTCTCTTTTGCACCAGCCAACTTCTGACAGCTTGTTCTGCCACTCCATCCAATGGCAATGGATAAACACATGAGGGAAAAGCTCCTCCAGAGAAACATTCTAACAAGATGAATAACTTTGAATTAGTATTTCAGAAAGTATTGCAGTGCAATACTGCTTTGCAGTTCCAGCTTGTATATTTTCTTGTGAACACAAAGACTAGAAAAATGATTTTTTCTAGACTTGAGTTAAGAATAGTGTGTCCTCTGGGAAATAGGAGATTAATAGGGTCATAAATATGCAGTGAAACATGATGCGATATGTCTGAGAGTCCACTGAATGAAAGAGTATCAGAAGCAATGCTAAGCAAGTTTGCTGTTTCCTCCCTGGACTGCTATGATTTCCCTTCCTCTACCCGTCAGCAAAATGTGTTCCATTCTCCCTTGTTTAGGGTTTCTTGTGGTGTTGCATCTAATTTGTAACAAGATGCTAAAAGGTTCCCTACCCCAGTACTGGAACATGGTATGAAGAAACTGTACTGCGGAGAGTGCTCTACCCAGAAATTATTTGCTTTTCATTGTGGTCTGTTTTGGTTTTAATTTGTCCTGTTTATTACAGGGAGAGGAGGAGTTCAATCTTCTTCACCCACCTAAAGGCCGAGTTCAGCATCGCCACATGCGAACTATTCGAGAAGTGCGCACTGTTGTTACGCGTGTTATAACAGACGTTTACTACATAAATGGTGCAGAGGTGGAACGAAAGGTAGTTGAGGTAAGTTCCTGTTTTCAGGGCTAAATGTAATGATATGTTGGCTGAAAAACAAAATTAATTAAAATGAGAATGTGTTGTGGCTGCAGAAAACGAATTGAGTGAACAAGTCAGCGTGCTGTGATGACAAACTTTTCTTCATGAGCAAATATGTAAACCATTTAGTGCATGGCGAAAGCTGTGTATTTGTTGCTGGTGTATTTCATGCCCATTACTGTATTCCGAAGACACGCTGACTTTTTTTTCTTCCCAAAGAACTGAACAAAAGACTTTACTATGTGTGTCCAACTGTTTTAAAATTCTTGAGGTTTTGTCAGAATAGAGAGATTTCAGAATGGGCAGAAATTCACTTAAGCACAAGTCACTTCTGCCTGTAAAATTGAACTATGCAAGGTAGTTTAGCCTGTTTTGCAGCTCTGTCATTTTTAACTGCACTCTTTTGAATCCTGTGGACCAGATTCTATAAGAGGTCTACAAAAAGCAACTTAAAAAATAAGCAAGCCTATTCTTAGTACACTTGTGTTGGTGCATGTCCATTCATTAATCGGAAAATCTTTAGGGAATCTCAAAAGATAGCTGACAAATGCTGATTTAATGTGCACAGTAATCATACCAGCCTGCTAGCAATAAAGTGTTACTGCTATTCTGCTGTGAAGGTAAATAACATAAGAGTCTTGTGCTGTGTTGTTACAATGAGTAATGACACAAAAGGATAAATTAGTTCAGTGCAAAGCTTATACTTTCACACCTGATACTACACATGAAATTACTTACTGTAACATTAAAATAGAGAATTAGGTTTCCTGAAATGTGCTTACATAGGTTGTGTAATCACAATCGTATAACCATTTCGAATTTATCTACCACCATTTGATATCGCTATTTTGTAGATACATATTTTTATATCCATAAAACTTTAATGGCTCCAAATGACCAGCTGCCTGAAATTGATCTTGGATTATTAGTAACCAAAGGCTGTTAGTGTCTCATGTATTTGTTGCACTCACACTCTCGAAGGGTGGGAATTACTCAAAGCCAGACTAATTTGATACCAACCAAGCTCTGTCCTGTTCACTGATTTCTTAATGTGACTTCTTTATATAGAGCAGCTACAGGCCTATAGTGAGAGACACACTGTCTACCATTGATCAGTCCGGACTCAAATCTGCATGGCTATCTTCAGTTTCATGAATGTGGTGTCAACTTGTCTGCGCTTTTGCCTGGTGATTGTAGAGCTTCCATCTAGCAAGTGTGTCACCTTTGACGA
>NW_008824536.1:2502596-2524519 GCF_000699105.1 Pygoscelis adeliae | reverse complement strand
AGCCTGTAGTGGAGTGCCAGGAGTGTGAGACTGACACATCCTCCTCTAGAACTGCAGTGGGCTCATCACTGACCTCAGGGGACCTTGGTGATGTTAGCTCCTTCTCATCTAAGGCCTCAAGCCTCCACCGTACATCCAGTGGAGCAAGCAGTGGTCACTCTGCCACACACAGCGGCGGCAGCAGCTCAGGGCGAGGAACTGGAGCTGTCAAAGGGAAAGTGTGTGGGACAGAAACTGGAGAGTTTGCTTTACCCATTGGCAGAGGCGCCTTAGGAAAATTAAGGTATGTGCAGAGCTTTGGGAAAGGAAGAACAGGTATTTTGCAGAAGTGAACAGCTGGCTTGGGTGGAGCATGAAGCAGGGTGGACCCTAAACCAAGAATTTTCTGGGAAGGATCTGGCTTGATGATGAACAGAAATAAGGAGATAAGTCTTTGTTTTCACATCTGTTCTTCCTAAAGAAGTAGTTTGTTTCCTTGTGAGGCTTTGCTTTGCCTAAGCTCTTGCCAGTTTAGCAGTGATGAGGCAAACTTCTTGACCAGAGAATTCTTGTGAGATCACAGAGAAAATGGGGGGATCCTAATGAGGTGGCTTCTCTTTTCAGAACAGTTAACTCATAAATTCTCTAGCCCTAGGAAAGGAGCTGGTCAGCCAGCATCTCCACTCAGAGTTAGCCAGACAGGAGCACTGCCTTGTGAGGAAGAGGAGGATGCTATGCCTGGCACTCGTCAGGGTGGCAGAGCACCTGTGACACCTCGTGGGCGAGGAAGAAGAGGCCGCCCACCATCTCGAACAACAGGAACAAGGTACTCTGGAAAAAGGAGACTGTAACTTTAATTTATTGCCGAGGAAGAGAATGGGGAGCTGCTGTCTTAGTGTGACAGAGAAAAAGGAGTACTGAATGTTTCAGGAAGTAGTTTTTGGTGGTGGCATGTAGCAGCTGCAAGCATCTTGCCCAAGTATTCTTTGTTTAGTAGCTGTCTTTCCTGATCCTTCTGGGAGTGCTTTTCTCTTTTTTCCTTTTGGGACTGCTTTTCTCTTTTCTACAGAGATTTAGCTGGACTGCCAGGTGTGGAGGATCTGTCAACTACAGCATCACCTGAGGAGAAATCGTTTACTCGTTCAGTTCGCCTGCCAGATGGAGGGGAGAAATCTGACACTTCTGGCTTCTGTGCCTTACGTCGAAGTGACTCTCCAGAAATCCCATTACAAGTGGTGACTGGTCCTTTGGACTGTGCAGACTCATCCTCTGGGAGCAGCTTTGTGGGCCTCAGGGTTGTAGCAAAGTGGTCGTCAAATGGGTACTTCTATTCCGGGATGATTACCCAAGATGTTGGGGCAGGAAAGTACAAGCTGCTCTTTGATGATGGATACGAATGTGATGTGCTAGGAAAAGATATTTTGCTCTGTGATCCTATCCCACTGGAGACTGAGGTGACCGCACTCTCAGAGGATGAGTACTTTAGTGCAGGTAAGAGCAGTGCTTGAGCTCCATCCTTGGGTTTTCTGAGTTGCTGAATGCAATGGGAGATGGGTGCTTGTCCAGGAGGATGAGAAGCCTGGGTGTAGTTGGTTAATGGGTGTTATTTGCTGTCTTGTCAGGTGTGGTGAAGGGACACCGGAAGGAGTCTGGAGAGCTATACTACTGCATCGAAAAGGAAGGCCAGAGGAAGTGGTACAAACGAATGGCTGTTATCCTGTCTCTGGAACAAGGAAATAAGCTCCGGGAGCAGTTTGGGCTAGGGCCTTACGAACCTGTCACCCCCCTGACCAAAGCAGCTGACATCAGTCTTGGTAAGGGGAGGTGCTGTTGAGCTGCTGGCTGTGCTGTTATGCGTCTTGTGCCTTTGAGATGCTTCTAGTTCCTGATCTGAATTACCCTGATCTTAATGTTTAAATCTTCTGGGTATTTAGCAGTGCTTTTGGTACTTTATAATGGGATCTTTGAGATACTTTTCTTGTTTTGTGTCTTGCTCAGAGACTTAGTGGTATTGACTGGTTTGTGGAGAGTGGCCTGCTTCTAGCACAGTGATGCTTGCTGTACTCATTTACACTTGGTGGATGGCTGCTATGATACAAACTCTTCAGCAGTATTGGGAGGAAAAGAGACAGGCAGGGTACAGGGCTTGAGAAGAAAGATAGACAAGCGAGGTATCTTTTTTTCTTGCTCTTCTCTGTCAGAGGGTGGTAGTGTGTACCTTCTAGGTACTATTGAGTTTAGCCACCTCTGTACATATAGGCAGGGTGAAAGCTCGTGGAGTTAGGTGACAGCCAGTGACTAATCTCTGCATACTATATTACAGATAATCTTGTGGAGGGGAAGCGGAAGCGACGTAGTAACCTTGGTTCTCCCAGCACTTCCAGCAGCAGCACAACTCCCACTCGTAAAGGGCAGGAGAGTCCACGCATCCCACCAGGCACACTATCTGGGAAAAGGAAACTTGTTGCTTCTGAAGATGAGAGATCCCCAGCTAAACGTGGCCGCAAGTCAGCAATGATAAAGCCTGGTGAGAACCTTATTTTCTGCTCTTAAACTTGCATTCAGCTATTTTTTTCCTCCCTGGTATTTCTGTAATTGATCTTTCCACTTCCCATAAGCAAAAAGTAGATGGGATTGCTTGTTTGCCCTGCAGGATTTGAGACTGATTCTCCCTGGATGCATTCAGCAGCCAGAGATATTTTTAGCATAGTCCGAGTACTTACCTGCCATCTTTTCAGTTCTGCCTTTTGGAAATGTTCTGACCTTAATGTTGTGATTTGCCTCTCTCCTTCCTTATCTCTTTTCTTACCTGTTTTGTCAGCCCTGAAATGCCTAGCTGTTAAAGGGACCCCTCACAGCAGTAAGTGTTGTTTCAGGATGTTGATAGATGGCGAACATTGTCCCATTAGTCACTCAGGTTTGATATGAAGATTCTTTGCAACCAGAAGGGTAAAAGATCCCTACCTATCCTAGTGTAATCCTAACCCAATCCTGTCTCCCTCTGTCTTCTCCAGTAAAATAGCTGAAGTTGAACATATCCCAGATCTTACACAGGGTCTTTGTGCTGAACCTGACTTTCGAGACTCATGGTGCTTCTGTCTCTCTGCAGGGGCTGTGAGAGCTGGAGAGTTTGTAAGCACCTGTGAAGGTGTAGATGCTGTAGATGCCCCAGTACTGGAGGACCATCATGGACCCTTGCCCCACAATAAGACCCTCTTTTTGGGCTATGCCTTTCTCCTCACCATGGCAACACCCAGTGACAAATTGGTCAACCACCAGAAGCCATCAGATGGTCCTGCAGGGAGCAGTGAGGAGGAAGAAGGTGAGGCAAATCTTACCCATTGCATTTCCAAGTGGAATGCTGTGGCTTTAGGAAAAATGCTGAATGTTGTCTGATCAGGCATTTGTGTGAGTGCTGTTTTACCCTTTTGCTCTTTAATCCTTTGCAGAAGGTCCTAAGACTCAGTCTTTGTTTTAGAGAATTTACAGCCTGAAATGTGGCAAAACCTCAATGATGACCATAGGGCTGTTCAGCAAGTTAAGAAAGGTGTGAAAATTAGTGACATCAGCAGTCTCAGAATACTAATACGAGAAGGAAGGTTTTGAGAGATAAGGGATAGTGCTGGGAAACATAGGACTTGAAAGCGTGAACGGGTTGTTCCAGTTTGCCTTTGCTAGGGTCGTGTTTCATGCAGTGAACTGCAGCATGGAAAAAAGTGACAAGGTGCTCACTTGGCTAGTTTGGCCAGTACAGTGCTTCCCTTTCCGCCTTTTTTTTTTTTTTTTTTTTTTTTGACTCTTCCAGGGGTTTTCCCTAGATATTCTTGGGAGAAAGGCTAGGGTCCCTTACTGGAATGGATGAGGGCTCTGTAGACTGAGGATTGTGTGGACATGAGCAGATAGTTTATAGCCAAAAATTGAACTTTCTGTTTCTGCTGTAGAATTTTTAGAGATGACTCCATACGACAAACATTACATAGCACAGCAGCTGCGAGCAGGAGCTGGCTATATCCTGGAAGACTTCAATGAAACCCAGGTAAGGGCTCACCTACTAATCTAGAATGATAGTCACAGAATAGTTGAGATTGGAAGGAATTTCCATAGCTTATCTTGTCCAACCCCCCTGCTGAAAGCAGGATCAAATAGAGCAGATTGCTTAGGTCCTTGTCCACTTGGGTTTTGAGTATCCTCAAGGATGGAAACTCCACAACCTCTCTGGGCAACTCGATCCCATGTTTGACCACTCGCAATTTTATTTATTTATTTATTCATTCATTTATTTAAATAGAATTTCCTGTATTTCAATTTGTACCTGTTGCTTCTTGTCCTTTTAGTGGATAACACTGAGTAGAGTCTGGCTCCATCTTTGGTACACCCTCCTATCAGTCATGAATATGCATTGTAAGACCACCCAAGCCTTCCCTTCTTGAGCTTAAACAAGCTCAGCTCTCTCAGCCTCTTCTTGTATGTCAGATGCTCCAATGTCTAGATATGTTAGTGGCCCTTGGCTGGACCTGCTCCAGTACGTCTTGTGTTTTTGTTGTACTGCAGAACCTAGGAGTGGATGCAGTACTCCAGATGTGGTCTCACCACAGGTCTGTGCTCTCGAACACTTAGAGGTAGAGCTCTTCGCTCTTCACTCTTCACTTACCAGATCTACTTGGACAACTAATTTCGTTTAGTGTCACTTTATTAAAAATCTAAATTTAAGTAAGAGAGAGTAAATTGTTCTTGGAGCATCTTGCCTGAGGATGGAGAGACTTCTCTAGTGACTTACTGAGTCTCAAACTAAAAGATGAATCTTCTCCTTTGTCTGAACTGGAAGAGACAGTTATGATACAAAAACTACTAGGCAGAGTTTTTGCATGTGAACTGCATAGCTTGAAATAGGTGATTATTACAGGTACTCCTGCTTTCAGAATCTGTTTATCTAATTCACCTTTCACATAATATGGCTGTGAAAATCAGGGTTTCATTTGTTTTCTTCTTTAAAGTGTTTAGCAGCAGGATAACTTCTGGGTTTTTTTGCAAGCACTGTCTCCCATTTACATGTCTTTTCATCTCCCCTGAAGTGTAATGCAGCGTATCAGTGTCTTTTAATTGCGGACCAGCATTGTCGAACTCGGAAATACTTGCTGTGCCTTGCCAGAGGAATCCCTTGTGTGTCTCA
This sequence comes from Pygoscelis adeliae, assembly GCF_000699105.1. Taxonomy (NCBI): domain Eukaryota; kingdom Metazoa; phylum Chordata; class Aves; order Sphenisciformes; family Spheniscidae; genus Pygoscelis; species Pygoscelis adeliae. The sequence goes on along the minus strand of NW_008824536.1, from coordinate 2,519,370 downwards.
TATCTGGGTCCATGATAGCTGTCATGCTAACCAGCTTCAAAATTATCGGAATTACCTTTTGCCAGCTGGTTACAGCCTCCAGGAGCAAAAATTGCTGGAATGGTAAGTGCCAAATAACCATGATCTGAGTTCACAGACCAAGGATTTAATCAGAGAGAATTGTTATGCTTGGGAGGCTCTTGAATACTACAAGTACTGAAGGTGTCCCTAGTACTGCTCCCCATGCTTTCCCTTCCATACAGGAACAGAACTTCCTTCTCTTTCCTTGGATTTACAGTGACCTCTAATGTCAAGGTACATTTGGGTGCCATATACACAAAAAAGACAGTTTCCTGGGAAGTAAGAAAGATGTCAGTCTCCTCATGAGGAAGACTGAGTTCAGGCAAGGCTTCCCATACACTTGGCTGACTTCTCTAATTGCTCAGAAATGGATAAAGGAGAGCAATACTACTGCAATTTCCTTTTCCTTTGGTACATTTTGAAGCCAGCTTCTGTGTTTTCTATGGAGTTTAATCCAGTAGGTCTGTTCTGAGAGAACAACTGTCCGGTCGGAATCCTCAGGCAAGGTGAGGGGTGGACAAAAGCAGTTTGTAAATCTCTGTGGGCTTTTGGGCAGGAGACTGGTGCCTGCCTGCTCAGCCCTGTCAAAGCGGAGGTGTTTTGGATACGCACAGAAAAGGTGGTTCAGGATTAAGGAGGAGCTTAGCCTAACTTTGGGTTTAGGCTGCTGCACACACACCCCACCAATGTTGTCTAGCTCTGTTTTACTATCTATAAACAGAGGATAATTGTTCCAAGTATTTCAGGAGGAGTGGTAAGAGATTAGGTCATTGTATGCAAGATATTCAAAGAACCAATATGGGAGCCAGTCAGGTGACTAGAAGTAGATAATGGTCCTCAAATACGGTTTCAGACTACTGGATATTCTTAGCAGTCTGCATTTCTCTTCTTTATTCTACAGGCACCCACGAGAAAACCCATTCCATAACCTGAAGGTTCTCCTGGTGTCAGATCAGCAGCAGAACTTCCTGGATCTGTGGTCTGAAATCCTCATGACGGGGGGAGCAGCATCTGTTAAACAGCATTACTCAAATGCTCACAACAAAGGTACTCATTGGCCAGTTTCTCAGGCCTAGTAGTGGGGAATCTCATGCCACTGTGGTCTCTAGCATGGTTTAAAACCATTTAGGATGGCTTAGAAGGTTGTCTAAGCATAAAGGAAGGCAAAGTGCAGACACTAGCTCTCTGCTTGAATGTAATCTAGAAGATTACATCCGGAAGATCTACCTTCCAGAGAAGGAGATGCTGCAGCAATTCAGGACACAAGCCATCAGCTTCCAGCCTATGTTGAAAGGGAGAAATAGGCAAGAGTTGCTCCTGGACCTTCTGTAGGCCACTAAAATTGTGCTTCCTTGTCCTTCTGAATTCGGCTGTCTTTCCCTCTTCATATGGGATGTAGGCCCTAGTACTCACAGCCTGAGGTCAGGACTCACGGTTATCTAGTCCTGCCTGTAATGCTGGCTGCTGGTTTTCTGTTAATTTCTATGTGGACTAGAGGGAGTCTCGTACTTGCAAGGTGCAGTGCTGCTGTAGAGTATGTCTTAACATTTACGAAGAGAATTCACTGGCTAGGAATGAGAGAACATGAAAGAGAGATTCATAGTGGTGAAACACACTGATCTGCTGCTGCAGAGAAGATCCTTTTTCCTTTTTTCACCTGACAGATGCCTGTCTTTCCTCCTGTGCAGATATTGCTTTGGGTGTTTATGACGTGGTGGTGACTGATTTTTCCTGCCCAGCTGGTATCTTGAAGTGTGCAGAAGCTTTACGGCTGCCTGTTGTCTCGCAAGAGTGGGTGATCCAGAGTCTTATTGCTGGGGAGAGAGTAGGCTACAAGCATCCAAAGTATAAACATGACTATGTCCCCCACTAAACTAAAACTTTGCCCTGCTGTCCCACTGTTGTGCAGACTGTGTTTTAATCAGGTTTTAAATGTTTGTGTAATTGGACAGTGTGCATGGATTACTGTATATAGTTTTATCTGCTGGACTTTTATGATGAAATAAATGTTCGATCTCTTGTGGTAGCTGCTGGGACTCCTCATTTATCTAAACTTATTGCAGGGCTGTGCCTCCAGAGGAGGAGGGCAGAGAGAAAAGAAACGCTTACATTTCTCTAAGCTGAATAGCACTAATATTCTACTTTCAGTAAAGGCTGACCTCAACACAAAGTCAATTATAAAGGAAGAGAAAGGTGTTCTCAACTGGCAGCCTGTATTTACAAAAGTGAATACCCTATATGGGCAAGTTCAGGGCAGCAGCAGCACTTCTGTTTGTTGGAAGAATACAAAAATTCAGAAATTCATTTTTCCATGAATTTCATCAAGATGTTGCTGAAGTGACTGGTAAGAATTTCTAGGACAAAGTGCCATTTTGTTTTGGCTACCTCTCTTTTTTTTCCTGTTGTGACTATATAGGTATTAACCTGCCCTAGTGCAGACTGGCACTACCTAAGTAGAGATATAGACACAGGGACCTAGGACAACTAAACCGCTGGGGGACTGAGGTGCAAAGAGCACGTAAGTGCTGTGTATCTTTGTTTAAATGGTAGTGGGGTAAATAATCTGCTGCTGAGCTGCTGCATTCACAGCCAGGCACTTTAACAATGCTGTAGGCTAGAGGTATACCCAGCCTTGTACGGAGTCTTTAGTCCCCTACTTCAAAAGTGTAAGTTTTTCTTGATGCATATTTTTTCCCCTATCATTTCCTAGCTCAGTCACCTTCTGACTGTGTTGGTCTGTAAATCCCACATCCAAACTTCAGCACGCTTTCTGCAGTTTTCTAGCTTTTTTCACGGTCACGGGATTTTAAACTTCGCATAAGGCACAGTCCTACCATGAACAGCTGTAGTGCATTGAAGATGCCAGGCCTTATACTTGCTGTCTGTTGTTACTGTGTCTTTCTGAGTGAGCAGAGGATTTTTTTTTCCCCCCAAGGACATGTAACTTTCTTGAGAGCTGCAGCTTCAGCTACTGTGAAAATACCAACCCTTTGAGGGGAAGGCTGGTTTCCTGGCAGCCTTTGTGTTCAAATTGGGAAAGCTGATACTACACCCCAGTGACAGGCTCTCTTCTGCCACTCATCCAAATGGACTTAGGCAAGATAGACTGTTTGTTACTGCAAGGCTAGGAAATCTTAGTAACATGCAAGAAGTTCCTGCCAGATACTGCTTTTCATTGAAATAGGATGCTGTGCCACTCTAGTCCCTTTGCACTGAGGTGCAGACATTGACAATATCCCACATAATTGCATGACAAGATGGTTTTATTTTGGTTCAGTAGGATAGTCGCTAGTAGCATTCTAAAAAGTCTTAAATGAAAACAGTACATTTAGAGCTGACATCCTAGTTAAGTTTCTCCTCAGTTTTAGCTCTAGCACACTTTTCTGCCAGCAGAGGGAGCTTTGTACTTTGAGTAGGGCAAAGCTCCTACTTCTGTCTTGATGTGCATAATTTTAGCACACAAAATCTATTAAGTTTTATAGAGAAAGCATGTGATATCACTAGTGGCTCCTTTACATATACAGATATGCTAGAACAGTGCACTGTATGAGAAGAGATTCTTAAAATCTATTCCTTCTTCCCTCCCCCTTTACCTCAAACTGCTATTGCAGTTTCATTTTCCTGGAGGTATGTATTTGATTAGTGGACGTTGTGTACTGTAAATCAGTTTACTGCACAAGTAGAACTTCTGAATACAGCCAAAACGTCATTCATCGTCAAGAACAGCAGACTACTTCCTCCATACTCCAACTTGCAAAGGATCGTAGTCCAGTTGAAGAGTCAAGACATTGTAATTCTTGTTGCTTTTTCACTTTCTGAAGAGGCACAAAATGCCTCCCTAGAAGCATTTGTAAGTATACGCGGGGCTGCAGAAAGCATGTTTTTACTAGTTCAGAAAAATGGAGTAGCTTTCTGCAGTCACTGGGCAGCCTCACAGAAGTGGCATTTCCTGCCAATTCCTTCTGAAACAGTGGTTCACCAGGCAAGGGCCAGCTACAAAGAAAAACTCAGTTGAGTGCAAACTCTCCAAGAGCACCAGTCTCCACTGCTTGACGCGTTGTTGGTCACAGCCTGAAGAAGAGGTCTTGGTGCTTAAACCCCAAAACTGCAAGAGAAGGGTACAATATTAACTACATGTTGAAAGAAACTCCCTTTATCAAGCCACATCAGCATTTTTCAGCCAATATGAACTAGTAGCTAGTTCAACTTCATGCCAAAACAAACTTGAAGGGGAGAAAGCCTATGAAAACCAAAAATTAACTCAATGCTGGTTTGTTACTTTTCTGTCATAGTATTTAGCAACACTTTGCTTTTAATTATTTTGGCTTACACAATCAATAAAAATGACTGATGATCATTTAGATCACTTTATACTTCACATACCTCAGGATAATGCTACAAGCAACCCTGAAGATATTCTTACCTGCCCAAGGTTCCTCCAGCCTGGGTGTAGTATTTGTTATAATCCAAGCGTAGCAGCAGTTGAGCTAAGTCAGAGTTTATCTGATGGTTGCGAACACTAGAGAGAATCTTGAAGAGAAGCGATGACTGACGACTGAATCCCTAGAAATTAGAAGAAGTCAGTTCTGGGCACTCTCAAGAGAGAAAGCAAGCAAGCAAGCCTTTCATCTCTGTTCCTGCCTAAACAATCCTTTAACAGCCTGAAGAAAAGAATCGCTGCAAGAGAAGTGATGCTTGTGGTCCAGTATAAGGTAAGCTGTCGGCCACAAGAATTGTTAGGTGTTAGGTATCTAAAGGGAGGGGTAGAGGCACAGGCTGATATCCACCTCCTTTCTGTCACAATAGGGTAATTCCTGCATATCTGCCCACATTCCTCCTCTCTGTGCACATAGCATTTTCGACTCGGGAACAGTTGATTAATTAAAATAATTGTAAGCACTCATATAGAAGGTCTCAGCTTAAACTCACTCCTGTTCTACAGCTGTTAAAGCCAAGATGACTGCTTAGGTAAATGTTTGCATGGGAGAAGAAAAGGTCCACATAAACATAGATTCACCTTCACCAAAATACTGAGTTGTGCGGCTCCCCGTTCATCTAATGGGCCCAGATTCTGACTGACCAGAGAACAAAAACTATGACAAAGATCCAGAATTTCATTTAAGCAGTGGAAAACCTGCAAGGGATAAAAAGTACAAGATAGTAGTTTAAACAGAATTCAAACCCAGAGAAAGCTGTTCTTAGTACCTGAAAAGGTGCAGTGTTCATAATCAAGATGTGGCTGATACTGTGTTTTTCAATCAGTAAGGAGGATGTTAAAGCATCTGTAGCATTTTTGTAAGGTTTTCTACAGAAAAAGGACTTAAATGTTACGCTGCATCTCTCCCCCCCCCACAACCTTTTGCAGACTCTGCTGGGGAAACAGCGATTGGCATGAGCCATCCACATAGGCACAGAAGCGCATTGGCTTCCCTGTCCAACCAGCAGGCCATCGCTGCAGCTTCGGGATGGAGAAGGAAGAATAAGGAGCAGCAAGAGCTGTGGTTCAAGGCCTTGGTTTCACTGTTCACAAAACTTGGAATTTCTTTTGTATCAGTTGGTCAAGGTAGCTTGCATCCAAGAGTGTTAAGAAAGCTCAAGTGCCTCACAGACATAACTGCTGGAACACTTAAAAGTTCCAGACTGGATAATTAGTATTCTGCCACCTTTATGCTATCGCCTCACAGAGTGAGCAAAATAATGAGACAGACAAGACCTGCGGTATCGCTGTGTTTCATCGATACCAGCCTTCTTTGGGAATGTTGTTGTGAGGCTCCATGTTTAATAAAAATACCAGCAACGCTGTAACATATTTTTGACTAAAACAACAATAAAAAACACCCTTAAAGTCCACTCAGGAACATCTCGACTATTTTTATCCTCTAAAGTCTGAGAGGGAAATTTTCCTAATCTGATGCATTTCAGAATGAGTCCCCCAGGAATACAGTTCCCAGCACTAAGCTAATTAGTACTTCTTTAATAAAATTGCTTGAGAAAAATACAGTGACAAAATTTAAGTTAATAAGGTTAACTGAATACTGGAATAACAATGATTTAAAATTGCCAGGAATGCAGCATCCACACTCACCAACTGTAAATTAAGTGATCTTAATTCAATTATCTGTTCTAGTCTATACCTGCTTTATTCCCAACATTGTAGTCTGTGCTCTGCAGGAGATTATCACTGATGTTTTTTAAAAGAGATGGTTTGTCTTATTGTTCAAAAAGGTGTGTTTCTTAGGGCAGTTGGAGAATTTGTAGGAAAAGGTGAAAACAAGACCTACTTACAGGTTTTAGGAGGATGAAAGACTGAGCCAACAGATTACTTAAGAAATGATCATGAGCCAATCGTATACTCTCAAAATCTCGCGTGGCATTTATCTGCTGCAGAAGCTGTGAGAACTGAGATTCCAGTACATCCACCTGATGGATATGTAAAGAAATCTCATTAGTATCTTGAGGAATGGGAGCACTTCAGACCAGCCAGAAGTTTTGTGCAAGAAACTTAACTTTCCTTATTGCTACTCTTACTTTAGAGGCTAAGGGTCACCTTCTCTCTGCCTCCTGAATGGCGAATTATATACAACAGTAGTACATAACGGGGGGGAACAATTTTTTATGCCTAAGTATTATCTAAGTAGAAAGGGAAACGGTCACTTTGTTTAAGATCAGCTATTGAAAAAGTATATAGCTAGCATGTAAACAAAGGTATTTGATTGTAGTCAACTCTGAATTTTACACTGGGAGATTCTCTCTGGAATCTCAGGGCAAAGGCTGTAGTGCAAAAGTTCAGCCAGACTACTCTGGAGAATCAGGAAAGCCAGGCCCCCTCAATTCAGCTGTTACGGCTATTAACAAAATGATACATAATTCTCACAAAATCATGCTACTAGTAACTGGTGTTTACCTTTGTAAAGTCTCTTTTTTACTTCAAATGGTCAGAATATGGCCTCTTTCAATTCTTTAAAAAAAAAAAAAAACCACCCAACAAAAAAACCAAAACAACAACTTGTCACTTAACTCAAACTGGAGTTCACTTAAAGGGGCAAGGGAAGAAGCCAGGATGGTATCTTAATGATGCTACTTCAGAGATGACTGTGGCTTCTCACAAATGCTTAGTAGCACTAAAGAGCTGAAACTCCTGCATTTCCAGCAACACACACCAATTCACAAGTCCAAAAACTTTATAATTGTAGCACTAAGTCTGGGAACCGAGAGAAAGTTTAGACTTGTTCCAAAGGAAATCCTGATTTCCTTAAGGTACAAAGAATCTTAACCCTGAAAGACAGGACTTCAGTGCTCCCTCCATGAATTTCTGCCAGTTCCTGATTAACTGGTACAGTTTACCTTTCTCTATAATCCTGACCTGCAGATAATACTGAAGATTGTCCACAAGGAAGGCCATGTGATCCCTCAGACGCCACTTGATGGCATCAGTTCTGTTAGATTTCAGGTGTTTGCGTTGCATCTGGAGAGCCCAGCAGTGCTGTAGCTCAGCCTGGACTCGTCGCACACTCAGCAGGTATTTGAACACAACATTGTACCTACAGTCAAAAAAATATAAAATTGTTTAAGATTAAAATCTTCCTTGGGTGCAGGTACTGGAGAATGTAACAATGCAAGACTGGAAAAAGAAACAGGAGGTGGCTGCCTGCCAACACACAGGGTAGGTCAGGGAATGGCCCATCTCAGAGCAACAGATTTCTGCTAGTATTGGTTACTGACCTGAAAAATACAAAGCTAATTTGACCATAAGGAGGGAAGAGCTGACAATGTTTTGTCAAAGTAGCGCCGTTTGTAAAATAGTGCAGATCTGCCAGCATCTTGCAGGTCTTACTGTCATTACAAGTACCCTCAATATGAAAAAGTAGAAAGAGTAATTTTAAGGTTCAAGGAGCAAGCTAAGGTATTATAGTTCTACCTTTCTCTCCACAGAGAGGGAAAAAAACCCAACATATTAGCGAGTGCCTGAGATCAGGGAACCTATAGATGAATATACAAAGACCATACCTAGTACTTACTTCTCCAGAACAGCAGGAGTAAAGAGAATGTGCAGTGGCCATTGAACTTTGTAAGAAAGGCCCAGAGCTGCCCATCCAGATGCGGGGGCTTCACGTGGAGATAACTCCCGGGAAGGCCCTTCACGAGTCTGAGAAGTATCTGAAAACAAATGAGGTGCTGAATTAAGTTATCTTCTCAGTCAAGACAACCATGGCAAGGAAGAAAAGGGGAAAGAACAGAATAAAAAGAGACAAAGCAAGCTAGGCCATCACATAGGGCTGCAAAGGGAACAAAGTTAGTATTTCTTTAACTTCAGAGAAGGGTAAGTAATAGGACTTGAAAACAAGGTCATCATCTCCCCTCTGAACTCGCTACTAAAAATGCAAGTAGATACCTTTATGCTCCTTTCCATGATACTCAATGGTTAAGTGAAGCAGAGGAAGAAGGTTGTCATCATCTAACAGTACCTTATGAGCAGACTGCTGAAATGCAACGTTGACATCTGGCAACAAGAGAGCACAGTATCAACACAAGATGATGCAGCTAGTGCAAGTTTTGCACCCATTAATTATTTATGCTCGGCCATAAAAGACAACACTGATGCTTATATCCACTATTTTCATTTAATTCCAGTTTCAAATATGGAAAGAAACCCGCCATCTGTAAGTTTCTGAGATGTTATTTTCACAGAGTCTGTGAGACATTCTAATTCACAAGTGCTGTTCTTTCAAAAGTAATGACAACATCTAGAGGATAAGATAGAGCTCTTCTGTACTGGAGGTGGCTCACTATTTTCCTGCTATACCACAGCGAAGACAGTTTGGTAAGTGAATAAGCAACGCTCACCATGTTCAGTTACAGCCGTAGGTGGTGTTTTTAACATGTGCTGTGCAGTGTCAATGAAGGCCTGAAACAGCTCACCTCTTCCCAAAAGGTAAAAGTCTTTTATAATCTGTGGAGATAATTTTTTTGTATATAAGCACATCAAAAACTGAGCAGAAATTTTAAGCATCCTAGCTAATAGCATCCATTTTTATTATTGCTCGGACAACTTCTGCCATTTCAAAACACAGCTGGAGAGCTATGAATTTCATCCAGTGCCCCAAAAGTCTATGCTGCCTTTGCTTCAAGATGCAAACCACAAAACCACACACACATACCCCTCTAACTCTGTCTCTGACCAAGTTCTATCACTCTCTGCTCATTCTTGAGACCTGGAAAATGAAAACAGCTTTACCTAAAAGAAGAAAGCGCAGAATCTAAGACAGTAACGTATTTAATGGGAAAGAGCCATTAAAAAAGAAAGAAAAAAAAATTAAGCTGCTTTAGCAAAAACAAGCTAGCAGTTACATTACCTTCAGTTGTCCTAGTAAATCTGATTCCTCCACCATCAGTTTCCAAAGATGCTAGTGAGGAAACAAAAAACAAACAAAAGAAACCTCCCCTCAGGTTTATCTAAACCCATTCAGCGAGAACAGTAGCTGTCTTAAAATACTTGTGATACATACAAAAAAGCACCTATATAAAATTCTATATAAAGCACAAGCGAATACACTTAAGAATCCTGTGTGTATGCAGCCCATGCTACTACTTAGAACACTCTTGATGTATACCAGCAAGAAACTCTGCCCAAGAAACATGAAGACCCATGACCAAAAAAAAGCAAATTCTTATGAAATCAGTTCCACCCTAGCTTTGTTCTCACTCCTCTAACCTCCCCATCTTCTCAGGTTCCCCCCCCGCCCCAAATTAAAAAAAGATTAAAAATTGCCAAAGCGAAGAATTTGGCCAGTGAGATGCCATCTATTATGCTGAAAGCATGATGAAAAGTTCTGAAGTCGTTGCAACTGAAATTAAAAAAAAAACACAAACCCTTCTTTCCCCATGAAAGTGAATAGTATTTGTTAATGTCCTTTTGTCATTAGAAGTTGGGGTAACATGAAGCTCTGAACCCCATAAGTACATGAAAGCTACCTGCAGCGTTCACACACTTGTGCGGTCACCGATTCTAAAGAGCCCCCCTTCTTCTCCCAGTCATTCGTAAAACTGAAGAGCTCCTCAGCCTGTACAGTAGTTATCTTTCCTAGGATCCTTACCTCAGCAACAGTGCTCCGTATCCAGTCAACCACTGATTCGAAGTCCACCAAACCTGCTTGAGTCGATGCAGCTCTGCTGCAAAAGTGTCCTCCTGGTTTTTTAGGATGGAGCCTATGCAGCAATGAGAAAAGTGTTTTGGGCAATAAAAAGGAATACCATTTGGAGAAGTGCGGACCCCTTCCAGCACAGTGGGGCAGGAGGGCTGTCCAGGCACCACCATCTCAGGTCTGGCGAGGAACGTGAAGTTGAGGAGGCCTCGAAGTACAAGTACCAAGGTACAAGATTACTATTGCAAGTACAGTTACAGTATAGACACTTGACGTGACAGTGCTGTGGTATCAGTAAAAATCCAAAATATTTTCCATGTAAATGATTGCCACTAACAGTCCTTTTCCTAGGACCGAGCTAGATCTTTGAACCCACAACTTTTCTGCCACATTAACCAGTTGGTTTGGTTCTCCACCTACCCCCTTTCAAATGTATCCTACTGCTTGAACTTGGGGATTTTTTTTTTTTAAAACCAGCTAAGCTGGAAGACCAATTTCTTTTCACCTCACTTCTCCGAAGGCAAGAACACAGTCCAATTGGTTCTTTGTCCTCTACAATGTTGCTCAAGTCATTTGAGTACTTTTGCATAGACAAGCTCAAGATAGAGCCTCCACAGCGGTCCCCCCCAATCAGTGCAGGAATATATTTCCCAAACCATCTCTAATGTAAACTTATCAGGCTCTCAAAGAGAACCAGCAGCTGGAATTGCCTCTCTCTTGCTGTCTTAAAGGCTCCATCTTGATCATTTGTCTTCCACAGCAACCCTTGCGACCACCTCGCAATGAATCTCTTATGTTTGCGGATGCATTTTAATCCTACGATACCATTCTGCAACATATACACTAAGAGCAAGATATGCCCTTGTGTCTGTCTGCACCCTTCAGGGACAGGGATGCAAACTGAAAAGAAAACACGACCTTTGCAATTGCTTTATTTATCCAGAGCAAATCACATGATGACTTGTTGCTGGAAACTTGGAGACTATGTTTGGAAAGTGTTTTTATTTACTCATCCTGTTCTTATATCGCTCCCTTGGAATCAATCAGCAGCAGAACACTGGGACCACTGCTCTGTCCTGGCACAACCATCCATATGTTCTGAACAACATCAGCCAATAGTCAGTGCCTGTTGAGGAATTCATTAATACAGCATTTTGGAAGATACTTGTCAGTCACTCATAACTGAGCAAAGGCCGCAAGAAAGATGTTCCTTACCTTTTCTGGTCAGGTTAACATTTTGATTCTCAAACATCTGTACAGATTCTCCCACAAAGAGGATTTTCTCAGCAACCCGCACAGGAATGTATGAAGGCAGCATTTCTACTCGCAGAGAAAACTGTTTTAGAGATGGAGCTAACATGTTCTCCTCCTCAATCAAGCGCTGTCAGAGACCCCGGGAAAAAGAAATCAAGCAAAAAAAAGTGAGAAAACCAGACAGAAAAGGTGTATAAAAGGGGTATGTGTGTGAGAGGGGGAATCCAAGTACATTGGAAGTAAGCAGATCTCCCTAGAGAAGATGTTGGTTTCAACAGAGAGGGGAGCAGAAGTGGGAAAAGGAGAAGCTAAACCTTTGTAGAATAGCAGCAAATTGGCTCTCCCAAAGGATAACGTTACATCAGCAAAAGGCATTTTTGTTGCAACTGCATTACGTTAGTTTTTTTGCAGCCATAACAATGTTAATTAGCATTACCAAAAATAGTCCTCCCCTACACCCATTTCTATATGTTTTAACACTGCTAGAACACTGCTAGAACAGGCCAAATGTAAACACCTCCACTAGTGAGCAAATAGATTAAAGATCAGAAGGCTTGCTAGCATAAATTAGGCAATTTTCTCAGTTCCTGCGAAAGGTGTTTAAAACAATACAGTAAGTTATTGACTTTTTTCTGAATGTATTAGTAAAGAACTCCAAGTACAGAGGCAAGATTTTCCTTCAGAGAAGCAATACTGATTATTTCATTTGGCCTTCTTGGTTTCGGAGAATTAGGTTCATTAGCCCATAATCCAAAAAACACCGTGCTAACAAATTTTTGAGAACGTTTGCCATCTACAGACTTCTTCATTTTAATAGGAAGTACGAGTTTGTATACTGATGTTAACAGCTTGGCAATTCTTTTCTTAAGATTCTTCTGACACTTTTAGATGAGGAAATACCCAAGTATTGTATCGGTCTACCCCACCAACACTCAGGATTTCTTATTTTACTCTCTGACTGAAGAATTGTCAACACTATTTAGTCAATAATACTGAAGAAGAGAGTTAATTAGGCTCTTTCACTGTCATCTTCTTAATGCCTACATTTTTCACCATGGATCTAGAAGACTCACCAATTTTCACATTCTTCCTATATCCACTATAGTGAAATAACAGATTTTTTACTAACTGCCTTTTAAAGTTTTCCCTTGTTTTTGCCTGTGTGTAGTCTGTCCTCAGCAGAGGCTGTACAGGGCAGTTAATTAACATGCAACGCAGGGTGTTTTGGGGGTGGATCTTCCGTGTGTTCACAGCCAAGTTGCACGCAGCACACTAACACCATGGGTGCCCATGAAATGTTTTCTCACAGTAAACTAGAGTGTGAATTTACAGAGTTGCAGTTGCTCCTCACTGGTCCCTGATGCAAACGCTATTCAGATGCACAACGTGTGGGAGATTACTCCATTGAGAAAGCTGCTTTGCACAAGGGCACTCTAATGGGATACCATCTACATGAGGAGTTACCGCATTTCACCAGTATACTGGCAGGTTGCTCCTTTGCTTAACTCAGCACCCTGGACATGTTCTTAGCTGCCTCTCGACTCTCGCATAGCACATTTTTCCCCAGTAATGTCGGTAGTATTACCCTGTTAGGTAACATTTGCACAACAAACAGTTGTGCAAGAAAGGTACCTGACTCAGCTGCCAATAGAAAGGGTGCAAATCAAGTCAACACCCAAGCTCCCCACACCCTTTCCCTGGCAATTGCTCACACTACCACCAATGCCTATGTGGAGCAGATCACAGCGTTGACCGTAAGGAATCAGAAAAGAGTCAGTCAAGGGCAGAGAAGGTACAGCAGTTCCAATTACTTGACATCAGCATCTACACAGATTCCATCCATAGGGCTTTCTGCCCCGAGATTATCCAACTGCGCCAAACGATACGTCTCTGTCTTTTTTGCCTAGCTGCAATCTATTACAATATTCTGTCGATTTGCCATTCTACCAGGTCTCAATATATGTCCAGTCTAGCAGAGCTCGCGCTGAAGAAGACGACAATATATTTCCTCTTTAGTTCCCTAAGGACTGAAGGATGCCAAGCTATGACTTGCAGTCTTACCAGGTCCTGCAGTTCTCGTAGCTGTTTTCCTGTAAGTCCACCAATTCCTAGGTCGTCGTCATCTTCTTCGGGTTGGCTAGGGACATTCCCAGAAGAGGGGCCCTGTTTGATAAAGAACTCTTCATGTTGGTCTAGTAGCAATCCATGCAGCATCCAGGCAGAGAGCTGCTTATACATGACTCCATGACACACAGCCAGAATCCTGAGGTCAAGAGAAACAGACAGTGGGGCCTTTGCACGCAGTAATCAAAACCTCATTGTACATCATTCTGGAAGTCCAGTTAGTCAGACAGGCAGTATGGCAAGTGCTAAATGGCTAATGTGGAATTTTATAACTTTTTTTTTTTTTTTAAAGCGAGAAAGGTGGACCGATCACTTGCAAAACTAAACTAATATATCCTCTGAATATGTGGCTTCTCCACGGAGATCTGGTAGTATACCAGAAGTGTAAGTAAGTTTGCAGTGGCTTCCCAGTCCTACTGTTTCTACTGAATTACCATTTCAGCATGAACACAAATTATCTTTTAAGTAGTCTGACTTTCTCCCCAAGGACATAAAAACCTAGCAACGCTCACCCAGTCACATTTATCCTTTTGAAGGATCAAAAAACAGTAACAGGTCTACCACATGCAAAACAGTTCATGTAGACCTCAAAGGAAGAAAAAACATAGGGTCTGAACTTCCCTCAGCCCTAAGTCCAAAGTATGGAGAAAGCCTTAATTCCTGCCATAAGCCTACTTTAGATAAATAATGGGGACTGTGGCAGTTTTCCCTGCATGGTACTCCTACTTTTGTATCATGCAAGACTGTTTTGCAGGTACTGTTTTCACAAGTAAGATAAACACTTTGACACTAATTCCAGTTACTACAGAAGAATGAAATAATAGCTTTACTGTATCTACGTACTTTTCAAGAGCACTGCGAACAGGAGGCAATCCCCCACAGCTATGTTTGTGGACTGTCTCCAATATCTGACACCCATGAATCTGCAGAAAGAAAACGTGGTTAGACTAGGTCTGTTATTTGGATCGGTACTGACCTTTTCAGACATTTAAACACTATGCTTTCAGCTAACAAGAAAATGCCTTAACAAGCTGCACAAGTGTTACAGAAAGAAAGATGTAACATACTCCATGTAGTGAAGAAAGAGGCCTTCTATGTGTGGCTCTACACCCAAGCTTCTCTCAAAAATTTCCCTTAACAAGAAGTAAGCATCTCTGGATTCTGAAAACGTTAGCTTCTGCCTTTTTTTTCTTTTCAGGTAACAGTAGGAGAAAACAGACTCAGAAAAGAAGAAATTCCAACCAGCAGCAGCTCGTACTATGAAGTGTATTGTGATTATAAAATGCAAGTCATCAAAGATCATACTGATAACGAAAAAGTCAAATCCAGTACAAATGGATTTGCAAAATAGTTATTCAATACTTACAGTAGTACTAGGAATAGGGCACCCATTACTGAAACCACATTCTTCCCTAGTATTAAAGGTCTGGGATGAGGGCAGAAAGAACTTTATCAGCTAAAGAGGAAACCTATTAAGAGAAACTAGCTACAACTTTACTGTACCTTCTGAGTCTTGATCTGTTCCACCATGACCATCACAGAGGGGAAGAGTAACTGAAACTGCAGAACAAGGAGCAAAATATTGAATTAGGTTGCTATGCAAGGGAGAGAGAAAAACTATACTTGAGTAAGTGTGGACAGATTACAATAATTTCATGAAACTATCATCTGGCTTTCCCCACAAATTAGAAACATGACGTGAAAATCTCTAGGAAGAATGTTCTCCCTCCACTGGACCAAGATGCATGAAGTTACTATATTCCAGCTGCAGTTCAGGCTAAACACAGGCAGTGAGGAATATGCGAGGGTCAAGGTGGAGGACCTAAGCTTTGTGTCAAAGTGCAAGTGATCCTCTGAGCATGACTAAGGGACTACAAATGTAGAGGCGTTAAAAAGAAATGGCATGACATGACAGACTAACCCTTATTTATCCCACCCACTTTCTTATTAGACTCAAGGAGCGATAAGAGTGACCAAAGAGCACTACCTGTTTATTAACATGACATACCTGGTCCAAGGAATAATTAACATGTGAGATGGAAAGATGCGGGTCAGCCAGAAACTGTAAGAATAACAAAGCAATTAATGAAAATTAAAATAAGGTACGGATAAGTAAAAAAAGCACATTTGGCTCTATATTCCAAACCTTTAGTTCCCACAGCTTTTTTTTTCCCCCCACGTATTTTTGGGCTGCGTCCCATTTTAGGCTATAAAAACCACTGGATGGTGACAGTACCCAAGATATGGCAGCTGCTAACCTAGTGGAGATTAATCAAAACCTTTACAACTGAAAACAGAAGTCACAATAGTCTGAGACAGCACCGGGCTCTGAGGCAGATGGGGCACCTACTGAATTGAAGGTAGTGGGGACTTAATACTTATTAGAATGAAGCGTCATTTACAACGGCACCTCACAGGAATAATTTGGAAGACATCCCTGATGTGGAAAGGAAAATACCGCATCTCCTCTTTAGCTACTACTACTTAGCATATTAATTGTAGAAATGACAACTTTCCACAATCTGCCAGCAGCAGGACCGCCTCTCGTTGCACGTCTCTCTCCTTTACCTCTTGTTCTAGGTCAAGCAGTGCCTGTCGATACGGCTGCAGCACTGAATCAAGACCTGTGCAGAAGGCTCGCAAATAAATGCCATGCAGTCCACTCTGGTTTTGCTGAGATGGATGATGGTCCTGAAACCAAACAATAAAATCTACATCAGCTCCCCAGCGCAGGTCTAAAGAGTAATGGAGTTTCTGTGCATGTTACGCCAGCAGCCAGCGGTCCAACCGTGTTGAAACGCACCTTAGCCCACCAGAAAGCGCCCAGGAAAAAAAACCAAGGGAGAGGTTTGTCACAAGGAGAGTTACTTGAGCAGAGTTATAGTTAGCTCTTCTGCGGACATATGCAAGTGCTGGGAACCACTGGTAACCGCAGTGGTTCTTTGCCCTCAAGCACGCCTCTTGGATCTCAAAGCTCTTCACAAACCGCGAGGAGGACTCGCGACAGCCCGGGGACGAGCATCCCGTGCGGCTCACAAACCCCGGCCAGCCCGCAGCGACCGCTAGTCATTACAGCGTGCTTCCCCAGGAACGAGGTTCGACACTGGGTCCACCTTCCGCTGCTCTGCGCCCTCCCGTTCGCACCGCACGGAGCTTCCCGAGCCCTGCTCGGGAAAGCCCGCGTGCTCCTGCCG
>NW_008824536.1:2500901-2501720 GCF_000699105.1 Pygoscelis adeliae | reverse complement strand
GCCCTGGCCCTCGCCCTGGCCCTCGCCGCTCTTGGGGCGGGTTGGCGTTTGCGTGCTGCAGGAGGGTGCTTGAGTAACGTGGGTGGCTGCGATGGCAAGTGCCGGTCCGGAAGGTCCCTTCCAGGACAGCAGCAAATCCTCGGCCTTCTAGGTTGACTTTTGGTTTAGGTATTCCTTACCAGGTTTCTTTACGGGTTTCTTGTGTTATTTGTCAGTGTTTTATCAATGCCAGGTTTACCTTTCTCCATTTATTATATATTGCTTTCCTTCACTTTCTCTCTTAACCCAGGTAGTCTTTTAATCAAAACTGCCCACTTTCAAAATTGTGGAGCTATGTAAGGAACTGCTTTTTAGCAATTTCCTTTTCAGTTTCCTATTTTTGGCAGTGTTTTTCGTCATGTGCATTTTTACTCTTTTTCATTTAGAAGAAATCAGTGTTAAGTAGCAGATGTCTGTTAACTGTCCATTTTAAATGTGTATTTGGTTCATGATCAGCTTGTCACAATGAGACCTGAAATGTAGGAAGAAAAACTTCTGTTACGTTCTTACAGGGGTGAGTAAGTTCCTAGTACACTGCCTCATTTTCTAAAGAATGTTTTCTTTTAATATGGTCTCTCTGACACGTAGGCATTTGCTTTCTGTGGGTATCCTTATGTGTAACTTGGGAGCCCCAGCAGTATCGTGCTATCATGTATCAGTATGATAAAACTGTCCTCTTTATATTGACAAAGCTTCTGCTGCCTGAATAAAGACTGAGGAGTTTGGCTAGGCATTTGTTGCTCACCATTGACATAAGTATCACAGTACACAGTTGGGCCA
>NW_008824536.1:2497418-2500860 GCF_000699105.1 Pygoscelis adeliae | reverse complement strand
AAGAAGCTGTATTTGAGGTTTAGCGCTGTTGGCTTTAATCCTGCAGTGCTGAAGTTAGTGGCCGTCTTTCCCTCGTTCATGAAAGGCTTCGGTTCAACCCCGTGCTGCTGACCAAAAGTTCTGTGCTAACAGGTGGGCTTTGATTAATGCTGCATTTAAATACTATTTTCAGTAGATTATAAAGCTCAGCTTGCTATAGATAGCTTACAGGTAGTTAAATATGTAGTGATGGCTCAATAATTGACCAAAAAATGCTTAGTCTGTAAAGACTGAATACGTAATTTAGTGGTACCTTTCTACAGTGCTATTAATGTAATGCTTTTACTAACATAAATACATGCTACATATTTAATCTGTTAGAGAAATCTTGACTCTAAACACAGTCGTCTTCCGCAGCCAGAAACTAAGCTTATAGCAGCATTCCTTCACAAAAAGTGAAAATTCCAAGAGTCTTCCTCGAGAACAGGGCAGGAGCAAACAGGGTGTAAAATTTATTGGCGCAGAAGGAACTTTCCTTTATCAAAGGGGGGAGCTAATTTTTGTGGAAGGTAGTGAATTGTTGGGAGTGAATCATACTAGGGATAATTCTATGATTAACCACAAAAGCAATTTAAAGCTTTTTCGTAACTGGAGTCCTTCTTTGATGGTGAAAGTTAGGGGTTTGGTGCAGTGTTTGGTATGTGGCCAGTGTTGCAGAATTGATCAGACGAGATGTCTCATTGTGTCTTTGCTTTACAATCTGCAAATCTGGCTCATCCCCACTCGCTTGCTTCCAGCTAAGTATTGTGGTCTGCTCAGGACTTAAATTACTTTATTGGTTCCCCAAGTGTCTTTTTAGGTAGCCTACATGAGAACAAAGAGAGAGGAAACAAAACAGGGTTACAAAGCAGATAAAAAGACAGGGAGTCTGTGCCACAGACAAAATGAATCTTGAATTACCCAATTTACCTTTTTTGTTCTGTTTTTCCATGTAGCTGTGGGGCTTCCTTGGACCTTACAGGTCTTTCAAGAGAAGCTGTACCTGGTGCATGGGGACAAGCGTGCAGTTTTCCAGTTCAAGAAGCCTTTTTGCCAGTACAGAGTTTGCCCGTGTTGCACTGTCACGAGGGGGGAAGGAGAGGATTTTGTCATGGGCAGCCTGAGTGGGGAGATTGCTAACTTGCCTCCAAAGAGTAAGGACTCCTCCGCTATTCCCGCAGCCTGTTGCTGTCCCCTAGCATCATGTCATGACTATGAGCAGAACTGGGCAGGATTTGGGCTCCACGCTTTTCTATCGCTTGCCCTCAGTCTTCCATGGGGAGTCCTGCAGATGGTGTGCATGCAGGGCTGTATCCCAGGCGGCTGCTGGGCCATTTGAAGCGAGGTCAGGATTCAAAAGCAGAGTCTGGAAGCAAAGGGGATTGAGGAGACCCATTTCGAAAGCCGGACTTCCCTTTTTCCTGCCTGGCTTGTCTGGTGCAGTGCAAGCATGTGGGGTGGGGTGGCCTGCATTCTCTTGCCCCAGTTGTGCAGCTGCTTCCCTCGCAGTTTCTCCAGAGCTTCATGCAAAGTTCCCCGCTGCAAACCTGGGTGGATCTGGGCTGTGGGAGTGACCTGGGCCTAGCCCTGGGAGTGCAGTTGTGAACTCGCGCTGGGGGGGGTGTGGGGATGTCTGTGTCTATGCCTGTGTGTTTCTTTCGTTTAAGACCAGGTCAGTAACTCGTCTCATTTGACCACTATGATTTTGATCTGATGCTGGGAGCCAAAAGGCAACTTTTGCTGTTGGCGATCCGTAGCCTAACATGCAACCATACACAGAAGAGTATCATCGAGTATATGAGGGGTAGGAGTCTTTTATATATAAATACACATACACACACTCACACATACGTATATTTTTATTTATATGTAAAATATATGTATTTAACTCAATTGAGATAGCTCCATCTGGATTCCTACAGGGCATTCTGACCCTGTGGGCACAGAACACGTAGGGTAATTAGAGAAGACGGTGAAAATGAATAGGGACCTAAACCTTATTACAGACATAGAGGATAAGAGTTAAACTTGCCCAGGATAAATGGGGTCTGAAGGGAAAGGTCATGACTGGCTGTACATGATTGAAGTACAAAAAATAGTATTAAGAAAATGATTAATAAGGATGAGATGGATCATTGGAATGAAGGATGCTAAGATGTAGAGTGGCAATAGACGTATGTTATTCCAGCTGTCTGAGAGTTTCATCTGTGCTATAGAGAGAATAAGTGATGGCTTGGAATTTTTAGTGCTAAATGGGACCTAGAGCAGATCCTACTCCATCTTCAGGCTTTGTTTTGCCAGAAATGGATACGTGTGAACAATTATTCAGTGCAAGGTTGGTTGAACATGCTATTTCCCAATCTTTTTTGGACTGCAAGACTGTAATTCTTTGGAAAGGCAGGTGTGATAACTGTATATACTGTCCCGGTTGGAGGAGGAATTGAAGAGGTTAGAGATTCCTTATGTTTCAGTGGTAGCCTGCGGCTGGGTTATCTTTAAGTGACTATAGAATCACAGCTTCAGAGTCTTCAGGTGTTCTAAACATGTATTTTTTTCAGCACCGTTCACAGAAATAATATTTCTCATAAAGGAATTGGCCAATAAATACCTGCAAAAGAACAGTGGTTTAAATAAAGGACTGAATTTTGGAGCTCTTGTTTCCCCTAGGAAGCCTAGTGATTAGGCATTAAGGCCAAGTACTTAGAGAATTTTTTTTTACAGAATTGATCGCTCAAATTTTGAAACTAGAGAAAAATAGGTACTCCTGTAATGCTATTTGAAAGGCTATCTGACTAGTGCCTGTTCAACATTTAAAAAAAAAAAAAAAGACAAGAAACAGGGGAGGCGATAAATTAAACACATAAATACACAAACCCTAACAAACAACAGTTAGCAGAGACGGTAACAAAGACCAGAAATCTTAAATCAGGGGAGCTCTTACAGGAACCACTGAAATATAACCTTGAAGAGGTTCAGCCAGATTCTCTGATGATGTGTGATAACCGTGTTTTGTTTTTCTTATCAGAATGGGTCTTACAGGAATGAGTAAGTTTATGAGATTTTTTTTTTTTTGAGGGAGGATTGTGGGACTGTGCAAAAAACAGTACGGGATTTTTAGGTGGAACAAAACCAGTTCTGCCCTCCACAATCTGCATATAAACATTATTTTAAATGTCTTCTCATTGTATAACTGCAAAGTGGCCACATTTGAAGTAATGCAAATAAATGTTAATAGTTAGAAGTATAACTGTTTGTTATAAAACCTTTTGTTATGTAATTTATGCCTGGCATTCACCTATGCAGCTATTTCCGTGGCGGCTGAACTGTGACATGTAACCCTTGTGATCCACCAGACCAGCTCTCGCTCCCTCGCCACACGCTTCAGCAGGCGGTGGGGGGGAAGGGGCCGGCCGGTCAAGGCCGG
>NW_008824536.1:2485011-2496037 GCF_000699105.1 Pygoscelis adeliae | reverse complement strand
CGCGGGGCCGGGGCGGGCAGGGGGGCGGCAGCAGGTGGAGCGCTGGAGGGAGGGTTGTGTGCTCGACACTCGGTTTAGAGCAAGACGGAAGGGTTGAGCTGGGGAGTCGGGAGGGGAAGGAATCTTTCCTTACTGGTAGGCGTTACCCTGTGGTTTGGGACGGTTTTCGGCTCTTGTAACTTTGGGTGGGGTTGGAGTAATCGAAAGATGCTTTTGCGGTACTGCAAACTGGTTTCTGGAGACCCTTTGCAGTTTGAACCAAGATCTTGTTTGATCCCAAGTGCTGTAGTTGATACCTCGTCACTTGCGTGTATTTGTTGAGGGCATTTTAGGTGTAAGCTAACCTTTGATTAATAATGGTATGAGACGTTTCCTATAAAACCTAAAAAGTTGTGGGTTGGTTTTTTTTTGACATGAGAGCATGGGTGAGGTATTTAGCTGTAAGAGTGGAAAGAGCGGGCTTTATCGCTGAGGCTTTAAACACACAGAATCTGGAAGATTTAGGCACATGCTCCTATGTAAGTCCTCAGCTTGATCCGAAGATGACACGCAGGTTGTGGATCTGAACGATTCCCTTCTAGATACGGGTTGTGAGTAGCATTTCCATCTTTTTTAGAGATGGACTCCAAAGATACAGAAGGGATCATGTGATGTGAATATATATTGTTGTCCTTCCTTAATCTTTGACTACCAAAATCGGAGGATAGATGGAGGGATGCTGATGTGCTTTTGAGGAAGCGAAAGGCAACACTAGAAGAAAATAGGAAAACGAAGGACTGTTTCTAGGAAATTGGAAGATGGAAAAAGTTGGATCACAGTCAAATTGAGAAATCAGAAAGAGTGAAGATGGCAAGTTTATGTGACCAGGAAGGAAGGATAAGGAAACAGGGTCTCTTCTGTTGCTTGTAAAGAACAGATGTATTTGGTTCTTCATTTTTCTGAACCAGATAAAACCTGTGATGAGTTTCTGTGGGAAAGGTTGGATGTGATTTTTGGTGTGCCTGTTCAGTTACATTCAGTCTTCAACCACCTGAGAATGTGTTTTTGACTATTTGCAGCTGTCTTGGATAATGAGAGATTAACGGCAGAGGAAATGGATGAAAGACGACGCCAGAATGTAGCCTATGAATACCTTTGTCATCTGGAGGAAGCAAAGAGGTAAGAATAAGTGGTTTTGAAACGGCTGGTGCTTTAAAAGAAGTTGTGATATTTGGTAAGGGGAATAATTTGGATGCAGCTTACCTCTTGTCTGTTTCTTAGTGGCTATATAGATTCATTTTAAAAAAGAAACAAACAAAAAAACCCAAATAAAAAAAAAAAAACAGAAAACAACTGACCCCTTGTGTGCTTATCTAACATGTTTGTAAAGACTTCTTGTGACAAGGACTCCGTAGCTCTAGTGCTCCAGTATTCCTAGCACTGGATGTTATCTAACTTGTATATGTCTTGGTGCAATATTACCTCACTACTTATCAATGGATACAAAGAACAGGTTATTCTCTTCCTCTTGACTATGACCTTTTACAAATTTAAATTGTAACAGTGTATTTCCCTTGCACTTATCTTCTGTTAGGCTGAAAACCCAATTCTTGCATATTTCTCTGTGGGTCCTATTTAATAGATCTGTAGTACTTTTTCCTGGATTGTTCTGACTTCTCTCCTCTCACTCCAGGTCTTTCTGGAAGTGCACTGCCAAAACAGAGAAAAGTTTTCCAACAGGGGCATTAACATGCATCCTTATAAGAGCACAAGGATTATTTTGTGTACCCTGACAGATACGCTAGTATTGTACATTATGGCATGGGGTGATGTAGTAGAGTGTTGCTGAGTTCCCACCCTTTTCTTTGAAGGTGTGCTGCTGAAATTTGTTCCTCATCCTGTGTTTGTACCGTCTATCATGTTTTCCTGAGTGTGTTACCTTTCACTTGATTCTGCCGAATTTGATTTTTCTTGATCTTTGTTTAATATGTTGAAATAGTTTTGATCTTATTCCTGTCCTCCAGCATGTGTGTAGTTTTGTGTCATCTCCATGTTTAATAAGCATGCTGTATTTCTTCATTCAGACAATTAATGAAAGTACAATCAGAATGCAGTAGATGCTATATATCTGCTATTAAAGGAAAAAGAACCAATATTAAAAGTGAATGCATGAAGTCTTACTGTTGGTATTTTTTAAATCTTTTTGCAAACATTCAATCCTATACGCTGTACGTGGAGAATAGGAATGAGACAGACCAGTTTGTCTGCTGCTTCCCTTCATGGCAGTCGGGTCTTCTAGTGCCTTTGTATAAATTGATTTTTTTACTTGAAATTTAAAGTGGTTTTTTTGAAGCTGAGATTGAGACCAAAGACAGGTTTTCAAGAACAAGATTAAAGAAAAAGAGGTGAGGTAATGTTTGTATTGGTGGCTCCCCCTGCCCCCAACACTTTTGAAAGTAAGGCTAGAGTTTCAGTCCGCATTTTGTAATTAGTCAGGAAATGGATTGTGAGCATTTTGTAATTAGTCAGGAAATGGATTGTGAGCTTAGACTTTCCGTGTTCCCACAAAGATCTAGGCAAACTAGCCAATGTATATGCCACAGAAAATAACTTCTGGAGCAGTAGAGAAGTACGGAGCATGCATAAAAACATGTTCTAAATAGTCAACAGCATGTTTTGTCATGGCTCACTGAATGCTTCAGTCTGCCTTTGTCCTTCAAAAGATGATATGGATTAAGAGCCAGAAAACTTTCTCTTCCACTGGCTGGGTGATGAATTTTGGATAAATCTGTGTAAGTCTTCCCTAGCAAGACAGGCGTGTTCCGCTGTGGTGATTTTACTGGGGAGGAAATGCTGAGTTTGTGCAAGTTCGCTGCTGGCAGAGTATAAAGAAGGACTTCGTTCCAGGGTTTTAATAGTTTACGCTGCCTTACCAAGAATGTATAGTATATTTTTGAAGGGGCAGGGAGCGCTCAATTTATGCTAAAGTCTTTTAGATGCTTCATAAGAATTGTCACTACTATAGATTCACAGAGGCTACTTAGTTACTAGCAGATAAAAATTTTCTGTCCATACAGATTTGGATGAGGTTTGAAGTGGTGAGAAAGACCTGACTATATGTCAAAATAACTCCTTCCCTTTGAATCCAAAATCTTTAGGATCAAATGCTGGGTGACAGGGAGAGATGAGTTGCACTCTGGTCACTACCCGTGCTTGAAGGAGCCCCAGATCCATCACTTGTGGACTCTTCCTGTCATTGGCCTCAGAGTAAACGCTTTCCAAGGTGCTTGTTCTCTGTTCAATTCCATGTCCAGATTTGCAAAAAAAAATTCAGGCAAAAATACCTAACACAGCAAGTGTTAATATTTTCATTAAGCTCTTGCTTAATCATGGGGACTTACACTTCAGATAAATAATTTTTTAAGTTTCTTGGCCATCTTATCTCTGCTTCTGAGTATTGCCTTGGTATTGATGAGGCTGAGCAGCTGGGCATTTGATTTTGCCGCACCTTGTCAGACACAAGACGTTTTCACTGTTTTGTCTCAGGACGAGCCTTCAGATCTTTGAAATAATGCCTGCTGGTTGCCAGTATGATTTGTGAAGAATGAAGGAATAGCTGTGTTGCTCAAAATGCAAGTAGTGGTGTTACAGCCTTCCTCGTATCCACCTTGGCCGTCAGAGCACTTACTTGTTAAGCGGAAGATCTGCTTGCAGAGCTTCAAATACCTTTTTCCAACCCTCAAACCATGTTTGCTGAGTGGCCTACAGGCTGTTCATGCATATGTGAGTGGGAATTCCTGACTCCTATAGCTGAAGCCATACCACTTTGCATAAGAGTTAAAGATTAAATGACCAGAAGGAGGGGAGCAGACTCCTTAGTTTAATAATTAAGATACACAAGTGAGAGCAGAAAGGCTCGAGTTCATAGTCTAGTCCCAAGAATTTTTTTTTTCCTCACTGAGCAGTCTTTTTGTAAATTGTCCTTTGAATTTTTTTTATTACTACTAGTACAGCCTAAAAGAGGGTCTTGGCTGCATTGTTGGAAAGGAGTTTGTTTAACAAGAACAACTAAATCAGAACTGTAAGAGATCATTATGTTTTAAATTAATGTCCTTGGTCTGAGATTTTCTGTATTTGACTTCTTTGCCAGTAGCGTAGCTGAGACATAAGGTGTGAATTAGATACTGTAGCATTTTGCTTGTGCTACTGATTACAGTGCCTCAGAGCTATGGGTATGGATAGGAGGGTTTATAATCTTTCTTCATAGTGAGAGATTTTCAGATTGGAAGTTATATCTGTAAGGAGAAGAGGAGGACCTAATAGCAGAGGAAGGTATCTGGTGTGCCCTGTGTCACACTCTCAGAAGCTGAAAAGGTGAACGTCGTAAAGTTGATGGTGGCTGAGGCAGGGTGAAGAACAATTCTTAGCCGCCCCCCTCCTCCCCCCTGTAATCGTATTATCATATTGCATTATAATAGCACATTCAGACACTGTAGTTTATATTCAGTTTTTCTGTAATGTAGAAGCACCTAAAATGATGTGAATAATATCATGCTGATTTGCATTGCATCAGCCTTGTCAGTGGCTTGCTATCCCTTCAACCAAGCAACAAATACAGAATCCAGAAGCAGAAGTGATTTTTTTTTTTAATGTTAAACAAAGAAGGTAAGATGAAAATTGGCTAGCACCTAATTTCATACTGAAATGAAAAATCCAGAAAAGTCTGGATTTCTGAACTGTCTAATGTAACAGCACGTGTGCAGTAGCTTTGAGTAGTTCATGAAGTTGTTTGGAGCACCTGTCTGCTAAGGAGCATGCATCAGAGGCATTATCAGAGGAATATCAATAACTTGTACTTGTTTAACAGTATTGCAGCCTGTTTTGTTTTTTCTTGAACTGTCACTGTTGTTCTGTTGTTATTTAGCAGTTTTTGACTTCAGCTACTAATGTGCAACAGTCTTGTGAAACGGGCATTATTCTTGCTAGTTGGAGGAAAGGAGGCAGAGCGTGCAACTAAGTTGCTTAAGATCGTGAAAGACGTTTAAATGAAAATTGGAGCTAAAATGAAGATTGAACAGAGGGATTCCTGTACTATGCTTGGACCAGATAACTCTTTCTTGAATAAAAATGGCTTTATGAATAAGTGTTGTTTAATACTTCAAATCTGGTGTTTTGTGTTTTGGTTGGGAGGTGTTTTGTTTTGTTTTGTTTTTCTGTCTCCAAATCACAGTACAAATACAGAAAAGCTGTGGCGGTGCAGGTAAAACTGTAAGAAGTACTCTGTTCTGTTGTGACATGGCAGCTTGTGCTCACAGAAGGGTAAGGGTATACTTACCTGTAATAGAAGCAACCCGAGAGAACTTTTTTGTGGTCCTCATCTAGAAGTCGGACTGGTGCACTATAATATTCTTCATGTGTGTTGTGTTGTGTGATAGCCTTTTTTCCTATGTGGGTTACTTGTTGGGGTATTGTGGCATTTTCGTGATGAAATTAGCACTTATCAATTTGGCAAAGGCTTTATCAAGCTTTGTCTTTCACTGTGGAATATTCAGTTCTCCAAGTTGGAAACTAGAATGTCCATTGGCTGTCTTGTTTCCTTTTGTGGCTTGCTGGGTGATGGTACCATGCTTTTCCCCTGGCATAGTAGGAAATATTTTCATTCTGGGTTGTACCCTAGCATGGTGTAAGCATTTTGGTGCCCAGATTATGTGGCTTCCAATAACTGTGTAACTTCCATCGTGCCCGAGCAGTGTGTTTCTTCTTGCATGCATCAGGATGGAATCTGACGATATGGTGGTTTGGTTTTTTTTTTTCCTTGAGGTTTCTTGTAGAAGACGTTCCCTACTGAGCAAGAAAAGGATGCTGCTTGGTCTTTATTGCTGATTTAATCTGTTCAGGATTGAAGTGTACTGTCTGTGATCTTGTGGTAATCCCCTTCTTTCTGACAGATTGGAAGACAGCTTAGTGTAAACTGGTAATACCACTGAGAGAAATTAATACTTTGTGCCTGTGTGGTAAAGTCTGAAGGATCTTTCCCATTGATTGCTTTTCTGTAAGAATTACTTTCCCCTCTCCCTCATGCATGTTCTCTCTCTTTAAAGCGGGGAGCAATTTTTTTGACTGGGATGACTTGTCTGTGTCTTTAAGCAAAAAATAAATCTAAATTGTTTGCCAGGTGACCCAGTTAAATTTTTCCTAGAAGAAATCTAATGTTTAAAGAAAAAATCTGGTCTTCACCTTTTTGGGTTTCTCACTTTTAGTTTGAAAGTGTTTGGATGGATATAATTGTCTCTTGGAATTTGTCATAGTCATTCAGGATCTGCTTCGACAGGTTTCTTCGGAGGTGTAGGGTGCCCAGGAGAATCAAGAGGAAGAATTATAGAGGATACCACTTTCTGGACAGATTGAACACATCTAGAATTAGTGCTAGATGGGAAGCTCTATAAAGTTTACTCTGTGAGTAGCTTTGTGCAGCTGGTTCATCAGTGTCTGTAAAGGTGTAGATATCAGTTGTTGAAGGAGCTCTTGTTTGAAGATAAAATATTTAAGATGGTACACTACAGCTTAAATCTGCTTGTGAAGGAAATGTGATAGTTGCTCTTTGACAAGGAATTAGTCTCAAGAGGCTTCTTTATTGCAAATCAGAGATTTTTCAGAAAGGTGAAAAATTTGGTTCCATTCTCTTACTAACCTGAACTTGGAAAAATTGAGGTAGTTTAGTTAAAATGTGTTTTATGAGCTTCTGCTAAAGAACAGGGCTGCAATACAGAGCTAGGTACCAGTAAGGTAGTTTGAGAAAAGCAGGATTAGGCTTTCTCACTTACTTTTGTACAATTCTCAGTGTGCCTCAGATAAGCAAGTCGTGTGCAGAATATCTTATTTAAATCCTGCTTAAATTAATCTGCAAATTGGATACAGGCAAGTTTCCCATGGGTTTTGAAGCTGTAGAGTTAGCGCACTACCTCTTGGAGGATTCTGAGGATGAAGTGGTAATAGCAGTCTCTGGAGTACAGCCTAGAGTGCCACAGTCCTGGCGGTGTGAACCAGAGCTGCAGCTGAAGAATTTCAGGGGTTTTTTTTTGCTTTGTTTTATTGTAAATCTCAGGACAGCAAGAATTGTAATGTCACTCTGGAGTCCCTCAAATAAAAAGAAAGGTGAGGATTGTTTTGGGTTTATCTCTGAGCTTATTCTTTTTTCTTTCTTTTCCTCCCCCCCCCCCCTTAGGCAAACCTGACTCAGCTACAGTTTAGTGTCCTTCACTGATTTATGAGCAATTAATTGTATTACCTCAGAAGCATAGGAAATTATTGCAACTTTGCAAATAACAGAAAAAGAAAAGATAATGCAGTGGATCTTAAATGGTTCACAGACTAGCTATGAAATATATTCTGTAGTTATGATATGTGAAAGCTATTTTGCTTTATGCAGGTCAGCATGCATCTATATTTAATCCATCAGATCATAATGGTCCCCTCTTTAATAATTGCTGGTCAGTATTGCATGCTGGAAAAGGCCTAAAGATGGAGTTAGTTATGTTTAGAAAACATCTGCAGTAATTTAGTCAGTAGCCTGTAATGTAGAACTTAAGAAAGTGTTCCTCTTATTGATGAGGTCTTCAGACTTAGGGAGGCAATCTGAGACTTCTGAATGATGTCTGTCTGGCTTGCCCATGTTTTATTTCAAATGTATAACTCCTTTTTGGAGATCTTTTGTTTTTATTTTCCAACTTTAGAATGAGGCCTTTTTTTTTTTCTTTTTTTTTTAAGCCATTTGTAATATTGAAGTATGATTGGATTTTTATAGTTGCAGAGTCAAGAGAGAAATAAGCTCATTCATAAATTGATGTATTTGTAGATAAATTTGCGTGTGAGGAGTCCTGATACCTTCATGTATAATCCAAGTCACAAAATTACAGGAGCTGGCATTTGGCCAAAAATGACTTTCATGATTCTCACCAAAAGGGACCCCTCTAGATCAGTTGAGTGGGTCAGGAGGTCACTAATTGAAATAGCAGAACTCACTTGTCTGTGGCATAAACAGGGTTCTCCTCTTTTTATTCCAGGCTAATCAAGTCGTCTGTTTTTTGTTGGTTTTTTTTACTTCCTTGTGTTTCCATTTTATTCTCACTTGTAAATTGGGTCAGGTACTGTTTTTTGGGTTGGTTGTTGGTTTTTGTGTGTGTGTGTGTGGCTTTGGGGGTTTTCTTGTTTTCTGCTTCTGTCGGATATGATGCAAGTCCCATGTTAGATTGTAAGCCATGAGTATTCATAGATAATATTTTATTATCAATAGTGGTAAGTTGAAGTAGCTGCTGTTTAGCTCTCACCACTTCATCTGGGGCTTCCTATCAGCTCCTGTTTGGACTTGAGAAGATATTTCTCTGCAGTTCCTGTACTGTTTCATTGATGACCTCATGCAGCTGGCAGGGAGTGGCTGTCTGGACTGGAAGCGTCTTGGAATGCACATTCAGAACTATTTTTCTGAGAAGTGGGTGGAGAGAGGTGGGGGGAGGACAGTGGTGGAGTACCACCATCTTTGCCTCTGAATACTTTTTTTATGACTCACTGGAAATAGTAATGAAAGGCAGGCCAGGAGGAGAGAAACAGCTGTTTGCACAGAATTCAATTCAGAGACCAGGGTTTTGCTGTTTGGACGGCGGTTTGTGAAGGACTATTGTGTGTAATGCAAGAAGAGAGCAGCCCAAAATAACCAAAGCGAGTAACTGTCACGTAACAGTTCTTGACTATCGGGTATTGTGGAGTGCTTTTTATAACCCTTATTTGTAAGAAATCAACTTAGTTTTGAGGTATGATAACTTTAGTGATGCTATACCTTCCCAGCATTTAAGCCTATTTAGTTTCTAATGGTAAGCGATCAAGGCAATTAGCTTTGGCAACAGAATGGTTGAATGTGCCTTGAAAAAGATTTTTGCATATGTGATAATTAAGTTCCTCAGACTATGCGCTTGGTACTCCTCTGAAAGCTCTTCAGGACTAATCTTTTCGGCAAACATGTCAAATGTGATAGGATCCCCGTTGGCAAGAGCAGCTAAGCTCATTTTTACCAGTTGTTGGCAGTGTTTGCAATGGAGCAAAGAGGAACCCCATATTTACTTTTACGGGGGGGGGAAGGATTTCAATGCCAGAATATTAATGTGGTCTTTGGTTCAGCTGCATGTTGCCAGGGAGGGTACATCAATCATTGGGAAAAATCTGGCATATGTTACTTGCTAATGCTTTGCTTTTTGGTATCTTTGAACTGAAAATGTCTGTGTGGATAATGAGAATGTTCTGGGACCTTTTAGCTGTGGGCAGCATTTGTTTTCCTAGCTCTTCATTTGAGAGGCCGTGTCTTTTCCTGCACAAACTGTACTGAAACTCATTTAAATTTCTACTTACTTTTCTAGAAGCGAACACTCCTGATGTGATAAATTTATTTTACTTTGTTGTTGTTACCTCCCTGAGAGATCTTTCATCTTGGGTGATTCCTTGATTTATTCAGAGTTGGTAGAATGAGTTATTTTAGAGAGAAGGTTTTGTTAGGGATTTTTGCATGGCTGTCTAATGCCCTTACTCAGGTGAACTGGACGAAGAGCTGAGGCTGTCTGCAAGTTTTCTCTTTTGATCCTCTGTGAGAATGTGTGCCAAGTCTGCGGTCGTAACTGAACTAACAATGTTTGAGATGCATATGTAGAGGCAATGATCTGCTGGAGTATGAGAGCCCTCTTCTTTCAGTAAGTATGATTTGTCCAAAAAATGCCATACCTGTGGTGTTGGCAATACTGAGCAGTGCAAAAGCCTTTAAGCCGTAGCTTCGTACATTCTTTCAGATGGCTTGTGCAGACACTGTTGGGGAAAAAAAAAATGTGTTGCCCTTTCACTCTGGCCACTTTTTCCTCTGCTGTGATGCTGCTGTGGCCATGCATGTTTTCCTTGGCACACCTGTAGGGAATTGCAATAGAAGGGCTAAATGGATGCGAATGGAAGCATCTAGATGTAGAGGCACCACATGCAACAGGGAAAGGGCTGTTGGAATGACCTGTGTTTAAAAATGCCCGGATTAGCAGCTAGTCATCAAGACCCCAGCATGTTTGTGTTCAGTTTCCTGAGACACCCTTTGGAGTCGGAGCACAGTGAACAAATCCTGATGAGTCATGGAGGTGGCACAGGACAGAGATAGTCATCACTGTCAGCTACAAAAGGGTATGAAAAGGTCTATCTGTAACCTGTAAAATCTGCATGTGGTTGCCAACTGAGGAAGAGCCCAGGAGATGTGAGGAGAACTTGACAACTGGCGTCCCTCGCCCCCCATGTCAGGGCACAGATCCTGGACATCCTAATACTTGTTGGGCCAGGTGTAATGGACAGCTTGAACATCCTTCTTCTGGTTGCCAGATTGCTGGACAGACTTCTTGGGCACCAAATGCTTTCTGGTGCTTGTGAGTATGAGATTGAGTGAAACCTGTTTTGTTTTCAGTTTTTATGTCAAATACAATCAGCTTCCCCCTTCTATAAGGTCTGGTGTATTTTGCTACGTTGTTGGTACAAGGGTGTAACTGCATTTTCTACTCATCTGCCACCTTACAGGTTCAATATACACTGGCTTTAAACCTAAGTTGAATGCAAGAGCTTTTTCTTTTCTGGGGCAGGGGACAAAGATTTACATGTCTATTTCAGCTTGTTAGATTTCTCAAAACTATTTGAGTTGAAATTGAAATTAAGAATGCTGCTTTTGATAGAGAACTAGAGAAGAGAATTGTAAACCAGTGGACAGTCAAAATGTGCTTTAGGAAACAGATCTTGCTCAATAGAATATTTCAAATTACAATTCTGATTGTTTTGTGGTAATTACTGGTGTAATTTTAATAGTTGTATAGGTATGTGACTTAATATGTCACACTGGTTTGAGCAAAGCCCTTTGTGTTTACAGGTGTGATTTCAGATTTACCTGCTTTGGAGGACTTTAAGGGGCTGATCTTGAACACTGTATCCCTTGATGATGATCTTGTTTCCCAGGATGTCGATTGTTACACCACTGCAGAAGCCA
>NW_008824536.1:2481948-2485000 GCF_000699105.1 Pygoscelis adeliae | reverse complement strand
CGCAGAACACCACTCGCCCCCCCCCCCCCCCCCCGCTGTGGATTTGAATAATTTCTTTGAAGAGTGGAATTCTAAATAAGTATTGTTGGTGCCTTCCTTCAGCTTGGACACCTGCTGTCTGGAATGTGCTGGTGTCCCTCAGTCTGCTTTTGTGAGCCTTGTTTCTGTAGGATGAGTTGTTAGGCAGAAGATGGTAATGTTTGAAATTCTATGTGTTGGTGCAGGATGCTAGACAAGATGGGGGAAAGCCAATGATAAGTTATGCACATACTGACCCTGAGGGTGAGCAAACCTGATGGGGAGTTAGGGAAAGGGAGACGGTTTTTCTTTCTTGAGGTTTTGTTGTTCTGAGTGGAATGCTTGGTATTCTGAAAGTCTTTGTGTGATGTAACTTGTCATTTTTGTAGTGTGAATGGCATGGCTGGTTAGCAGTGTTCACTAGCTCGTTTCCAGCTTCTGATTGGCGGTTCTACTGTGATCACTGAAACTTGGTTTGACAGAGGGTTCTGCCCTCTTCTCCATCTACCAGATTCTTGCCAAATTTTCCTGTTACAGCAGCCGCATGAATAAGAAGTTATTGCAACCTCTATTGCTTGAGGAAGATGATATCATTTACCGCATGTCAGAAATCCTTTGAAACAAACTACTCTCCGCTAAAATAAAAGTCCTTTTCAACACAGGGACAGGTACGTTATGTTACAGGTCCTTGTTTTTTAAATTGTAGATATCCAGGAATTGTGAAACTAGCTAATTAACTGCCAAAAACTGAAGCATACGAACATTTTTCGGTCTTTGCTGCTGCAGTCTGTTTTTCATTTTGGCTTTGGTAGATCAGGTGCAAATTTTCCATTTGTTTTCTTGTGGACAAAACTGTTACTTTGTCTTTCACTTGCCCTCCAAACTACTGAAAGGAGAGAGAAACTTTTTCAGTCTTTCCCCAGGCACTCCTTTAGAGTATTAAAAAAGCCAGTACATCAGCAATACATGCTGAGACAGCTGCTTTTTTTTTTTAACCCAGACTAGACAACTTTGCTTTATGTGACTTGTGCATCAGCGTTACGACATTTGATGGAGTTAGACCATAAAGGTATCCAAT
The DNA here is from genome assembly GCF_000699105.1 of Pygoscelis adeliae. Lineage (NCBI taxonomy): Eukaryota > Metazoa > Chordata > Aves > Sphenisciformes > Spheniscidae > Pygoscelis > Pygoscelis adeliae. The sequence continues at coordinate 2,483,904 of NW_008824536.1, read as the reverse complement.
GTTGATTTTTTTTGAGGCTCCAGGTAGTGAGAGGTCAGCCAATATCTAGGTGGATCATTCCAATGGATTAAAATTTATGTGTGTTTTCCAATAAGAGTTTTTTCTGCTTCAGCTTCTAGCTGTTGTTTCTTATTGTCTAAGAAGAGTCTCTCTCTAGCTGAGACTCCCACTTTTGCAAATACTCTATTTATATTGGTACTGGTTAAAGGTGATTAAATATTCTCTACTAGCCAGTTTGCTGACCTGGCAAAAATCATCTGTTCCTTTCCTTGGCATGGAGGGTGAGGACATTCTCTGTCAGGCGACTGGGCTGAGTCTGCTTGCTGAGACACACAGGCCTCCAGAATGTAAGGGAAGCAGCTGGAGTCTGTTGCTGCAGTCAGAGGAGGAGATTTATCTTTTGTAGGTGTGCCCTGATATTGCCACTTTTTTCTCTGTGCAGTTTTAAATTTATCATCTGTGCCTAGACAGTTGTGCCTGTTCTTGCTTCCTGCTAGTTTATTACTCTGGTCACATGGCTGTCTCTGTTTGGTTACCCCTCTCTAGTCTCCTTTTTCCAGTACATCAAATTCAAGCTTTTTTTTATTTTCAATGCATGTTATTTAGCTTTGCCATAAGTAATAATTTTTTCACTTGCTGATCACTACTTTCACTTGGCCAAGGACAGTAGCTTTGATCAATTCCTGTTCCATATTTTCTTCAAATAAGGTCCCTCCTGGAGATGATTTCTTTTACCCCAGCTGGTGTAAAGCTTCTGCCTTTTCCTCTATTTAATGCCTTCTGCAGCAGTGTCTGCTATCCTTCACTGGATTTAAGAGTGCCAAGGTAGGGGTTTGGGGTTTTTTTTGCTTTTTAGAGTATGCTTTCTTTGTCCAGTGCTCACCTTTGGTTTTTGTTGTGTTGCACGTTTTATGGCATGTTGTGGGCTGTCTGGGGCAAGGGATGGCTTGGACAATAACATGCTGAAGCACAATGAATGGCTTGTGCATAATGGGGGTTGCTGTGTACCACAGTAAATAATAATTTCCTTCTCTGGCTGCTCTGGAGGACCACTTTATATGTCTAGTGGATGGGAGAGGTTTCAGAGAAGAGATTCTTTTCCTGTTGTGGTGGGTTGACCTTGGCTGGCTGCCAGGTGCCCACCAAGCTGCTCTCTCACTCCCTCTCCTCAACTGGACAGGGGGAGAGACAATAAGACAAAAGACTCATGGGTCGAGATAAGGACAGGGAGAGGTCACTCAGCAATTACTGTCACGGGCAAAACAGACTTGGGAAAATTAATTTATTCCCAATCAAATCAGAGTAGGATAATGAGAAAGAAGAACAAATCTTAAATCACCTTCCCCTCATTCTTCCCTTCTTCCCTGGGCTCAACTTCACTCCTGACTTCTCTATCTCCTTCCCCTGAGCAGCACAGGAGGACGGGGAATGGGGGTTGTGGTCAGTTCATTATGCGTTGTCTCTGCCGCTCCTTGCTCCTCATGCTCTTGTTCTGCTCTAGCATGGGGTCCCTCCCACAAGAGACAGTTCTTCAGACTTCTCCAATGTGGGTCCTTCCCACAGGCTGCAGTTCTTCACGAACTGCTCCAGCATGGGTTCTTTCCGTGGGGTACAGTCCTTCAGGAGTGGACTGCTCCAGCGTGGGTCCCCTGCGGAGCCACAGGTCCTGCCAGAAAACCTGCTCCAGCATGGGCTTCTCTCCATGGGGCCACAGGTCCTGCCAGGAGCCTGCTCCAGCGTGGGCTCTCCACAGGGTCACAGCTTCTTTCAGGCACATCCACCTGCTCTGGTGTGGGGTCCTCCATGGGCTGCAGGTGGATATCTGCTCCACCGTTAACCTCCATGGGCTGCAGGGGAACAACCTGCCTCACCATGTTCTTCACCACAGACTGCAGGGGAACCTCTGCTCTGAAGCACCTCCTCCCCCTCCTTCTTCACTGACCTTGGTGTCTGCAT
>NW_008824536.1:2473582-2481847 GCF_000699105.1 Pygoscelis adeliae | reverse complement strand
TTCTCACAGAAGCCACCCCTGTAGCCCCCCTGCTACCAAAACCTTGCCACGCAAATCCAATCAACCTGTGTAGACATAAGCACATCATGTCAGAATACTTAGCTTCTTCCTAGCTGGAGGGGAGATTAAGGCTTGCACTAGGCCCACCTGTACTGATTAAGAGAATCTCTCTGAAAGCTAAACAAATTGTTCGCAGGTATCCTTGATAAGTGGTGTGCTTATGGAGTGTTGCCCTGTTTGGATACACAGGGGTTATCTTGCCTTGGTATAGAGTGCTAAAGGCAAAATGGAGGAACAAAGTTGGATTCTGTTTGTTGTGCGTTGTCTGTGTCTGGAGCAATGAAGGAACTCTGCCGTTCCTCTTCTGAATTATTGCAGCGTACTTTGCATCCTCTGTGCTGGCTGTCAGTTTCTGGGTGAGGTCTAAGACTATGTGGCTAATGGTTAAAAGAAAGAAATGTGTATGTTAGTTTACAGAAGACTTCTTTTAAAAGACCTTTTTAAAATTACCTTCTGTTTTGTAATTTATTGCAGTATATAATACTATCTTGGTTTGGAATGTTTTGTTCAGAGTCACGTAAATGGTAGAGAGATGGGGGGAAGAAACACAAGAAAGCTTATTTTAGTTAAGTCCAGGAGAAGAATGAGGATTTTTCAGTTTAAAAAAAAAAAATAAAGCTGACATAGAGCAACAATTTCAAAGATCTAAAAAGGTCTAATGTTATTTAAGAAGTGTTCTTGCAGGTTAACAGCTGATCTTCATTGATTACTGCAGGAGGTAGAAATTGGTGTACATAAGTACTTCTGAAGGTTTTGCTAGGTATCTATAGATACCTCTGGTTATGTGAATACAGTTAAAAGTCTGATTTAGGGTAACTAAAACCAATCAATTTGTTAATTATAGTTAATACTACTTTTGCCTGAGTGTTAAAGCAAAATGTATTTGTTAAGTTCTATGTACTTTCTCTGTGTGATACAACTAGTAAAGGCAAATCTAAAGCCCATTCTTATGCATTTTAATAGTTCTGTGATTCCCAAATACATTTTTGCACATTAGATAAACTCGCAAATGTGACATTCATAAACTTCTGTCAAGAAGAGAAGTATGTGACATTCATAAACTTCTGTCGAAAAGAAAAGTTTCATCAATTAAACATATGCTATGTACAATAATTTAGGTAAGTATAAATAGATACAGCATATTTAATTGAGCAATCAATCACCTAGTTTAATAAAAGGCTATGTTTGTTTGCATCTCTCTTACTGGCCTTTGTCAGAGACAGGGTATTGGGCTACGCAGGGTGGGAACTTTTGGTCTGACACCATGAACAGGCATAGGGGCTGCTGTTGTCATCTGTGCCTTCCTTGGTGATAGCTTCCTGAATTCAATACGGTTGAGGTAGCTGGAAGGCATTGTCAGCAACTGTGCTCACCAGATTGCTCGACTGGATAGTCATAAAGTGCAGGCAGACGCTATCAAAAAATACAAAGAGAACAGAAGTAAGCATAGAGCGGTTTTGTAGGGGAAACACAGATGATCCTACAGCAATTTGAGAGGCTTGAATTTTCTAAAGGTATTTGTCCCCGCCCCTTTCTGGCATTTGGTTGATATGCTTTCACCTTTATTTTTTAACTTCTGTTGTGCATTTGGGAAAGTGGTGTGACTGCAGGGGGGAAATCCTAAGGAGATATTCCACCACCACCCCCAACCCCTTACCCCCGAAATTCTCCATGGGCAGGAAAATATTAAGTTGTAGTAAGTGCTTGGGTATGCCACCTGACTGCCTTGCTAGTTTTGGCTGCCTGTCTGGTGTATTTCAGTGCGAGAGAAGAGCAGAGAGCCAACAGTGAAGCGTATTTGTTACACGGTGTTAGCTGTACTGTTTGGATGAAGTTAAACTTTGGTAATCTTTTCTAGCTGGTTTGGAGATGTAAGCAATAAACTCTTGCAGGAACCTTTTCCTTCAAGAGCAGTAAGCAAAAAGATTTCTTATTCTGATAAATGAAGTGGGAGAATGCAGTGCTGTAGGTCCAGTGTAGAGTTTGGAATTACAGGGGTTTATTTTAAGACATGGTGTACTGTAATAGTTTGAGGGATAGACTTCCCAGTCTTTCTGTAGATGATTGTGTTTAAAGAACTGTGTTAGTTCCCTGTGAGGTAACAATATCCCAAGTGATCTCAGCGTTGATGTTCTGGGATTAGCTTGTTTAACCATTACTTGAAGTGCTGCTCACAAGAGCTCGTGTAGAATCCCAGCCTGATGTGCAGCATTAAGTGGAAGGATCCTGGTGGTTGTGTATCACAATTCCATGCCCTTCCTAGCAACTTGCCTCTACTTAAAATCAAGGTAGTTATTTCCTTAGGAAATACGTTGGCAGTCCCTAAGCTGACTGAGTGCTGGGCACATTTGGAGTAAGAGCCTCTCTGAGGTCAACAGGGTGTCACTTCAACAGTGGAATGAGTTGTAAAGCTGTCACCACTTAGAATTTTTTTTTTCTGAGCTGTGTTTTTTAGCATGAAATACTGTTAATCACTCTTTCTTGAACTATACGCATTCAGGATTTATAAATAAGTTCATAGTCTTAGACACCATGAATGCTTTATCTTCAACAGACTGAAGGACTGCAGTGTGATTTCTTGCCTCTTTGTTTTCATAGCAGAGGGCACCTGTGCTGTTTATGTTGACACACAGGTGTGTGTTGCACTCAGTATTGGACTCTGAAGAACCTTCTACAAGAGTGCCGGTATTCATTGTGCTGTGAATACCTTCCAAGAATACAAATGACTTTGGTGTTTTTGAGAAAGATCTTTGAAGCTTTGTTAGTTTTGCTAAACACTATATGTAGCTTTTGCACAGCTTCCAAGTTCCAACCATAGTTAATGGTTGAGCGGCTCTTCAGTCGCTCTTCTAACAGTATCTAGGTACCTCTCCAGACCCCTGTGTAGGCTGAACAGTGTTACTTGGAATTGCCTACATTTTAAATGTTAGGGGGTGAACTCTCGGAAGAGGAAGCAACTGGAAATAATTCTTAAGTTCTTCATGGCATTTTCAGTACATCCATTCAAATTGCACCTTCTCTTTTCTGTTTAATTTTGGGTATTGTGAGATTTGAAGAAACTAAGAGTGTAAGATGCACTTTTTGTCTGTATATGGATTTAGCAACAGGTGAATACCCATAAGATTACTTTGAAAGCGCAAAAAGATCACCTCATTTCAAGAATTTGTACCCATAGTGTAAGCGTGCCCATGGAGATCACATCTTGAAGATGTGTTTGAAGAACTTGATTTTGGGCAAATAGCTTGCCTATTTCATGGTTATGAGAAGGAGATGTGCAAGACAGTCTAACTATGTGTAAGACAGGCTGTGTTAGTAGAGCACAGGTTTAGGCAGGCTTATTTTGCTCATTAAAATATGTTCGTGTAGTATACAGACAGTGTTACAAAGACTGGAGGGTGTCATATGCGCCTGCAAAGAGAATCAAGCTCTATGCCACTCCAGTCCACCTCTAGACCTCCTTCAGGAGGAAATAAAGCATATTCAGCCTTCTTGAAGAACGAGATAACACCCTTCTGAAATGTAGTTGGTAGGGGACCACTAGAAGCAAGCAAGGAGTGCTGTGGCACGGACATGCTTACAAAGAGAAGACTCCCGTGATTCTGACCCATGATCAAGAACTCTGTGGCCAGTGCTCCCAAACAAGAGGCTCAGAAGTTTGCATTGAGGTTCTGTTTGCAGCTTTCCCGCTAATGAAATTGGTGAGGTGTGCAATAACCAGAATGTGATGTGATCCTGTGGACAACTGAGCTTCAACCAACACTTAGCATTGGTACCAGATTCTGATACGAGTGGTACTGGTTATCCTTTAGCAAGATGTGTTAGTGTTACATACTTTATCTTCATAGAGTTCTTAATGGCTAGAAGTACTGAAGCATTGCTCTTGAGGCCAACACAGTGGAAGTGATCACCAGGTGCAGACCCAGACGGTGTGTTGCGCTGCAGTCTGGTCTCAGAGTTGAAAAATATCACTGGCTAGGTCTGTGTACAAAAGGAAAAGCCATTGTCTTGAAATTCTAGGCCAGCTGAAGGTTAGAAAAAGTAACTTTTGGCCTCTGCAAATAATTAATTTTACCTTGAAATTACTACTACTTTAGTGATGACCAAGAAGTGAGCTTTCCTCACTGGTTGATAAAGATCGCTTTTTTTGACTGTTAATGCCTTCTGTGTTTTCTGTGCCATGTTCTGTTTTCTTTTTGTGCTGGAACATACTGCATGGTAGTCCTGTCATGAAATGAGCAGTGTTCTTTATGGGTTTTGTCCATTTTTTTAATTGTCTGCTCTACTATTTTTGTTTATTAAATCGGGTATTCTTGCAACAATTTCTGGAGAGATGGGTTGCTAGTTCTTCTTCCTCAGGCTTATCTAGAATCAGTCTGAGAGGAAAAGAGTGACTTTTTCTTTTTTCCACGTTTTTTCCATTGTCTCAGGGTTAGCCAGACTTTTGACATTTTCGCAAGCGTAAGAGCAAAATATGTCCCGTGTGATCAATGTTAAGTTTCTGCTGTGCCTCAGCTCTAGTTCTGGTTAAAATTGGCCTGTGATACTGTTGAAAAATATGACACCTCTGTGTAACTTGTCGCAATCCTTGATAATGCTGTATTGGGGGAGGGTAAAGAAGCTGGTAGTTGAGATGACTGATGTTAATTTTTTCCAATCCTTGCTAATGGAGCAATGTTTCCTTTAAAAGTTTGAAGACAGCATTGCTTGAGAGACTGGCTGTCTGACAATACCTGATGTTACGTTTACACTGTCATGTCTTCTCAAGGAAGGCCTGGCTCTAAATTGCAGCTGATGGTAGTAGCTGCATGTAGATATTCAAGGATCTTTTTCTAAGAGGGGGTTCTGCATTTCATAGCAGTAGGACTGACTGATTAGAAAGGTGCAATTACTACTTTAACTTGAGCTAGCTTCAGTAAAATTGGATAGTCCAACATTACCTATGCAGTCATGTGATGAAATTTGATTGAAGAATTAATATTGGGTTAAAAATTATCTTTTCTGTGCTGGTGAGAGGGAGGGGGAGTAGTGGAAACTGCCAAAGTAGCAAAAAAGAATTCAGAGTTTCTGCGGAAAGCTTATTGGTGGCATATTGTTCTAATGCCAAATGTCTAAAGGGAGTAGAGGTTGCTGCCCATCAACCAGGTTCCCCCCTGCCCCAGCCCCGTGAGACTTAAGAAATGGTTTCCTCTTGTTCATCTGGAAATTCTGCATTTATTTCTGCCTTTTAAGGATGACAGGTGTTAATTTTAATATTACTATGTGAGCTTTTAAATGTAAAAGGTACTGCGTAATGCTTTCTGAAAACGTCGTTTTGTCCTCTGGCCTAGCAAATGGTTAAGCAATGCCGCACCAAGAGGGAGAGTTATTGTATGTAAATTGCCCTAGTTTTGTAGTTATATTAACACCCACTTAGGAACCTGTTGAAACAGGTATGAGTACATTGAGACAGCTTATGTTCTAATTATGGGCTATTTATCTTACTTTATGAAGATGCTTAAACAGAACTCACTGCCTCTATGTCCTTCCGTAAGGCATTAAATGATTCGGTCGCATGTCCCTTCTACTTTCATTTTAGGCCTTCCTAGGTTAAACAGAGTGGGTGGTTTTTTTGTTGCCCTCCCAAGAACCTTATTGGAGTATTATGAAGCCTGTTGCTAGCATTTGGACTCTTGCAGGGTTTGAGTAGCTCTGTGTCTCAGGAGTCTTTGGTTGTAATGATCTAAGGCACAAAAGTGACGTTACAGAAAGCTCTTGCCCCACTCAGAAGGAGTGGGGAAAAGGGTTGCTCATGGGGGCGGGGAAGAGTTGGACTAGACCTCAAGAGGTCCCTTCCAGCCTCAGAGATTCTATGAAGGTTGGGTTGAAGCAGCACAGGAAATGCAGCCACGTGGGATAGGGGAAGAGCATGATCTGAATGATAGTGTTTGACTTGCTTTACAGTATCTTTTGGATAATGGTCCAGAATTTTTAAACTTATGTAATGTTTTCTCTCACTCATTCAGTTGCTATCTGCATTTTCCTAGAACTTAAAGTTCAAGAAGAACTAAGTTTTTTTTGAGAGAAAAGCACCAAAACCCAGGAAAATAGTAGTTTGCAGAAGAATGAGTTTCTTTTTGCAGCTCATGTATGGAAGTTGGCCAGGTGTTCCCAGAAACCTTTCCTTACTGGTAAACACTACTCCTTGTTGCTTTTCCAGGTTCCCTGTCCTGCTTTGGGTTGCAAGCCTCCCTTTTCTTGGGCTCAGGCTGCACTCCACAGTGCAATGGTGTCTCATTTGGGATTGAAAGTGCTCTCCCAGTTTAACTGTCTATGATCCACAATTCTTCATTTGCAGTAGAGGCTTCTTTGAGAACATTCTGTTCAAGAAGCTGTGGCAACGAGCTTGATTTTTAATCCTTTTAGGAGAGTGCATTCCTATTTATAAAATTAACCTGAGGAAATATTACAGTCTAAGTCACAAAACACTGTATTTATGTCACATTAGAAAAGAAGGTGTGGTACTAAGTCTCTTACTATAGGAGACTGTTGAGAAGCTTGCAGGAAAGCTAATGCTTTCCAGGCTAAACTAGGCTTAAATTAGCAACTTCCTATATATGCTTTTTCTACTTCAAAATTGTTACTTACCGTTTAAGTGCACTGTACCTGAAGTACTAAATGTAAGGTCCATGAGACTTTGTGAGGCTATCAACACTGTTTGCACTTGGACTAGAGGGACTGAGCATCTTTTGCCTTGTGGAAGCTTCTCTAATACAGGGTATTTTGATTTATATCTTATTTGGAACTCTTCTGACATGTACCCCCCACCATCTATGACTTGTACGTGTCCTGAGTTGATACTTTCTGCACTCCCATCCCTTTACTGCATAAAACTTGTAAGCTGTTCACATTGAATACTGAACTCCTGTCAAAACTTGTTGAACTGGTTTGCTTTCTGTAACTTGTACTTTGACTCAGTTCCTTACTCCCTTAACATGTCCTTCGGGTTGTATTTGTTTTCTGTACCTTACAGGCTTTGCATAAACAGTCTTCCTATTGTTTTCCCAAGTTAGATGGCAAGGAGCTCAAAGACAAGATAGGAGAGAACATGGCTGCTCATCACCTGGTGTTTGGTGGCTAACTGGTGACGTTCTCATATGTGAATAGAGCGTCCAAAGGAGGGCCACAAAGATGATCAAACTGCTGGAGAACCTGCCCTGTAAGGAAACACTGAGGGAGTTAGGTCTTTTCACCTTGGTGACGAGAAGGCTCAGGGGGGATCTCATCACAGTTTTCCAGTACTTAAAGGGTGGCTACAAAGAGGACAGAGGCTCTCTCTTCACAAGGAGCCACATGGAGAGGACGAGGGGCAATGGGTGCAAGTTGCACCGGGAGAGGTTTCATCTTGATACAAGAAAGAAATTTTTTGCAGTGAGAACAATCAACCACTGTAACAACCTCCCCAGGGATGTGGTGGAGTCCCCATCACTGGAGGATTTCAAGATGCAACTGCACAGGGTGCTAGATAATCTCATCTAGGTTCCCTTTACCACAGGAGATTGGACCAGATGATCTTTCGAGGTCCCTTCCAACTTGGACTGTTCTGTGATTCTGTGAATAAACCAGGCAGTGAGACTAATTATCATTTCCAGTTAGTCAGGTGCTATCAGAGGGCACATAAATCAGTCCTCTGACTTCCCGCAGCTTTTTAGGAAAGTGAGTAGAACCCACAAAGTGCGTGTGAGACTTGAGGCTTGGAAATGTCATTTTTATATACCTTTCCAAATAGTGTTTTAGGTGCTTCTCTGGAATATGAAAGGATACTTCCTGATTTCTGCAGAGTATCCACTCTTTTTGAGGGGGGCAGCAGTTCTCCCTCTGCAACCCCCCCATGTAGTGTTGCAGTGTCCCATTTCAAGTAACACTTTCTTCAGTAGTGCTAGGGCCCAGTCATTTTTGTGTGAAGTTTGTCTCAGCCATTCCAACCAGCTACTCCTTTGCTGATAGAAAGTTTCTGCACACAGAGCCTTTGTAATCTGGACGTTCAGAGCAGAGACTACAATTGTCATGTTGTACACTTTATGAAGAGTTTTGTGAGACCTTAATTAGGAAATTTATTCTAGTTTTGGGAGTTGGGAAAGACTAGAAGTGAGTGAGATGGCTGGAGAATGAGAAGCCAGCAGAAGTTGGAACAATCTGTTGTGTTGCCCATTTCCTGCAGAAAACCAC
>NW_008824536.1:2448098-2473556 GCF_000699105.1 Pygoscelis adeliae | reverse complement strand
GAACATAAAACTGTTTCTTGCTGTTGATTTTTGTGAGCGCTAGTTCCTGAGAAATGTGTAGTTTCCGTTTTTTCTCTTCCCCTTCCTTCCAGGCTCTCCTGAAATCTCCACCTGTGTCTGTTGGAGACATCTGGTTGCTGACCTGTTTCTGTGATTAGTTACTGCGGCAACCTCATTGGAAAGCTTTGTGGCACCTTTTTCTTGCTTGTGTTAGCTTTTCAAAGGTGTCACCTCTGTTGCTTGGAGCTGTAGAGAAGCCAAGTGCGAGGAAAAGTCTTTCCTGGGCAAAGGGGATGGGTCTTAAAATTGAGTAGTTGGTTGCATTCAGATGGAAGAATAGGTAGAACTGAGATTTGGGGACTGTAGTGGTGGCTGGTTGTAGGTACTTCATGATGAGCAGCTATGGAATGTTAGTGAGTTTTTTCTTTTGAAATAACTTCGCATTTTTCTATGTTATCCAGAGAGGAATGCAGATACTGAAAACAATCTGAATAACCAAAGAAACAGCAGTGAAATCAAGCTGTTTGTAAAACCTTTATTGAATCATGAGTATTCTTTCAACAACAAGGCTGTACGCACAACTGTCTGCTGCAGAATCCACAAATAGGAAAACAGCACCAGGCATTAGATCTTTAAAAAAAAAAAAAAACTCAAACAGAAGTGCAAGAGGGATGAATTAAAAATTTGAGGACTTTATGCTGCATTTGCTCTACAGTCAGTTTTTAGATGCTCTTGGGTGTAGGCATCGGAATGGCTACAGCCTTTTTTAACTTGTGTTAATAGAAAAGGCTTGTGTTAATAGAGGATTAGTGGCAGCTGAGCTAAATAGATGTGTTTGAATTGTACCTTTAAGCAAATATAGAATTAGAGCAAAGAACAAAGCACTAGTGTTATGCCTTTTTTGTTGTCTTAAGAACACTGGCTTGTTTATCTTAAAAGGCAGATGGCCACTTTATGTACCATGAGACTGCACTGTATACTAACAATTTCAAATAGAGAGAGGTGGAGAAATAATAGATTCAGACATGAGAACTTGACTGGCATTCCCCTTGAGTTTGAGTAGTGAAGATGTACATTCATCTGTAATGTATGTTTTAGCAAGCATTCCGTTTATGCTAACAGACATGAAAATGGGGGAGCTGTGGTAGAGTAACAGACTAGCTCTGTGGTAGGTTAAAAAAAGTAAACCTTAGAGATAGTTGAAACTGAATACAGGCAAGACAATTAAGAAGATTGTCTAAGACTGCACATCTGCACTAGTCAAAGTTGTCTTTCCTCTGACAGTTAAAATATTGCAGCCTGTGAGATTTTTTCGTTTTCGCTGACAACTACCTGTCTTCTATAATTAGAAATGCAGTTTACTGCCCTCTCAGGAGAGATGAAAAACTGGCCATGATGAATTTGTCGTGTACTGCTACAGTGTTCTGTATTTGAGATCAAGAGTAAACTGTGCAAAAATATCCCCCAAATGCAAATTAAATTTTATGTTTATAATACTTCTTTTCTAAATTACTGTAAAGAAATCATCATGTCTTATTTTCTCGTTAAGGTCAGAAAGAATGGTCGCTTATTCTGTCGTCATCTCAGATATTGCAGGTTAAGTAATTTTTAGCTCTTTCCATTGAGCCTTGCATGCTGGGCTGAAAATTGGTGGTTCAGAAGCTGATTCATGTGCAGTTCATGTGCTCCTGCCTTAGATTTGGTGCTGTTTATGAGAAAAGGTGGAGCAGGCTGATGTCAGTGACTACAGTTTCAGTCATCTGATTTGAGTCTGCCACCAAAGGACTGTCAGAGCATCAAGCTGCTTCTCAGACTTTATTTCAACAAACTGAATGCACTGCATTGTTCAGGCTTCTTACTGTGAAGTATTATCTTAGCTAATCAAAAACTTCTTTCCTCTCTTATTCCTGCTCTCCAGTTCAGAAAAATGCAGGCCACAGTGACAAGGTTAGTCTCATCAGTATCATATACAAAAGAATAGTAGTGCCTGACTTTGCTGTTCCGCTTTGTATACACCCCACAATAACGTTAGGTCTTACAGCTTTAAACTTTGAATTCATTTCATCTGCTGTACTCATTACATGTTTTTCAGTGTCACAGTTGTCTTTTAGGATACGATCCCCAGTCTGTAGATAAGCTAGATCAATGACCTAATATCTGACCGTGTCTAAAGCCTAGGTTATTTGAACAGTCCTGCTCTTATTCAAGCTGTGACCGCCTGTGTGCTAATTATAGGTTACAGTTATGCTAATATTGGTGTTATCCTCTAATTCTCTAACTTTGTCATCCTCAATTCTTGTGTTTACTTCCTGGAAAACTGAAAGAGGGGGGCATAGCACACATCTATGCCAAAATGCATTAGAAACAGCACCATTCAATGAACCCCCATTGCTTGGAGATGTCTGTTAGTTCTTAGTATATATAAGCTATTTTTTGTATGTATGTACAGTGCTTGATTTTAATCAGAATATTACGAGGCATGAAGCCTCATGCTTCGCAGACGTGAAATGTCTGCAGTTTCAGTTGGTCAACAGAGCCACATAGTTCTCCCAGGCGTGCTTTACAGGACTGATTTCTGTGAAATTGTGTTAATTTACTACAGTTACTCATTTAATTTGTTATCGCTTGCATCCAGTATGGTGTTTTCCTGTTATTTTGCCTGGATTAATATGGAGCTAAATAGTTTACAGTTACGTGTGCATCTGAAACAGTATTTAGAATATTAAAATTCTGTTCACTGGGTTCAAGCAGGATCCTCCACTTGCCTCTCTTTAAGATCAGTCCCAGTAATGTGGACTCATCATCCCCGTGGGCCACATTATTAACCTTATTATTAACACTGTCAGCTCTGTTTTATAATATGGGCTACTGCTATTCTGGGCCGCTATTGTCTTGAAAGCCACTTTTCTGTGATCTTTATTGATCCAAGCGCTTCAGAGTTTAGCTGCAAGTGAGGCATGATCTAAGGAAAACGCTTTAGGAAGTGGCCCGTGGCTGCGCAGCTCCCTTCTTCAGAGAGCCGAACAGCCAGGGAGCATGTCGTCTTTGGAAGAAACTGCATACCTGAGCTTGCAGTATACAGCCTCTGCTAGCTCTGTACAGAAGAAGTATCAAGGTGCACCTCTGTTTTGAGAACAGTGACTTTTCGAGTTGTTTGCTGTTGTAATCTTTGTTTTTGTGATGAGGATCCGTGACACCATTAAATGAGATGGAAGGAAACAAGATAAGAGAAAATCAGTTGTTATGAGGAGAGGAATGCCTGTTCCAGGTTTTTTCCCCTGTTTTTGAAATGTATAGTAGGGTGGGAGAAAATATATAGGTCAGGAAGGTAGACTTGATGACAACATTGTAGGGCCTTTCTGAGGCCCTGAGATCATCTAAAAGAGCTAGAATAAGTGGTACAAAGTCATGAAATAACTAGCAGATACTTAATGAGAGTAAAGAAATGCTTGTGAGATAAGCCTGTACTCAAGAGGAAGATTTAAGTTAGTTAAAGGACAGGTTTGCCACTATGCCTAGACTAGTACCAGCTAAATCATGGGCTGAAGAAGAAACATGGTGGTGAGATGGTATCTTAATTACTTGTGAAACTCTGGCTACTGGACTCTGTACTTCTCCTTAATATTTTGTCTGAAGCGTTACTGACTAGCATTTTAATGACACAGATTGTGTGGTAGTGCTATACCCACTTTCAACCCCTAATGCTAAGTAAATAGTATGCTAGAGTATGACAGCAGTAGTAGCGTGAAACTTGTTTAGCATGGCGTTGCGTTCACAAATTGTAAATATGCTCATGTGATGAACTTTGTTCTTCTTGCACTTCCAGATGGATGGAGGCCTGTCTGAATGAGGAGCTGCCTCCCACAACAGAGCTGGAAGAAGGATTGAGAAATGGAGTCTACCTGGCCAAACTTGGAAACTTCTTCTCCCCTAAAGTGGTTTCTGTGAAGAAAATCTACGATAGGGAACAGACTAGATATAAGGTAAGAGCTGTTGGCCATAGATACTGCTTTAGGTAGACATCTAAAATAGGAAAATGTGCACACGGAGGTACTGTGAGCAAATAAGCAGAAAGTTAGTTTCTATTGGTATTACCTGAGAAACTCCACCTTCAGTCTAGAATATTGGTTAAGTTGGAGGAGGGTAGACTCTTAGCTTTATATCTGAGCTTGCACTCATGTGAAAGAACTTGTCATAAACAGTCAATATAATCGTATATAGAAGACTTCTGACTCCTTTTCTGTAAGAGTACTGTTTCACTGTCCGTCTTAATGAACCTCCCTGCTGTTCTTGGCAGCTGTGATATTTTGTTTCTTACTGCCCTCCCCCTTGTTCCTGCCTATTTTTATTTCAGGCAACTGGCCTCCACTTCCGGCACACAGATAATGTAATCCAGTGGCTGAATGCCATGGCTGAGATCGGTCTCCCCAAGGTAATTTCTATGTTGTACGTGCAGATAAATAATCTCAGAAAAGCTTTACATTCCGTGGAAGCATTGCTGTTGTACAAAAGTCAGCAGACTTCATCTAGTTAATTCTTCATTTTCTAGATTTGCGTCCCTATAGAAATTCTCTCCTAAAACTTGCTGAAAGATTTCATACCGCTATGTGTGTGAGAATGGCTAGGAGCAAAATAATTCCACCTTCTGTACCATAACCTTAATATCACTAATCTTGCATAACATCTGCATTACATTGTTCTTGCCATGCATTCTTTTGAGCAGTATCTGAGCTACAGTTTGATTGTGGAAGCTTTTTTAGAAATCTATGCTAAAAGAAGCAGCACAACAGAAATTACTATGTTCTCCATTTCTTCAGATTTCCCTATGAAATTTTCACATCAAGTTGAAATGTTCCTGGTGTAGCTTAATCAAATATAAATTATTGGCTTCACTAGGGGAATGGCCAGATAAACTCCTCTAAGTTAATAAACACTGTTACATGAATATGTATGGAACTGTGGTAGTGTTGTGCTTATAGTCAAGTTGTGTACATGGATAGTAAGTAAATTTTTTTAACATGTTTTTTGTTGTTTTTTGTAAGCCATGTTATGCTTAGTCTTGCCAAAACTAGGCCTTGCGTAGTTTAATCTGATGTAAGTTTTGTTTGCATACGTGCTTGCAAATTGAACACTTTATTTTTGGCAAAGTTTTTCAAATAACTTGTTGAGATTTACTAGTTGAGCCTTGCTGGGATTTATGATGATCTTACAGGAAGAAATTTGGGATTAGGAAATACTGAAATATGGTGTTAAGGTTGTTAGGTGAAAATAAATGAGGAGGGAGCTAGAGGGAGAGAAGTTCAGTGCCAGGTATGAGGCAAGATTTTCAGATGTAAGTGGGTTTTTGGGGGAAATTAATGTGTGAGGAGATGTTAAAGAAACTGGGCTGGAGTCCAGTACATTGACAAAGAGATATTGGTGCTTTAAGTATTTTCCCATGCAGAAGAGCCAGGGAACTGATGCTGTGGAATTGTGAGGGTCCTTCCGTTGCTCTTGCCTTTACAGAAAGAGCAATGCTATTTTGTGCTCATAGGGAACAGCAAAGAACCTTCCAATAACTAGAAAGTAATGTACCTTGTCAGCACTTCTGAATGAGTTGACACTTGCAGTATTAGCCCCTTGTGTTAAACTTTGAAGACCTTTGCATTTGAGACTGTCTTAAAGCTTTTGGGTCCAGCTAACTGAAAATGTAGTATGCAGGGCACCTCGGTGCCGGTCTCAGTTTCCCTTTGTCACTGTCTCTTCCCTTGCTTCTCAACCCCATTTAGTCCAAACAAAATCTTCTCTTCTCTTGTATTTTTTTCATCTCTTGGCTTTCACCAAAGTCCTCGTTAATACCTCATGACCCAGTATCTTGGTGGGCACACAAAAGAAAGGGTGTACTCATCCACGTGTGTAGAACGTGGGCAGGAAAAGGGGAGCCCTGGTTTGGGTGGTAGAAACAAAAGGAAGGATTGGTGCTTCAAGTAGGAGAAATGTTGGGCCAGGGCAGAGAAGCTTGAAGAGTTTTGTTCTGTGGCCTGTTTCATTAGTGTACTGCAGAAGAATTGGGCTTATTTACGCAATTTGGCTATATAGAGTGAGTATAATTCAGTCTGTTAACTTTGTTTTATCTTTAGATATTCTACCCAGAAACTACAGATATCTATGATCGCAAGAACATGCCACGCTGTATCTATTGTATTCATGCACTCAGGTAAGGCGTGCCAGGCAGAAATCCAGTTGCTTCTGAAATCTTTCTGCAAAGCTGAAAGGTGAGAGGGGAGAGAGCTGAACTGAAAGCTGGATGAGGACAAATTTTCTAGCAGAAAAATCTTGCCAGGTCAAAGCAAAGGTCCGTGAAGCCAGTATTTTGCCTTGTGCAGTGTTCAAATCACATGCTGAAGGAAAAAGAACCAGTCAGTATGTTGTGATTACTACCTTCCCATCCCAGTTCTCACCCTCCCTCTACTGTCTGAGGCAGAACTAAACATTTTTGGGCTTAAAGGAAAGCCTGAAGCCCTAAAAGGTGTTTATGAGAAAGGAAAATATTAGTTTATCTAGGGATCAGTCAGTGTGGTCACAGTATTGTACTGGAGTATGTGTATCTTGATGACCACAGTAAGTGATCAAGCAGGAACTGTTATTGAAAGGTCTTTTAAATTTTAAAATCTCACATAGACTGAGTAGGATAATCCCAGCTCTTGAGAAAACTGGGAGGATTCGTTTGTTGATGCTTTGCTCTTCAGTTTGACAGGATGGCACATTGCATGTGGTTTTTTTTTATTTTTGGGGGATTTGTTGGTTTTTTGGGTTTTGTTTTTTTCCCTGGCTAGCTGGTTTGAATGTAAGTGTGGCTTTTGGAACATGTTGAGTTATTTAAAAAGGATTCCTTTTGTAGAATTTACTAGGTGATTGAATGCTGGATTGTATACATTTGGGTCTTCATCTGTTGCTTGCTCAGTTTCAGTTCTCAAGAATGGCTTGTTCTGCTCTCTGATCTGTTGCCAGTGTGAAATCCATGGAGATGGATTGCATTTATCTGAATGTTATCTGATATTTCAGATTGCTGTAGATGAAATTATTATTTATAGAAGTGAGCTTGATCCCAACTTTAGATCTACAATGAGTTATCTCTGTAGAATAAGTAATTTGGAGTTTATAGAGCAGTGAGGAGTAGACCTGTGGTGGGGTACACTGCCACTATCAAGACCAATGCTCCTTTTTGTTTAGGTTATGGCAAAGTTCCTCCCTCGCTGGCAGCTTTGTGATAGCTACTGTAGCTACTTTATGCCAGGAGTTGGCTGGCATATATTCTTGTTACATGTTCTTCGTTATATCCTGGCTGTTCTGTCCCCCCCCGCCCCAGTAGTCTGAATTGTGGACAATTACCAAGCTTCCCAAGAAAATTAAGTTTGTTGTTGCTGTACTTTCTAGAACATATAATAGGAGAAGAAAATTAATTCAGGGAGCAAAATTAATAGATGCAAACAGTCCCAATAGTTAAGGCTGTAGAAGCTATAATCTTTCATCTAATAATACCTTTTCCATACTACTTAGTTTTTTCAGTTGTTAACCTTTTTGGCTGAAACGTTCCGTAGCCAATTCCTCTGCAAAGGCAGCCTCCTCAAGATTTTATCATTTAAATAATTTTACTTATCAAGGAAAGAAAAGTAATTCTGACATGTAAATATAAATATGGAAAAGGATGTTTTTATAAAAACTTGTTCTTTTTTCAGGCTTAGTGCCAAAGTATATTCCTGTTCAGAAATAAAGATCTAGAATGCAGTTTTGTTGACAGTCCATAGGTCAGAAATATTCCTGCCTGATGTTTGTGTTTTGTTTTGTAAAAAAAAATCTGCTTAGATTTATAAAGATTGGAGATTTACATTTGACATGTTGAGGTCATGTGAAAAGGTGGAATTGCTTACTTTCTATTTTCCAATCACGTTAAAACTGAGTTTATCGGAGGAATGGATATTTACTTTATTAATAGCTTATTTTTAATGTTCCTGTATAATCAGGTATTTTAATAGAGGGTAACGTTTCCATGATCTGTGCTGAGCCAGCACAACAGGCAAAAAGGAGAGGAGTTGCTTCTTTTTCCCCAGTCCCATTTGTCCCTAGATGTATGGATTAATCCCTCCTTTGTAGCAGTTCCATTTCTCATCAGGCTCCAAGTGAATACGTTAACACCATTTTAGTAAGCCAAATCAGCTTAGTGAATATTTCCCTCCTGCTCGGCACCGGTGAGGCCACACCTGCAGCACTGTGTCCAGTTCTGGGCTCCCCAGCACGAGAGAGACACGGACATACTGCAGAGAGTTGAAGGAAGGCTCACTGAGATCATTAATGGACTAGAGCATCTCTCCTATGAGGAAAGGCTGAGAGAGTTGGGACTGTTCAGCCTAGAGAAGAGAAGGCTCCGGGGGAATCTCAGCAATGTGTGTAGCTATCTGAAGAGAGGGTGCAAAGAAGATGAAGCCAGGCTCTTTTCAGTGGTGCCCCGTGACAGGACAAGAGGCAACTGGCACAAACTGAACCACAGGAGGGTCCCTCTGAACATCAGGAAACACTTTATTTACTGTGAGGGTGACCAAGGAGTGGCACAAATTGCCTAGAGAAGTTGTGGAGTCTCCACCCTTGGAGATATTCAGAAGCCATCTGGACATGATCCTGGGGAACCTGGTCCTATGTGACCTTGTTTGAGGAGGGAGCTTGAACAAGATGAACTTGAGAGCTCCCTTCTAGCCTCAACCATTCTGTTATTCTGTGGAGACTTCAGAGTGGTGGACCAGTTATGTGCAGCTGAGGGGGGAAGAGAGGAGTCAGCTCACCCTCTTGGTGATTATGAGCTGTTATGTTGGCTTACTTGAGTGGCTCCTTGAATCTGTATCTCCTAAATTTATCTGTGTCATTGTCAGAACCACAAGGAAAAATTACTAGTTCTAATTATTTGCTTATTTTCTTTTCTAGCCTGTACCTGTTCAAACTGGGTCTTGCCCCTCAGATTCAGGATTTATATGGGAAGGTGGACTTCACAGGTAAAAAAAAAAAAAAAAAAAGGTGGTAAAAGTGCTGATATGTGAGCTGCCTTTATCTCATACTCTACTAGACATTGTATAGATCAATTGAAGGATTGTTATTGTTGATATCTTAAATGCAAATTAACTTCAAAATTAATGGCTGTGAGACGTTCTGGTAATTTAAGAAAAAGGTTTGATTTGGGTGCTTCTGAGCCAGGCTGTTAAATAGCCATCGGTTCACTAATCATTAATTTCACAAATAACAGCCCCTTAACTTTTTTGCCACTGTTGTAAGATCCTTAAACCTTGCCTCCATCCCCTTGGGAGAGGTTTCAGTTTGGAACTTGGTAAACAGTTCTGATCTCCCTTGACAGTTTAAAGTAGAGGTGCCATCAGCTGAAGAAGAGTTTGCCAGCTGATCTGCTGCAGGAGATTCCAGCACAAAGTCTCATGTCCAAATGCCTCCTCAAGGTTTCAGTTCCTTGATTTTTGCAAGAGTCTCAAATTCTGTGTTTTGCATTAGTGAGGTTCCTGCCTGAGGGCACGCATCTGATTTAAAAGGTGTATAAACTTTATTTTCCTGCAAAACAGTTGTTGACTGTACCTATAAAATGCTAAGCTATCAACTCTCTTTGAGTTTTATGGTATTTAGCAACAGCCTGTCTCAATATCCTCCATTCACTCTTCTCACCACAGTCTCTCTGTGGGGAAAAAAGAATGCTAAAATACTGCCTGTGCATTTTCCTGACCTGTTGGCAGCAGTAGTTGAGGCACCTCAGAATGATGGAGTTTGTTTCCAGCTCCTCATGAAAGTCGTGTGTTGTTTTCTAGTGAGAAAGACTACAGAATATTCCCATATGAGTGTCTGGGAGAAATGTAGATTTTAGGAAATTGTGTAAAATACCTATCAGTTTTCATTTATTTTGTTTCACTTACTGAGTTATATTCGAAGTATTATTTAAACAGTAGTTGTAATTTAGTGTAGTTATCCTAAATTTTTTTGTAGCAGCAGTTGGTATAGCAGTGCTGATTCCTAATGTGTTTAAGCCTGCATAACACTGTTTTTATGTATGTTTCAGAGGAGGAAATCAGTAATATGAGGCTTGAACTGGAGAAGTATGGTATTCAGATGCCTGCCTTCAGCAAGATTGGAGGAATTCTTGCAAATGAACTTTCTGTGGATGAAGCAGCATGTAAGGAAAAATGGAGTTTCGTTTTATATGATTATTCAAATGAGCAGATTAGACTTTTTTTTTAAGTGTTGGTTTTAATGCCCCCTGTTCTAAGACAGTACAGTCCTTTTGATAAGCCTTTTGAAAGACTGGGAAGAGAGGGTTTTCTTTCCCTTGTGTATTTTTTTTTTTTCTTTTCTTTCTGGAACATGATGATTTGACTAGCTAGAGTATCGTAGTAGGGAAGTACGCTGCTATTTTTTGTCAAGAATGCAAAGCCATGATAGAATGAGAGGTACTTTGATAATTCTTTTGCTTTCCAGTTAATTTCCAGATAATTCTTCTGCTCTTTCCAGTTAAGTTCTCAATTTTTAACAGAGCTGTTGTGTTTGGGACTAACTGGCAGACTGTGACTTGTTTTTCAGTACATGCTGCTGTCATTGCCATTAATGAAGCAATTGACCATCAGGTTCCAGCTGACACTCTTATGGCAATGAAGAACCCTAATGCCATGCTAATAAATCTCGATGATCAACTGGAATCCACTTACCAAGACACACTCTACAGAGCAAAGCAAGACAAGATGGAGAATGCTAAAAATAGGGTAGATCAATTCTTCTTTCAAACCATCTATTTGCATGCATTGCAATTTTGTATTGCAGTGTAAACTGTGGGGAATTCACAGAATGTGTGTTACAGTCCTGTATGTAGAGTGTTAGGTGGATTTACTCCTGGTGGTATTCTAGTATGTTCCCCAGTAACCTGTTGTCTTATTGTAGAAGACAGGCAGCAGTTAGCTGTGTTACTCTGCTTAGCTGTCTGAAATACGGGCCGCATAGATACAGAATTCATGTCAGCCTTTATATGTTGGGAATGCTATCCCTCTATTTTCATACAATATAGATACGTTTTCCTAACAATGAAATGATGAGCAAAACCGATCCTCTCAGAAGGGGTCAATGTTGTTTTAGAACGCTGTATGTCAAATGCCTAGCTATGTGTACTGCTTTCTATGTTGTGGAGCTCTATTGTGTGGTCATATAGAGCCATTACACTGAAATAAGGTGTTTCTAGGCTGTCTGTATCAGAGTGTGAGTATATTTACTTTATATGTATTTACTTCTAGGGCTTCTTTTAGCATGTGTTAGAGGTAGCCTATCTATGACCTATCACAGTTCTATATAGATATACAGTTATCCTCCCTGACCTTTTCAATGAGAAGATCTATGAGGGCAAAGGAAACTGTAGAAACACTGATTAATTTTTATTTCATCTTCAGATTGCCTCAGAAAATTCAGAGAGAGAGAGAGATGTGTATGAAGAACTTCTGACTCAAGCTGAGATTCAGGGAAACATCAATAAAGTGAACAGTAGGTATCAGGCTAAAGTAATAGTCTTAATTAAAAGAGTACTTAAAAATGATACCTGTGCTCCTCCTCGCTTTCTGTAATGTTAACAAAAGTGGAAGACAGCTCCCCTGTTTTTGTGGGATTTTTTGGTGGTGTTTTTTTGGGGTGTTTTTTTTTTTTACTCATTATTAGTACATAGTTGTAAGCTGAATTCATTTTGACTTCTGTTGCCCTTCCTTTAGGAAATGGATTGTCTGTGTTGCTGCCCGCCCCGCCCCCCTCCCCAATTCTTCATCTTGAGTAATGCATGCTATTTCGAACCTTAAGCCCCTTTTTCGAGTACGACTTTGCAATTGACTTTGGAAGTCTTCCATTCAGATTACATACCTAACTTGCTATCCATCAGATCTAAAAGTATTTATTTCTGAGCAGTGGGTTATATAAACCATGGGACTTCCTCATTTAATGTTTTTCTCAAAACTCTGCTTTACTGTTGCTAGCACACGCAGCCATATCAAAGATTGGCCTAGCTTTGGAACAAGGAGATGCATTAGCGCTGTATGAAGCTTTGGCAACACCAGCCCTGGGACTCCGAGGACTGCTACGAGAAAATTGTGACTGGTATTTCAAGCAGTTTTTGAGTGATAGACAACAGAAACAGGAGGTATGGAAAAGTCCAGATTACCCTGATTCATGAGGTTTTCCCCCCACCTTTCACCATACCACTGTATACTAATCACTTGCTATATACCTGCATTACAGTTTAGTGTTGGTTTGAAAAAGTTAATGCTAAAAGACAGAAGCATACAGTAAGCATAGCTATCATTTAGTATTCATCTCTGCATATGAAAGGCGAATATAATGCTTGTATGTATGTATATATAATTACAATACTTTCACCAAACCTTAAAATACTAAGTCGTGTGTGTACAGAACCATTATAATATAGATGCATCTTCCCTCTCATTTTACTATTGTTAGTACCCAAATAATGTGGATATTTGTGTTTTATAAATACTGACCAGATAAGCATATGCTACTTTCACTGTGGAGAACCCCACCATACACCATTTGTAGATGTGGTGCTTAGGGACATGGTTTAGTGGTGGACTTGGCAGCGTTAGGTTTATGGTTGGACTCTATTATCTTAAAGGTCTTTTCCAACCTAAACGATTCTATGATTCTATAACTAAGGTTAACCTTCGTTTCTCATTTCAAGCCAACTCTTCAGTGGATTTTATTTGCAGGCTGCTTATGTATGCTGCTCATAAAATACACAGAATAGTTTTTAAAACCAGCTTTGTCTCAATTATCACAATGTCATATATGTTAATAGGGAAAAAATATGCTGATACAAAGATGGTTACTATTGCATCTCTTCAATGAATGATTTTTTTAAAAGCTGCAGCAAGGTAGATAAGTAAGATATTGCATGCATTTGGATCTAGGAAAAATACAGACAAGTCAGTTATATAGTTACAACAAACTAGACCTTGGTGGATGCATAGGTGCTTGTATGTCATAGCTAGAAAATGCAATGACATGACCCAACAGCACCTGCTGGAAGACCTGTCAAGGAGGAGGAGATGAGATGGCTTTTGCACTCTAGGGAGTGTAGAAAGACCTAGAAAAGTTCAGACTGCACAATTACAGTAAGAGGCTGAAGAAACATATTTGTTCGTAGGGCCTTTGAACCACAGTTTGGAGTAGAAGTAGTGTATGACAAGAAGTCAGAGAGCTGAATCTGTAGTAAGGCCTGGCAGTTTAAATTGAGGTCCTGAATAAATGTCAGGTTTGCATTTCTGTTTATTTTTGGAGAGGGTAGCTATGCATTATCATAAGGCTTTTAAATCTTACCACTGTTAAATCATCAGGTACTGGAGCAGACCTCATTGATAGTATAAGTCTTAAATCACCAAAGCTGGCAGGTGGGAAACAAACACTCAGTGTCAGGCACCAAGTAATCATACGTAATTCACTGTTGTAAGCCACTGCTTAGCTGAATATTGCATCGTTCAGCATATTTAATGACAGCAGTTAAAGGCATGAGGACAAATCAGAGTGTGTTCTCAGTGCTGACAAACCTGAAGTGAGCCTCAGAATGCCATTCACACCGCTTTGCTCACAAAACTGCCCTTTTAGTTTTCTGTTAAGTCAGCAAACGAGGTCAAGCTTCTGGGCTGACCTTTCTTATGCAGTACACTACAGAATGAAGGTGGTAATCAAACCCCCATACCATGTTTGTTCCCAAATTGTCGGAGGTATCTGGCCTAATCTTTCACAGGAATCAACAGGGCAGGGTGATCATGTCTCCAAGTGAGGAAGTGGTCGGCTGGGTTGGTAAGCAAAGGGTGTAGAGCGATGTGGATGAGAGACAAGGCTGAAGGGAACCTACCTCTAGCACATGTACAGAAGTGATGAGAGCAGTGTTATAAGGGAATCTCTTACCCTTTTCCTAGGAAGTCAACATGACTGGGTGCCTCTCCGAAGTGCCTGTACGCTAATGCGTGCAGGGTGGGGAATGAACAGGGGGCATTAGAGGTCTGTGTGCAGTGGCAGAGCTGTGATGTCACTGGGATCACAGAGATGTGGTGGGATAGCTAGCAGAACTGGAGTGCTGCCATGGGTTGGATACAGGTCTGTTAGGAAGGACTGGCCAGGGTGGCGATGAGGGGAAGTAGCCATTTGCGTGAGAGAGCAGCTGGAATGCGTGGTGCTCTGCCTTGAGCTGTATGATAAACAAGTTGAGAGCTTATGGGTCAGGATTAGCAGGCAGACCAATGTGTAAGACATTGTGGTGGGTATCTGCTGCAGACTGCCTGATCAGGCAGAAGAAGTAGGTGAGGCCTTCTTCAGACAAGTGGAAGATGCCTTGTGTTCATGGGCCTCAGTCCTCCTGGGCGACTTGACCTACCTAATCTGCTGTAAGGGCAACACAGCAGGGCATAAGCAATCCAGGACATTTCTGGAGTATGCTGGTGATAACTTCTTGGCATACGTAACTGAGGAGTTGATGAGGGAAGGTCCTTTCCTGGACCTAATACAGACAAGGAAGAAGTGGTTGGAGATGGGAAGGTCAGGGGCAGCCTTGGGTGCAGTGACTATGAGACAGTGTGATGATAGAGTTGAGGATCTTGAGAGGAGAGAACTAGGTAAAAAGTGGGATCACAACCCTGGCCTTCAGGAGAGCCTGAAGATCTGTTCGTGGATCTGTTTGGAAGAATCCCGTGGACTACGGTCCTGGAAGAGAGGTCCGGGAGAGCTCATTGACTTTCCAAGGGTCACCTCCTCCAAGCTTGAGAATGGCCTATCCTGATGAGCAGAAAGTCAGGCAAAAGTGGCGGGACGCCTTCATGGATGAACTAAAGAACTTCCCACAAAGCTCAGACAGAAAAAGGAAGCATACAAGAGGTGGATGGAAGCAGGGTCAGGTGACTCAGGAGGAATATAGAGATGCTGTCTAAGCATGTAGGGTGGGGTTAAGAAAGCCTAAGCCCAACTGGACCCGAATCTGACAGTGAACCTGAAGGGCAATGAGAATGACTTCTACGTAGATACATCGGCAGCAAAAGGAAGGCTAGGGAAAATTTGGGGCTGCTGTTGAGTGGGGCAGGGGAGCAGATGACAGGGAACACAAAGGCTGTGGTACTGAATACCTTCTTTGCCTCTTACTTTACTGATAAGATTTTTCCCTTGGGAATCCCAGGCCTCTGAGACCAGTGGGAAAGTACAGAACAAGGAAGACTTACCCCTCAGTAGAGGAGGATCAAGTTAGCAACCATTTAAACAACTTGGACAAGGGAGCTGGTAGGCTGCATTCGCGAGTGCTGAGGGAGCTGGCCTGTGTGATTGTGAGGCTACTCTAGGCAGTCTCTAAAAGTTGGGGGAGGTTCCTGAGGACTAGAGAGTGAATGTCACCCCTATCTTGAAGAAGGGCAAGAAGGAGATATAGGGAATTATAGGTCTGTCAGTCTCACCTCAACATTACATTTTCCTCAAAACATTACATTTTCCTCAAAACATTACAGTGTTTTGAGGAAAAGCTGAGTTTTTTAATTTTTATTGAGCTGTTTGAAGTGAATAATGAAGACATTGTTTCGCCCTCCTGGTTTCTTTTTTTTCCCTCAGGCTGGCCTTACAGGTCCTCTGCAGAAAGAAGAGTTGCAGTTGGGAGTGGATGCTGCTAACAGGGCAGCCCAACAGTATCAGCAAAGTAAGGATCAGCAGAAATTATTGCAGCAAAGTGACCATGGATGTGATCAAAAGGATGAGACAGCACAATATTTGAGTCTACATGGGGATACATGAGGTCTCTCTCAAACTGTTATAAATGTTCTTTAAGTACTTCACGGCTGCTAAGAATATTGATGGTTGCCGTGATTATTTGTAGTGTCTTTTATCCAGCTCTTACAATACTGCTGGAGATAACAACATATAATTTGAAATACTAAGAAACATGGAACTTTTGTGTCCACCTTAAATAACCTCTTTTTCTAGAATGCTTGTATGAGTTTTTGTGCTATGGATCTGTGAAGGAAATCTGGATTGCTCCGTGAGGTGTGAAAGCTGATTACCTGCTGACCATTGACATAAATCTTACTTGGTTTGAGCTACAGAACCTTTAACTGTTTCTAAATATCAGGTAGCAAATAAAATGCAGATCACGATGGCTGCTTGTTTTTTGATTGATGCTTCTGACACCATGCAGAGCTCAAGAATGTTCAGTTCTGGCTGTGCAGGAGCAATTAGTTCAATTTGTAATAGGTAGAAAGGAGACTACTAGAGATCTGGGGAGAGAGGGTTTAGAATACAAGAGGAAAATAGTGAATGCCTAATAACTAGGAGGCTACCTTCGAAGTACCTTACTTGTTCAGCATGGAGCTTGGCATTTGTTTACCTACTTGCGCTATTTTAAAGTTAGCCAACTATAGAGTGCCTGTTACTGCCTTGAGCAGGATAGACGTAGGATAGATGTAGACAGAAGAAAAAGTTGTTACTACTCATCCATCCAAAAATTTGCCATTATGAGGCTTCTTACTATCGGAAGACTGAAATGGTGAAACAGTCCTTTGATAACCAGGTGAAAAGGTGAACTGGTTTTAAACATGAGCTGTATTTTAAAGAAGGCATTACGTATTTTAGTTGTCTGCAATAATGGAAGACTAACTGGGGAAGTATGGATCAGGAAGCTTCACTCACTTCCTGCAGCTAAGGGAATTATTCTTTTTCTTGTTAGGTATCTGATTACTGAGTAGAATAGAAGTGCTCTTATTACTGGGGACTCAACTGTCTGCCTTCCTCGTTCTTTATGCTACCCCTTTGAACTTCTAGGGCTGGCAGCAGTAGCCAAAATTAATTCTGCAATTCGAATGGGTGATGCTGAGAAGACTGTGGCAGAAATGATGAATCCAGAGGCCCAGTTACCAGAGGTTTATGTATTTGCTGCAGATCTTTACCAAAGAGAGCTGGCCACCTTGCAGCAACAGAGCCCTGAAGTAAGTACCACGTTCTCTCTTATTTCTGGAAGTTGGTATGGATCACCGGGTCTACCTTGTCTGTTTCGTTAAATGTGTTCTCTGGAACAAACCTGTCTTGAGTCTTCATAGAACTGCTTTGGTGTTCAGTCTGTTATGATGTGAAGGTTAATACCTGAATCTTGAGCTACTTGGCCCTGTAAGATTCTGCTTTAATCTCCTACTTAGTGGTCTAGCTTTCTTTATGATATTCATCTTTCTACTTCTATATCATAAAGGTTGTCCCTTTGCTTTGTTATATGTCTGTTCTGACTACTCTGTTCTGTGTTCTATGTGCAGCAATAGTTTGTGAAGAGTGAGTAGAATTAATTTGTTGTCCTCTTTGTACACAGGGTAACCTCACCCATCCAGAATTATCTGTTGCTGTAGAGATGCTGTCTTCTGTGGCCCTGATTAACAGGGCTTTGGATTCAGGGGATGTGAATACAGTGTGGAAACAACTGAGCAGTCCTGTCACAGGGCTTACAAACATTGAGGATGAGAACTCTCAGAGGTGGATATTTCAGGGAATCATGTCTGTCCTTGATGTTGCTTATATTCTGTGACTTTTTGAATCTTTTTTCCCCCCTCTTATACTTTACGTTCTTTCTACATTATTTATTACCGCATTGATTTCATCTCCGTTGGCTCTTGCATCTTGTTTTTGTGATTACTGTTTCTTAGTGATCTGATTTCTGTGCTGTCTCTCAACACTTTCTCGCGGATTTCACGTTAAAGCCGTGTTGTGGTACCATTAGGTTGTCACTAATACTACGCCAGCTCACCCACCGTGTTCTTTGCCCTGGACCCTCATTCGGTGTTTTAATGCTTTTGTTGATTATTTCATGTTTGGGCTGACCATTCTGCACGCAGCCTTTCCTCTTTCTCTTCTTCCCCCTTCTCATATTCGTTCCAGTTTCAATCCTCATGTTACCTCTTCCACTTTATGTACAATTCTCATGCTGTGTTGTGTGTTCCCTGGCCAGCTTCTTGCGATGTGATGTTTGTTGGTTTTGGGTTTTGTTCTTTGACAGATATGTTGATGATTTGATGAAGCTGAAAGCTCAAACACGTGCAGAAGGAAATGAATTTATCACATGGAATGATATCCAGTCATGTGTTGATCGTGTGAACGTAGTTGTGCATGAAGAACATGAAAGTAAGTTTTTCTGCTTGATTCATGCTAGACTGATCCTAGCTCATAAAGAGTGCTAAAATTAAGTGCATGTCAATACAAAAAGTTATTGATTGACTTGTTGTTGTGTCATACATTAGGTATCTAGGAGGATCTTAGTTGTGAGCAAGACTTGGTCTGCAATATAAAAGGCTTGATAGCAGGACTGTTGATGGCGAGATCAGGCAGTCAGGAGTGTTTGTGATATTGAAATCAGTATCTCCAAACAGTTCATTAATCCTTCCAATGCAAATTTGAATCCTTTTTGGATAACAAAATGCATTGTCTGCCATCAGTGTCTAGGATTAGTCTAGAATCTTTTCTAATTTTGCTTCAAACCCTCAAATTTAACAAAAACTAGTATTACCAAAATGTCTGAGTTAATTGTAGCCCAGTCTTGGAGTACTCCATCCTCCTTCCTAATTTGCTGTGTTCAGTAGAAATTACTTTTCTTGAAGTCTCGTTGTCTCTTTGGCTGCAATCTCTGCCCTGATCGGGCTTTCCTCTTCTCCCATTTAGTCCTTCTTTTGAATGTGCTTTGGCCTTTTTACCTTTCCAGTATTTAGTGGAAGTTCCACCGACTCTGTCCAGGGTCCCCCTCTACTCTTTATCTGTGGGTAATCTGACCTGCAAATGCAAGATAAGCTACCCATCTTTGTGTTGATGACACTCAGATGTAATGATCTGTCAGATGCATTTCTACAGTGGATGAGGAGCTTGAATGAACAACAGAGATGAGTTTATTTCCATGTGTTATTCTGAGCCCTTTAACTCCTGGCCATATTAACACTAATTCCAAATTACAGCTGCTTTGAAGATCAGTAGTGCAAATACTGCATCAAAGAAATAGGATTTTGCAGTTACTTTGATTCAGTGATAAATCAACAGAGATGCCAAAAAAAGTTTATTCTGAAATGCTGTCTGTTCAACAGTTACATATTCAAATGTTTTTACTTAAAATATTTGATACAGATTTTTCTTTTTTCAAAGAACATTTAATTATCTCATCAGTTTGATGCCATTCAAATTCTCAGTTCCAGATATTGGGACCTAAATCTCAAATTAGAGTTGAAATGGAAAGTGCTGATCTTTTAAGAGGTTAATTGCTTTGTTTACAGTTAGTTCCATCAGGAAATTAGAAGCTTTTATTTTCTGTTCTGACACTGCGTATGACCACTAGTTGTTAAAACCAGTATCTATAAAAGCTGAAATGACTGATAACTGACCTTCTGACCAGTAGAAGAAGAATTTGCCTGCATAGCTGTTGCCTTTTAATACGAAAAATGGGTAAAGTACAAAAAAAAATCCCCAATTGGAAAATACGCAAAAAAACCCGTAGAAGTTGTAAGTGTATGCAGCAACTGCGAGTACCAAAACTTAAATACTCATGAAGGAAAAAATTCCTGATGCAAGCTGAGAAATGAGAATGGGTGTTAACCTAACTTCTATGCTGCTTCTAGTTCTGCATTTTTTTAATTTCTATTTTTTAGTACTGTTTATGTTAATAAGTGTCTTTTAGCAGTGATAAAAGACTGGGATTGAGCGTAAAAATGAAAACTTCAGCAAAACAGAAAATAGGAGTAATTCTCCTTTCTTTAAGACAGTATTAGCTGACTTAAAATCCAGGGTGGAGATAGAGGACTCCTTGAAAATAGCACAATTAAGCAAACTTATTCTTAGGTAGATCCTTGTGAGGTTCTGTATCAGGTGGTTTAATTTTCTATTGATTTTTTTCAATTTCATTAAGGGACCATAATTTTTGGTTATGACCAGTGCTGAAAACCTCCTGCATATGCAAGTAGCATGACATTTACTTTCAAGCCATCTTTGTAGTATTTAGCTCAAAGCCTTACATTGTAAGAGGGGAGAGATCTGTCACAAATGTGGAGGTGATGATAAGGTTTATATTGTACACTGAGACAAACGGGTGTCTTCTGCCACTTCTTGTTGCGTGGTTGATGAGTTGTGTTTCACCTTGAAAAGACTTTATACTCTAGAGAGGGTTGAATTTTAATTTAAGAGCCTGCTGTCTTGATTGACTTGTTTCCTGGATCTCCAAATAGACACAGCGTTTCCTGTGTGGGTCACCTGAGCAGATCTGTTGAAACCACACAAAGGCAGACCGGCACTGGTGCACTGAACCCACCGAGATGCTAGTTTCATAGTATCTTTTCTATGTAAGAGGTCACAGCAGAAGGCTAAAAGTTCATGTAGTCCCAACACCCTGTTTCTTGTAACACTCCTTATCCTGTAAAAAAAGGTGCAGAAAATCCTGTAATGAATAAGCTGTTCTCACGGGGCATTTCTTAATTCTTTGATCTGCTTCATATATGCCTTTACGCAAGGACACTTTTTATCTCCTGTCTACGAATAAGTTAAATTAGTCTGAGAAGGTGCTCAAGGCATACAAGCGTATATTTTTCATTTCCACTATCCTCGTAAATAGTTTCAAATTAAAAAATGCTTTCTAGTGAGGAGCTGTAACATATTGCTGTTCCATGGAGTAGTCTTGTCATGCCCATATTAGCAAACTAATCAGAGAGAATTACTACTTACATTCCGTGCCCTTTCCTAAGTCAAACAATGACTTAAGCAGTTATTATATCTGCTCTTTGACAGAAACCATGCCATCATTTTAGTGATCTTGGTTCTTGCAGTGTCCTCAACATATATTTTTCCCTAATCTCTACTCCATCCAAATACCACCTCTTCCCTAAGATGTTCTGTTTTTCATACAAACTTTTGGTTTGTGATTTTCTTTCCTGCGTAGAAGAAAAAGTCACAATCTTTGGATACATTAGCCAAAGTTGGAAATCCCCACACTGAGTTCCTTACTTTCTTTTGTCTGAAAGATCTCTTTGTTTTGCAATGATCAAACCGTGATTTGAATTGATCCTGCGTTAAGCAGGGAATTGAATCAGATGACCTCTAGGGTCCATCTCAACTTAAGTTATTTTGTGATTCATAGGAGATGGTTGCTGTAGGTAGGGCATGTATGATGTAGACTCTGTTCACATTTAGCTAACTATAAGATACTTATTTTTGTTTATTTTTATTTAGCGGAATGGTAAATTTTACTGTTACTTGAATAGCATCCCACATCTCTGATAATACAGCTAATACTACATAGGTTTAATAAGAGTTTTCTAAAATGTGAAGTTACTGTATTTTTAAATGGTATTCTATGCAAATCTTTAGCTTCATGTGAGGATTTCTTTCTAGAGAAGCCAGAATCTTGGAAAACTGTAACCTATGAACTCTGGCCATTTGGGCTTTGATAATTCTCTTCTAGTGTTCTGAGCTTGGACGTCTGAGGACTCAATTCAGTCCCTGCATGTGGTCCCCCTGAGTGATATTTTTTTTTTTTTTAATTGCAGTTTCCAGGCATTATGACTGCTTTAAGGTGGAGAAATAGTCTTGCTTTCTTTTAACAGAAAACATTATTTACTAGTAAAGTATTGCAGTTCTCAGCCGATACCTGGTTTAGGAAGGACTAACTGCAATTTCTTCTGAAGCAATGCTTATGATTATTATTGACCAAAAATGGAACATTGTATTTCTCCCCCTACGCCTTCCTTCCTAGGGATTTTGGCAATTGGTCTTATCAATGAAGCTCTGGATGAAGGGGACACCAAAAAGACTATTCAAGCCTTACAGATTCCTGCAGCAAAATTGGAGGGTGTAGCCCCAAAGGTAGCACAGCATTACCAGGATACACTACTTCGAGCCAAGAGAGAGAAAGCACAGGTGAGTGCAATTAAATGCACCTCTCAAAAAACTTTTACATCTGTGTAGTGGGCTTGTTACTGGTCCTAAAAGCCAGGAATCAAAACTGGAAGTGGAGCTCTGGGCATTCTGCATACCATCAACTGATCTTACCCAGTCAGTTTGGATCTTTCTATACTGAAGAGATTTGGAGCCAGACCATATGAATCTTCGTGAACTACAGAGATGGCTACAAGGCTAGTAACTGCATGAGATGGCTTGCTACAGCTAATCCTGGGTCCAGAATATGTATCTTGTTTGTGGAGAAATAGTATGCCTCATCTGTTTTCGCAAGGAGACCATGTTCATTCTAGGAGTTTTGAACTTCTGAATGCAAGTTTCCTGCAAGCTTAAGTTTTTTTTTTTTTTAGTGTTCTTTGTTAAATGTAGTCATAGGTGTAGTTATATATGGCAAAAAGAAAGTTTCTGAAAGTGGAAAAATCTGTAAGTGATAAATTAGAAAAAAGAAATTAAGCAAAATACATGCTACTAGCAAAATATATACCGATGCCCGTTGTTCACCTGGTGACACTTTTATTGCTAATGATTTTTTGAGTGGTAGTTGTCTGTCTTATTAGCCAAGGAATTCTACCTACTTGTACGTAGTTGCAGCTTTCACTAACTGACTAAATGTGAAGGTGAAGATGGGGAGAGGAAGAGCGAGTCTCACGGCTTTAGGAAAGAGGATGAGAGTGCATGTGTGTGTATGCAGCTGATTTTTGAGTATTGTGGATGGGGTACTGATTAATTTTTTTTTTTCCTCATCTATTTACAAAGAATTAGCAGATGTCTGCTTTCAGTGGCTTGGAAGTGGTTTGTCTGGGTTTTTTTTCTGCTGTGGAGCTCATCGCTCTAATACCAATGCAGAATTTTGCATAGAGACTAAGACCTAGATTGTGTTGAACACTGGGGGGGGTGGTGTGGTTTTTTTTTTTTTTTTACTAAAGGTAAACCCACGTGATGGCAATAGCTGAAAACCATATGCATTTCTGATGAAAATCATTGAGCAGCTTCCCCAAGGGCCCTGAAAGGGTTAACGTTCCTCGGGAACCCATTTTGTGCTGAAGCATTTCCTCCCGCTGAGTCAGAATGAAATAATGAACTCTTTTTAGTGTGCACTTAAGCTTGTGCCAGGCTGTGCTGGTAACTTCTCAGTTGGTGTGAAATTACCTTATTTAGGCATATGTTCAGTTTAGGGCTCCTCCCAGCAGCATGACAGTAACTTCAGAAATTGAAAGACTATATCATAAAGTAACATTGTGGGGAAAATAGTCACTATCTGAAGTCAACTGTTACTTACTGACTAGTGATTTCTGTACCTTGGGGCTGAGAGGGATTGTAGTTCACCACAAGATGTTGTTCAGTTGCTTATGTGAATGGGGAGTGCTGTGTGATGCATATTTTGCATGTGATGAGTAGAGAGAGAAAAACAGTAGATGCTGTAGTATGTTATACTGTGTGTACTTTCTGGAAAGCCTGCAACAGTAAATCCATAGAAAAGCACGGGATGGTTTCGGTAGTCTTTGGGTTGACTTCTGCTGGTAGAGACTACAGTAGAGGAAGTTGTTTCTTTGATTATTCTCCCCCACTGCCTGGACAGGAATTTTGCTGTTGCTGGTACTCCTGTGGGACTATCTGGGCTTTCAGATGAAATCTGCCTGTGAAAGACACGTTAGTCTCTTGAATGAAATATCATTAAGCCTGTCAGTTTCAGACCCACCAAAACAGTGGGAAAAATGTGGAGGGCATGTAAGGAAATGTTCATTTTCAGCCTGGCGCTAAAGCTCTTGTAAATAGTGGCTCTTTTGTGCAGTATGATTATTATTCCATACCAGAAGTAAATGTTTCCTGTGTTCTGTTTGTATGACGAGAGCTGTCAGAGGGGTGGCAGTTGCGTCTCAGCATTTCTTTTGGTAGTTACCTACAGGAAGCAACAGTGGGTGGGGAGAAGCTGTGCTTGGCAACTGCTGGAGCATTGTTCTTTATGTATATTTTGGGACTTGCTAAACACTTGTCTCTTTCCTCTTC
The DNA here is from genome assembly GCF_000699105.1 of Pygoscelis adeliae. Taxonomy (NCBI): domain Eukaryota; kingdom Metazoa; phylum Chordata; class Aves; order Sphenisciformes; family Spheniscidae; genus Pygoscelis; species Pygoscelis adeliae. The sequence continues at coordinate 2,449,550 of NW_008824536.1, read as the reverse complement.
TCAAATTTCTGCATGTGACACTAGTTGATTAGATTTCCTCAAATCCCAGCCAAAATACAGGATACTGTGTGGTCACTGCTCCTTGACAAGCAATCTGTTAAAACAAAGACTTAAAACATGGCTTTGACTGTTGTGCGTGTACACCCAGCCACAATATGTACAATGCTTTTTGGGTTGCTAGTTTGTACAGGCTTGTGAGCTTTTGTGGACAGGGACGAGAACAGCCTGATGTGGCATTAGTTACCCAAGAGTTTTTAGCTTCTGCACACAGACGTGCATCAGCAGCTTTTTGTTCTAAGAACTCTTTGTAGCCATGTTCTGTCGAGGAACTAACTTGTGTTCCTGGAAAGTAATGTCCTCTTAGCAAGTACGGCTTTAGGACTAACTGGTACCGAGTCCTTGGCCTTGTGTTCTCTTTGCTTATCAGTGTGATTCCCATTGACAGAATTTCTTCTTTCTTCTGTTTCCTGAAAAAAGTTTTTGACTGGGAGGAGGTATTGAGTCTGGTAATGCCGTAGTAGTCTCTGCTAGTCACAAATGCACATGATGTCCTCATGTTGGAGTAAATTAGACTGAAATGCTTCTTATTCCCTCTGATATGGAAAACTACTATACTGGCTATTGTTGAGTATGGCTTATTTTACTTTGCAAAAACAGTGATACTTTTTTCTTCACGCTGTGTATATTTTTCTTATCGTATTCTCTTCAGGACACAAAGGATGAAACAGCTGTACTTTGGCTAGATGAAATTCAGGATGGGATTCATAGGGCTAACAAGGACACAGAGGAGTCTGAGAGATGTAAGTATTGTCGCACAATATTGCGATTAATTCCCATTATCAACCAAATACTGGTTACTTACGGAAAGGTTGGGAGCTAGAAATGTCATGTAAACGTGGCAAAGGAAATCAAATGCACTTAATGTGCTTCTGGTGTAGTAATCTTTCTTTGAAGAGTGAATGTCAGATTCTTCAAATATTAAATTTCTTATCTTTTGGGGGGAGATGCCATTTTTCCAGTTTTGCATGTGACCATGTTACCTCATTGGGCAAATCTCTATCAAACTGTTGCATTTGCAACTAATTGTGTGTGTCTGTGGGCGGATAGTTATGTATGAGAGTGTTCACGTGCACAATTTAAATGGTGTTTTCCAGTGCATATTACCTTTTGTTTGTGTGGCATACTGTTGTCTTGTCTCGGTTCTATTAAGAAATTGTCCAAGCAGCCAGGGATCAGGTTAGGAAAGCTAAAGCCCTGATAGAATTAAATCTGGCCAGGGACATCAAGGGCAACAAGAAAAGATTCTATAGGTACGTCAGGGATAAAAGGAAGATGAGGGAAAATGCGGGCCCTCTCTGGAACGAAACAGGAGACCTGGTTACCCGGGACACAGAGAAGGCGGAGGTACTCAATGACTTTTTTGCCTCGGTCTTCACTGGCAAGTGCTCGAGC
>NW_008824536.1:2431341-2446869 GCF_000699105.1 Pygoscelis adeliae | reverse complement strand
ACCTCTCCTTTGAGGAAAGGCTGAGAGTTGGGGTTGTTCAGCCTCGAGAAGAGAAGGGTTCGGGGAAACCTTACTGCAGCCTATCAGTACTTAAAGGGGACTTATAAAAAAGATGGTGGCAAACTTTTTAGCGGGGCCTGTTGCGACAGGACAAGGGGGAATGGCTTTAAACTGAAGGGGGGTAGATTTAGACTAGACATAAGGGAGAAATTTTTGACGCTGAGGGTGGTGAAGCACTGGCACAGGTTGCCCAGAGAGGTGGTGGATGCCCCATGCCTGGAAACATTCAAGGTCAGGTTGGACGGGGCTCTGAGCAACCTGATTTAGTTGAAGATGTCCCTGCCCACGGCAGGGGGGTTGGACTAGATGACCTTTAGAGGTCCCTTCCAACCCAAACTAGTCTATGATTCTATTTCTAGACTACCTCGCATCTTTTTCAAATACAGACAATAATACACATCAGTGATATCCACCTTTGCTCCTTAGTGCAGTTTGCAGGTAGACTGGCTCACCCATCATTACATCCCAGTCTTTATAGTGATGTCTTTTCTGTCTCCAGAAACAATGAAGTAATTACTACTCTTCGCTTAACGTGTTTTGTTATTGTTGTTGTTTTTGTGGGGGTTTTTTGTTTTTTTTTTTTTGTTTGTTTGTTTCTGACAGAAACTTTAACAAAATGAGGGTTTTTAAAGTCTTCTGATATATTCTAATGGCCTCTTGTCTGTATATGCTGTTTGTTTGCTGGGTACCATATGCTTCAGAGAGCTTGTTTTTATACATTTTTAAAATATGCTGTTGTTCTATTTGCATTTACTCTAACTCTCTAATTTTCCGTTACATTCAACATTTGCACCTGTCTGCTTGTTGTGCTTGATCTGTACAGTATTAGTAGGCTGATTTGTTTTCTCTCTTTATATTCACCTTATATTTTTCTTGATTCTGTTTCTCCATCTCTGGTGTGCTGATAAAATGTCTTACTTTCCACTGCCAAAACTTCTAATTTGTTGTTAGGCTGATACTTAAAGTTATCCAAAGGTGCACAGTCAGTCCCTTCTGATTTTGCTTTGAATAGGCAACCATACTGGAAACTGAAAAGTTTAATCTGAGTCTGGAATCTCTCTGGTGCCTTCTGAAACAGGTTGTCCAAAGACACTGTGGAATCTCTGTCCTTTGAGATTTTTCCAAAGTCTGTCAGACCAGGCCCTGAAATTAGCCCAGCTTTGAGAACAGGCTTGGACTAGATTGTCCTCCAAGATGAGTTCTTAATGAATCTGTGTATCAGATATGTAGAGTTTCTGGCATGGTTGATTCCTCTCGTCCTTGCTCTGTTGGCACAGAAATGAGCATGCTTTTATATTTGTGCCTTGTCCATTTGTATTCTTCATTTGTAGATGTTTTTGAAGAGAGAAAAATCACAAAAAGCTTTCTAATGAAAGACACAATGAGTTTGTCCAACTCCATGGCCTAATTCAGTTGTTTTTAATGACTTTATTTGGTTAGCGAATACCCCTGTCAACTGCCTTAAAAAACAAACAAAAAAAAGGGCAGGGGGAGTAGGGCAGTGCTTTACCTGTTCATCTTACTGTTTGTTCCCAGCAGTACCAGTGCAATTTTTTCACCATTTTCCCACCCACCGAGCACTTTGGCAAGGCAGCAGCTTGAATGTCATGCCAATGTCATTTGGTCAAAAGCAGGATTGAAGTATGTGCCCTTAAGCCTGAATAAGATCTTCAGATGCCCTTATCTATCCATGTATGAACAGACATTTTTGCAGTCTTACCTAGTGCTGAAAATTACTATATTTCATGTTTGCTGTGTCAGTGCAATTCCTGTGCTCTTGTGAATATGTCTGTATTTGAGTTGCAGTTCTGGAGTAGCCCTGGAATGATGTGGTGTTACTTTTCTCCTCCTCTGCCCCCTGTCTTTCCCCTATCAAGTTTTTGACTTCTTTACAAACTACTCCATACTTTTTTCACTAGGGATGGATGGTACTAGTTGAAAAGGCCCTTTTTGAGTTATGACTGCCTCTGCCAGAAGAAACTGCCTTAACTAAAACAGATGTCAGAGTAGAGCTAAAACATTGTGTGTTGTTGAGAAATATTGGTGGTAAATCAGCACCATAGTGGGACTCAGGGCACACAGATTATGTGCAGTACCACCTATGCTTAGACACTCTGTACTGAAGAGGCCTCTATACTGCAAGTTGTCTGATTGTTTTTATTTATACTTTGTATTTATATACACTTAACTATTTGTGTGTATACACACACACCAACTGTAAGTGTGTGTTCATGTTGCCTTGCTTCAGTCTGTTGTTCTGACTTTGCTTTGAGTCACTGAGCCCCCGAATGCCAAGATAACCTGCTTCCTTGTGTTCCAAAGTCTCCTTAGGAATTCTGGCCATTAATGAAGCAGTAGACCGTGGCGATGTTAGCCAGACCCTGAGTGCCTTGCGTTCACCAGATGTTGGGCTATATGGAGTCACTCCAGAGTGTGCTGAGACATACCAGCGAGAGCTATCAGAAGTCAAGAGAAGAAAAATAGCGGCAGGTGAACCTCAAGTAGCTAACTGTTAGTGAAATAAATACAAGATTATTGCATGTGGAATTGGAACCAGAGGTAAAAAAGCCTCTGGGGAGAAGTCTTGTGTTACAGGTGGCATTTGTGGATTCTTTGTGAACTAAGGTTGTTTTGTTTTGTTTTGTTTTTTTAAAGTGAATAGTAGAATGTTCTCCACTTGTAGAATATGTTGTGTTTAGGTAGTTCTTGTATGAGGTCATTAGGGACTTGGCAACATTCCTTCTCTTTCTTGGGGGAAGGAGCATCTGTATACGTGGATTTCCTAGTTGTAACATTTGTATGCGGGAAAGATAAGATACTTGCCTGTTTTTGAGACTTATACTGCAGTTTCTGCTCATAGGGGGCAATGGCAGTGAATGGGTGAAACACTGGGTGAGAGGAGGCTATCATTATTATCATAACCTGCGGACCAAAGAGGGAGGATGGGATGAACCAACGGAATTTGTGCAAAATGACACACAGCTGTCACGGGAGGAGATACAGGTAGGGTAGATAACACATGCTCTTTCTCTGAAAAGTTGATGTTCCTATCATTCCCGTCCTTAATGCAGCTCTCTTAGAGCTTCAACACCATAGTCATGTTGACAAGCTTATTAACTCATATATTTCACTGGGCATCATCAGATTGCGTGTGTCAGAACTCCTTGTCCCATTTCAGAAAAATTCGTCCTGTTGGTAGAAGGGTACAGGACCATGGTGTTGCTGTTTATTGAAAGGCAATTTGGAAGTTTCTCATATGCACAATATGGAAAGCTGATGTAACATCCTGTTTCTTGTATCTCTGGCTCTTCTTCCTACCACAACATTAATCCAGAGCACCATATCTGGAGTCACTGCGGCATACAACCGAGAGCAGTTGTGGCTGGCCAATGAGAACCTGATTACGAAACTTCAGGCTTGCTGTCGAGGATATCTTGTTCGCCAGGAATTCAACTCAAGAATGAATTTTTTGAAGAAACAAGTCCCAGCAATCACTTGCATTCAGGTAATGATATCTTTTAATTATATTTGAAACTTGTACTCTGCAGTTGTTTGCAAGCTTATTGACAGTTTTTGTTCAATTCAAACAGTTAGAGCACACAATTGTCTTCACTTCATTTTGCAAATTATCTAAAAGCATTTCCTTCTCCCAAAGAGTTTTGGTATATTACTTACTTTTCCATGTCATATATAATCAGTAAAGTCTTCTCAGGCAGAATTGGAGAGAGAAAAACTTATTTGAGGAAGCTTTACCTATCATTTTATTATCAGATTCAGTGTTTAGGGAATAGGGCAATATGAAGTGTGTCATATGTCTTTATGGTGGTAATACCATGTGATGAATTACTACTGTGATTCCTCATGAATTGAAGAGAAACACATGGTTTTCAGTATTACTGAGTAAGATTCTTCTTCTCTTCAGCTTTGTCCAGGGATGTAGAGGATTGAGGACCTGAAAGAGATAGTGTGATAATTCAGCATGAGGTTGGGCTCATTTACAAGAGAACAATGAAAAAAGTCTTTTCTCTGGTGTTGTAACTGAAATGTGTGCAGATGCAATAGCTGCTTTGCACCCTATTACCACTTTATTATTTGAGTAGTGTATGTGTGGTTGTTTCTGCCTAAGTAGCACTTGCTCTGCATGTGTATTTAAAAAAAAAACCAAAAACAAAAACAAAAAAAAACAACCAAAACCACTCCCAGCTCAATAAAATAACACTCTCTCTGTTTAAGTGTAGTCCGACCCCTTCCCTAACTTCTGTTCCAAGTATCAGTAGGACTGAGTCTGCTCTGAAGGCTTATAATGTTACATCACTGTTCTCAGCAGCAGCAGCATCTAACGCGTGATCCTCATGTAAAATAGTTTCTGACAACTTGACTGTTCAGCTATATCTTTGATCTCTAACTGTGCTTCAGAAGGCCCAGGCTCTTCATGGGGTAATTTCAAGTCTTTCATGATTACAGTTGGTGACATAGTTAATGCTTCACACTGTTTATCTCTTGATAAGGTAAGCATGTCTCCCTCACATTTTACTTAGCCAAAAGGGAAGGCAGAAGCTGAGGAGCAGAAAGAAGCTCAGATTTGTAATTACTTCTCTTTAATTAGGAAAGTAAAGTCAGCGTGCCTGTTTTCTGTTTTCAGTCCCAGTGGCGCGGCTACAAGCAGAGGAAGGCATATCAAATCCGTTTGGATTACCTGCGAGCACAAAAGGACCAAGTAGTGAAGGTAGTGAAAGCTCCCTGTTGACTTTTTTGGTAAACCTTTTGGGTAGTGAACTTCATGGGAAAGATTTTTATCTGATTATTTTGATTATCCTTCTATAGATTCAATCAATGACCAGGATGTATCAAGCCAGAAGACGTTACAGAGATCGTCTGCAGTATTTCAGAAACCACGTAAGAGGCTATCTTGTTAAATGAATTCAGTACCTGACTTTTGTACTCTTTCCAGAATGAGGTCAAGTGCTTATTATTTTTTTAATCCTAGATAAATGATGTTATAAAAATTCAAGCCTTTATCCGAGCAAACAAAGCACGAGAAGACTACAAAACTCTCAGTAAGTATTGCTAAGAGGATAAAACTGATGTGCTTTGAATCTCTATTTGCAAGGGATGTTACTAGTATGATCTATAACATCGAGACAGTTTTGAAGAACAATTGGGATGAAGTTGATAGGACAGTGCGGAGAGTAGGTAGTTCTTGAGGCTGAAGGAAAACTTGATTCCAGCTGTTGCTTTTGCTGCGGGAAAAATAGAACCGTAGCTTTGCAGTTAACTTTGGCAGTGTGCACTACCCTAGGCTGATATTTACTTTGTTCTTTACTGTTTGCTTGTCTCATGATTTACTCAAAACAAGAAATTCAAAATGTCAGAAGCTGTTCAGACATGGTGGTACTAATTTTATTCTGGCTGCTCCTTGATGTGCTGTTTAAACATAGATAAGGCATATATTTGCTTCTGTTTCCTGTTCCCTGATGTTTTCTTGCCTATTTTTAGTTAATGCTGAAAACCCACCTATGGCTGTGGTTCGGAAATTTGTCCACTTGCTTGATCAGAGTGACCAAGACTTTCAGGAGGAGCTTGAGCTAATGAAGCTGCGTGAGGAAGTTGTAACCTTGATCCGATCCAATCAGCAGCTGGAAAATGACCTCAATCTCATGGACATCAAAATTGGGCTGCTAGTGAAAAACAAAATTACATTGCAGGTAGGAAATGTGCCGATGGGAGACCAACTGCAGACTTAACTGAGCCCAGTGGTGTAGTTAACATGGAGAGCTCCTGGCCTTGGATGTCAGTTGCTCAGGCCCAGCGGAAAACATTGCCCCAGACTTGCAGATTTTACTCCCAGTGCGTTCTTACTCCATTCCACTAATTTAGTATGTATCCCTAGAAAGAAAACTGTTGGAGGAGAAGAAACAAGACCTGAAGCTAAAAAAGACAAACACCAGACTATCTTGACCTAATGAATGCAACAGATTGTGTGTTTGAAGGCTTTGAGAATTCTGTTTCATTGCTCCTTTGTGGTTAAACAAGTGACACACCACAAGCGTGCAGCGAGGGGGATGATTTCGGAGGCAGGAGACATGCTCGTGCCACTTGGTATTTGTTGGTTAAAGGAGGCCCCCTCTATCACTTGGCTGACGTGATTAACTTCACAAAAAAAAGCTCTTGCTGATACAGCATTGCCTGTTCTTCAAGCTGAAGTTCTGGTCAGCTTTTCATTTGGTCCTGGATGGCATGACACTAGGCTCCTCCCAGTGTAAAATCTCAATTGGTGTAGTGAAATTGATCTCGGAAGGGGGCTGCAGCTTTTGGGCTGGTGCCTGCAGCAAAAAGTGCCATTGCTGTCCAAGTATGTAGAGGTAGCTAGCTGAGTATGAAACAGGATTTTTAAGTTTTAAGTCAAATTTAAAAAGGAAAACATTTTCAAGCATCTTCAGGATGGTACCAGCTCTGATAATAATTGCTGCCAAGAGCGACTAACCCTTCTAGGGTTTCGGACAAATTCAGTAAGTCAGGGACAAAGCAGAACATGTACTTCCAGTCAGAGAAATTACTGCCATAGCAAATAATGCTTCAATTTAATAGTGAAGGACCCTGCCTTTCCACGTACAAGAGAAGTGGGCTCTCGGATGGAACTGTTTTCCAATGCTGCCTGTTATAAAATACTTAGAGTTTAGAGTGGAATCTGTCCCTATTCTTTCTTTCCAGGATGTTGTTTCTCATAGCAAAAAACTTACCAAGAAGAACAAGGAACAGCTCTCTGACATGATGATGCTGAACAAACAAAGGGGAGGTTTGAAAGCTTTGAGCAAAGAGAAGAGAGAAAAGCTGGAAGCCTATCAGCATCTCTTCTACTTACTTCAGGTAAGCAGCTTCTAACGCTGCTCGGTAACCTCCTGTCATAGAGGCTTGTATGTCTTGGCACAGTCTTTGCTTATGCACTGCAGTTTTGAGCCACCATATTTCTTAGCAACACTGGCCTGTGTGGACATGCACACTAAATAATTTTTCTTGTTGTTGTAGACTAACCCAACCTACTTGGCCAAGCTGATTTTTCAGATGCCTCAAAACAAATCCACAAAGTTCATGGATTCTGTCATCTTCACGCTGTATAACTATGCATCCAATCAAAGAGAGGAATACCTGTTGTTGCGGCTTTTCCAAACAGCATTGCAGGAAGAGATCAAGTACGTGGCAGCATACAGCACATTCTTGCTGTTGAATCAGTTTGGGCAATTTCTCGAATTGAGGCAGTTTTCACGTTATGTCTCAGGCTAATATGCAGATAATGCTAAACTGTCCCCTTCATTGTCCTCTTCCCATTTCATATCTGTTCTTAACGTAGTCTATAAAGGAAGAGCCGAGTGTCTCTGCTGAAGATGAGGGCTTTTTACTTCCGTCAAGATTTCACTGCTCAACACAGCAGCTACTTTTAATCTGACGCAAAGTCATCCTAAAATTCAGTCTAATCTAAATTCTCCAGTGTCTGGTTATAAACACCTCCAACAAACCGCAAACTCAGGCTTTACAAGCCAGGGAGAGAGCTAACGCTAAGGTCTCTGGATTTCCAAAAGCTGATGAGGAGGCTGAAACAGAGAGGTTTTATTGTTTGGCATTTCTATTTACTGTCAGTGTTAGGGACTCTGGCTGTCCTCAGGCATGTTTTGTTTGATCGGTTGGGCCTTAGGAGCTCGGTGTTACGTGACTTCAGTTCTTTACAATGCAGAGCTGCACAACTTGCTGTGAAGAAGAATGTGCAATAAAATTTTTGAGGAACTACTCTTTAAGCATTCTTTGGAACGCTTTTTAAGCATGAAGATGGTATATGCCCTGAAACAAATAACAACTTCTAAAAGAGATTTTTTTTTCCCTTAAATTCATGCTTGGAATAGTAGTCCAGGAAAATGAGGACACTTCGTTCTCTGCTGCTGTATTTCACATAGCGGTATACTAGGAGTGGCTTTTGTTGTCGATTTGCTTGTTTTCTTATTTTAAATACTGGAAGAAACCTACTGTTCTTCTTCTTCTCTACATAAAACATGCTTTGTTTCCTTTGTATTTTTTAATTGTGCTCTCAAATAGAACGTACAGTTGGATTTGCGTTAATTGTCATCAAGATGACTACTGGCAAGTTGTATTGGAATTCCCAAACAGAGGTCATAAGTTTCTTGCCTGATCTGTCTTGAGAAATGTTCCAGAATTATTCTTACACAGTGTTGTAGTTTATTGCTGTATCGAGGTTTTAGTACAAATCCATCATCTGTTTCGTGAGGGTGATGCTCTTTAACAGTTTGGTTTATGCAGAGAAACGTATCTAAAGCTGACAGAATTACGCATACCTCGTATTTCATATAGGTTCTTTCTTCTTCAGATCAAAAGTAGACCAAATACATGAAATTGTGACTGGGAATCCTACTGTTATTAAAATGGTGGTAAGCTTCAACCGTGGTGCCCGTGGTCAGAATGCCCTGAGGCAGATCCTGGCACCGGTTGTGAAGGAAATCATCGATGACAAATCACTCAATATCAAAACTGATCCGGTGGATATTTACAAGTCTTGGGTTAACCAGATGGAGTCTCAAACTGGCGAGGCCAGGTATGGGAACTGTTACTACTGTGTTTTTCTAAACATTGCTCGGCTGCTTTGCACTGCTCGGTTAATCATTCCAAACCATCCTTGGTTTCACTGCATGCATCTGTCCAACTGATACCAGCTTTTCCATCTCCTCAAGATGGCTTTCATCCGAGAGTTCTAAAGATCACGTTCTGGCAATGGTACTGAGGGTATTGAAAGGGAATCTCATTAGGAAGTGGAAGAAGAAAAGCTCTTTGGTGTTTGCCTACGTTGACTTGATAATTAGCTATGAGATGCCCTCTAACATAATTGGTGGTAAGAAAAAGTATTTGGGAATCGGTTCCGTGTCAGTCTCTGTTCATGTCGTATATAGCCTGTGCAAACTTAGGTACTATTTGCAAGCCAACAAAACCTTTTGCTGGAGGAGAAGCATGACATTGCAGTTCTTTTAGACCTAACATCTTTCTAATTAATATCAGCCACTGATGACAATTGGATTGTGCCAGATGGTTTTGTGTCATTCTGGTTTCTTTTCTTCCAGTGCCTATGATGTGCTAGAACTTGAGGTTTCTATTGTGTCCTATTGTGTTGGGTTTTTTTAACATACTTTTAAAAAAAAAAAAAAAAGGGGGGGGGGGGGAAAGCCATACAGATGAGTGAGCTTCCCCGTCCAAAGCAATCTGCAGTCATATATCTTGCTGTACGCCTGGTTCAAAATTCCAGATATGTTAAAAATGCAGGCGAAGATGTGTGTTCAGATCCTTCTCTTTACATGAGTTTTAGGAGACGTTTTTACAAATTATGTGCTTCATCTGTCTGTCTTTGTTGGAATACTATGCAGTAATTTCAGCTGATGGAGAAAACGTAACTACTCATTTGGCACTGCTTCCTGCCAATAGCATGTTCTATTGATTTTATGGATACTGTTCTAATTGCTGGCTCATGTCCAAGCTCTTATCATCTTAATGTTCAAATGTGTAGCTTGCTTTTTCACCAATTTATTTTCAGCCTGAAGTACCACTGTGCATCACAGATGGCACTTTTTTGCCTAGTGTGCATGCTGTAAAAAAGATACAGTTTTGAGTTAGCTGGGCCTTTTTTCACAGTGGCCATTGCAAGGGAGAGTAGAGGAAGTAAAAGCAAGAGGTCTTCAGCTCCTCCAGTGCCTAAAAGTTAATTGCAGGCAATGCACAGCTCTTGGCAGCCAAGTGAATGTAAGCTTGTTTCCGTGTCGAGCGAGAAATTCTTGAAATACGCTAGCCTGAGGAATACTCACCTTCACGTGTTTGACTTTTTCAAATAGCAAACTTCCGTATGATGTTACACCTGAACAAGCTCTAAATCACGAAGAGGTGAGGACGCGCCTGGATGCTTCAATCAGAAACATGAGGACAGTGACAGACAAGTTCCTGTCTGCCATTGTTAGTTCAGTGGACAAAATCCCGTGAGTCTGGTATACCACAGTATTATCCCTGAGAAGTTGTTGGGTTCATGCTTGCAGCAATCTTATTTGCCCTTTCTTTCTCTCGAAGTTATGGAATGCGTTTCATTGCCAAGGTACTAAAAGACTCCCTGCATGAGAAGTTTCCTGATGCTGGTGAGGATGAGCTTCTGAAGGTGAGGATCTGAACACCTTTGTGAATATTTGTCAGCCAAATTGGCTGTGGCAAGCACATCTCATTCTTCTCCTCTGGGTGTATGTGTGGAGAGGAGCGCGTGTAAACCTATATAAAGCTTATTTATTTACTTCTACAGGTAGAAAATGTTTCACATTGGGCTTTTGATTGTTAGCTTCATATACATCATCTGAGATGTAATACATTGTTCAGAAGGAGGTATCCTGTTGCTTCTGCTTTGCTTTTAATATCTTGGACATTTGGTCCTTTAGGTTTCTTGACTTGGGGTACTCTTGCTCCTATAAAGTAAACCTTGGGTTTGCTAGTATGATCGCAGCCAGCTGCTCCTTTCTTAAAGAGACAATGTCAAGTTAAAAAGACTGTATGCAAAATTCTGATATTCCTAATTCCCCTATCTGTAACACTTTAGGATATTTTGACAGCAACATGTAGAGAGTCACTTTCCATAATGTCTAGTCAGTTTTGTATTTTGCATTTCAGTAGGTTTGGAGAACTAAAAAGATCCTAATTGTAGGCACTCTCGGATGAGTATAGCTTTGGGGTTTTCATTGAAATTTCTTTGGTTTTATGGCTTTTGGTAATTGTGAAGGCCTTTATGTCCATGAATGCTTTCCTTGTTAATAAAACAAAGTTTGGATCTTAGAATACTTGACAACGTCTCTTTAAACTTCTCTGCCTCTGCTTCATTACAAAATAATTACCAATCTGAATGCTGTTTTCTTCTCTCTTCTAGTTCTGTGCTTTCCCATTCTGAGACATCGATTCTTTCTATGCAGGTGAATTAATTTCTTCCATCTGTAAATTTAGGTGGAAAACTGCGGTTTTCATAATCCTCGTGGAAACAATGTAACTGTCCACATGAAAGTCAAAACTGCAGTTGTGTGCAATGACTACTCGTAGATAATTTTTTTTTTTTTAGCAACCAAAGCTACCCATATAATATACTGTTCTTTTCCGTCCGCAAGTTTGAAAGTTATTAATACAGTTTCTTTCACAGATGTGTTTTCTTATTTACTGGTAGTAAACAGCTTTGACCATTGTCATCCCATGACATAATCTGTGAGAGTACAGCAGGGGCTTGCATGAAACAATTGTCAAAAACATGACCTCACTGAAAGCAGTTAATAATTTCTGGGGCTGCTCAGCAATGGCTAGATTTTTTCTCTCTGTTTTCAGCTATTTGTTCAGACCCCGATCTCTTCTGTGCATTTAAGTCACATGGCAAGCAGGCGAAGCCAAGATTCAGTGACCTGGCCCTCTGCAAATTTCTGTGAACCACCAGAAAATACCTAGAGCATGCGGTGTGAGAACTATCGCTTTACATCAGCATGTTAAGTTAATTCCTTTTCATTGCTGGAATTACTTTTGGCAAAATATCAAATACAGGTTAGAAGTATATTTGTGAGCATATGGATAATGTGACATCTTTTATTTTTGGTTCCTTGAAGTTTATTGCTGCTCACACTTGACTAGGTAAATTGGATTTTGAAGCGTTAAATGCCATTCATCTTCTGTACTTCTGATTTTCTTACCTCTGGATTAAATGGTTTCTCAGTTACTCTCGCTAACTTCTAACTGGGGGTCTATGCCTGAAAATGTTGCTGGCTTATCGAAGAACTATTCTGAAAGAGAAGAGGCCTTTGGAGAAGGAATGGAAAGTAGTTTCCTCAGTTTAGCTCCTTGGTGTGCCATGCTTCCTCACCATTTTTGCTTTGTTGGAGATGGCGGCCAATTCTGCATGCTTCTCTAAGAATTAGCTCTTGTTCCATATTGAAACTGCATTACCGGGTTCCTCTATACCATGACCATTCTGCCCTCTGTTAGACTAACTCAATTATGTTTAATTCTCCTAATTGTCTCATGCTCATATGAGTAGTCCGTTGGTAACTTGTAATATCTCCTGCCCGTATATTTTTATAAGTTAAAGTTTCAAATCTTTTTGCGTAGGAATATCTGCTGCTGTATTGTCCTGTGGCTAGTAGTGCTTAGTCTTCCCTCTTTGTGTTGACCATCCTATTGCGTCTTAATGATTTTTTTTAGGTTTGGGGTTTTGTTTTTTTTTTTACACTGTTGATTCTTTGGGATAGTATATGATTGTATACAGCAGCACAGCAGAACCTTTATCTTGGAAGGGGCCTCTGGCTTACAAGAAAATAATTTATCAAAGCACAGTCAGAGTAGTTTCAATAAAATTCAGTTGGGTCCTGTACCATTGTTTCTTGATGCATTTCTTCTCTACTCAACTTTTCCTAGATTGTTGGCAACTTACTCTATTATCGCTACATGAATCCAGCCATCGTCGCACCAGATGCGTTTGACATCATTGATCTTTCAGCTGGAGGTCAGCTGACCACAGATCAACGCAGAAACCTTGGTTCCATTGCAAAGATGTTGCAGCATGCTGCATCCAATAAGATGTTCATGGGAGACAATGCGCACCTAAGCATCATTAATGAATACCTATCGCAGTCATACCAGAAATTCAGGTAGAAGACCTTAGCTAATTAAGTTGGGAAGTTTGGCAGAGGTAACACTGAAAGTAAAAAGGAATAATAATACGATTTATCATATTTTAAATTTGTCTCTGTCAAATATGCGGTCTGTTGAAAATAAGAGATTGCACTCCAGACTGCCATAAGCATCAGTGACAATGGCAAATAAAATGTGTACCTGGAATTTATGAACGATACATTGTATGTTAATGAGATTGCGAGGTCAAGAATAAAGGCTGCTCTTGCACATGTTCATTGTGATACTTTGGAGGCGGACAACTAGAATGGACATACGTTCTTCTGTCCCATATGAGCCCTGGCGCCACATGAAAACCCAGTGGTGCTCAGGAATAAAGCAGGTTGGCATTTAGCTCTTCATATAGTTGAAGTAAACTTTTGTTCAAGAACCGTCATCTTATACCTCTCGTGCTTTGGAAGAACGAAAACCAGAGATTGCTGGGAGGAAGGGGTGTTACTGCAGTGGAGGCAGGAGGGTGTGTGACCAAAGTCACTGGAGCCATAGGCCAGTCCTGTGAATGCTGAAAATGAGCCAATGTCAACATGGCCAATATCAATAATAGAATTTACTAGGTTACTTCTGATGTGTTAAACTAAAGCTGACAAACTGTAGTATGCTGTAATGTACCACAGTTGAAAGAAGAGAGACTATGCTAGGGATTGTCATGTGGAGTTAATGCTCTTGATACATCACGTTACTCTCAGTCATACTGATTATTCTTTTCTCCTCCTTTTTTCTGAAGACGTTTTTTTCAGGCTGCCTGTGAGGTTCCTGAATTGCAGGATAAATTTAATATTGATGAATATTCTGACTTGGTGACTCTCACTAAACCAGTTATTTATATTTCTATTGGTGAAATCATCAATACACACACTGTAAGTATACATCGGTCACAGTTGCTCCTTATAAGTAGTGCTTGCAAAGAAAATGCTGCTTCTGGCTGAAACGCAAAGTTACCAAATACAAGGCTGAAAGTTGTCTTTTGATTGTAGTGTGCAAGAGCTTATCGGCTTACAGAATTAAGTAATTTGCTTGTGGCTTCTCTAAGTTTCTTTTGAAAGTATTTGAGTATGTGATAATGGCACAGCTTTGAATGTTGATATTGCTGCTTTGGAGTTCAGTGAAATAAGATCTTTTTCTAAAAGATACCAGCTCGAAGTAATGTTAATTTTACTGTCCAGAAAAGGATGTCCAGATTAACAACATAAATCTTCTTTCTGTTCATCTAGTTGCTCTTAGACCATCAAGATGCAATTGCTCCCGAGCACAATGATCCAATTCACGAGCTGCTGGATGATCTTGGAGAGGTTCCTACAATTGAGTCCTTAATAGGTGGTCTATTTTATTGTACTTAAGAAATATGTGATATTGCCTTAAATGACTTGAAGTGCCGTAAAGAAACTATCTCAGGAATCATCGCAGGTCATTTGGGAGGATGCACTCTAAAAAACAGCAGCAGATTTGTTCCAGTGTATTCTCTCTGACTGCAGAATTTGTTACCCTGAAAAAACCAGGGGTTCTTTCTCTTCTCCCCACCCCGCTCACCTCACCCCACTGCAGAAGTTTCTAGAAGACACACTGAAATTTTGACATGTTTTCTTTGTTCCATTACGCTGGAGCCATTTCTCTGTGTGTGTGTCCCCATCCCAGCTTGTTTGCAAAGATCTGTCCTCCGTTCTGGAGATCTGTATGCATTCCTTTCAGAGTGCAGTAGTAAGTGTATTAAATGATGTGTGTCCCTATAGGGATTTTTAGCATATGGACAAATAACTTTTTTCCCTCCTTCAGAGTTTTTTCTGTACGTTAAGAATTTTATCCTCTTTCTTCTGGCTGGGGGAGGAAAGAATTGACCTTAGAAAACTTTCCCAGATTAGTAAAAACCTGAGCCACGGTTCCCTGCTTCAGGATATAACAAACACTGGAAAGTTGCACAAGCCTCTCTCCTTCCTTGGTTTCTATGTTGCAGCTATTTGAAGTGTGAAATCTAGTGGCGGCGGGGGGGCAAACGGACACTTTTTGGAGAGGATGCTTTGTCAGCAAAATGCTTATCTTGAAGTTGCTTGATGAGAAAGGTTGGAACCTTTTAAAGGAATGATTGCTAGCACATTTTCTTCTGAGCACTGGCAAAGAACAGAACATAAGAAGTGTTATCTGAGCGAACCTAGACCTTGAGTTTAACTAGAACTTACCCTCCTTCCCCATTTCATTTCTCCTGTGTGCATTGTATCGATGTGGTTAATATGTCAGAGTTTAATCTTTCTGCAGCCCTTTAAAAAAGGGGGGCAGGAGGGGAAGCATCCTAACAACTGTTCTGATGAAAGTTCAGACAATTAGACCAAGAAAATTTCCTTTTGACAGGATAGCTTACTTTGTTTAATAGAAGAGTACAGGCTCGGTTGCCAACAAGGGCTTTGCTCTTAGCTTGGAAAATTCATTCTAGCAAGGACATGGACGTAGAGGCACGATCATATTTTTATTTATAAAGTATTTTTGGCAGGTCAGCTACTCTTCTCAGTACAGAGTGAGATGCTGAGATACAGTGTGGAATACACATACGTCTTTAAGGCATGTGAACTAGTGATGTTGTGGGGCCTTTCTGGCCAGTGTATATTCTCAGTTTTGTGAAGAAAAAGTCTGGAATGTACTCAAGATTACGTTTTTAAAAGCTGGTTTTGGCTTTTGAAGTGGTTTTCTGACAGTATAGGAAACAGTGTAGTTTTTCTGTGGTCTGTTGTGTAGGGA
>NW_008824536.1:2427119-2431308 GCF_000699105.1 Pygoscelis adeliae | reverse complement strand
TACAAAGCTATAGAAATGAAGAATGTAAAGAATACAATTTAATCTATAAACTCTTTCTGCTTGGCAGGGGAAGGGTCTGGCAATGTTAATGACCCCAACAGGGAAATGCTAGCAAAGACTGAGGTTTCTCTCACACTCACTAATAAATTTGATGTTCCTGGTGATGAGAATGCGGAGATGGACGCAAGGACGATTCTGTTGAAGTAAGTGAGGGGTAACTGCCTGGTATGTTTCTCAAGAGAATGAGGAACCTGAATTTTCACAGTTAATTTGCGTGTGAAAATAAGAGAATTGAAGTGTAATTTAAACAAACATGGGACTGTTACTCCAAATACACTGAGCTTGTAGCCATGTCCTTTCAATGCTGTGGCTGTTAAATTTGTTCCTGTTAGTTCTGTGTCACTCTTGAATTTGTCATTCTTTAAAAGTCTATCTTGGATGGTTCTGGAGGGGAAAACTACCAGAAAAGAAAACTCTCTAGATGTGAGCGAGTGTGACAGCAGCAGTTGGATTTGCCTGCATTTGAATAATTTGTAAAGGTCATCTCAAATAGTCCGTAGTGTTCATCACAATTGAGTTTTAACTCTGAAGTCCATTAATGTAAAATTTAGATGAATCAACATTTGTGTTGGCTATATAATGCCCCGTGCAAATGTTTTCAATAGAATACGTGTGACACGGAAATTTTAAGGGTAACTAAATGTCTAGTACATGTGAATAACGCTCTGTTGCTAAGTTTGCTAGTTCCTGCAGAATTAGCTTCTTTAAACAGCCTTTGAGCAGATTATGTCTGTGTCCTGTTAGTGAAGCAGGAGACCATGGTACTTTTTGATACTCTCCCTGTAGCTTTTCTGTATGAAATATCTCCTTATGCTATTTTTCTGTTGCTGCTCTCCCTTTTGGTTTATGATGCGGTCCCCTTCTCTCTGCACTTGCTGTCCCCCAAACCTGACTCTTAATAGATGAAGACTAATAGCCTTTTTGGGAAATAGAGGAGTTATTAGCCTAACGGAAAGAGAGCAATGGACTGTCAGGGATTTCATTATTGCCGGACTCTCTGTTCCGGAGGACTTAGTACTAATATTGAGTCTTGGCCAGTTTTAAGCAATCCCAGTTGGCTGAGATGTGTAGAGCAGCTACCTGACATTCAGATGCATATTTACCTGCTCTGATGCATCTGCCCAGGTGCTAGATAGTTTAGCTGAGAATTCTCCGCAGCTTACACTTGGCCTAGATGGACCAGTGATCTCCCAGAAGAAAATCTTGTCTCCAAAAGTAAATTAATTGGACTTCTCAAAAGATACATCAGTATTTCCCTACCCACCAGAAGAAGGTGACATTGATTTCAAAAGTAAAGATTTACCAGATGTGCTGGTAGTCATCTAAGTTATGGATGATGAGGAAGGTGTGCATGTGATGCACTTTGTGTGATGCTAGAAATAAATCCAGCCTGACTGCGAAGCACTGAAGGTGCTATTTGGTTTCATCGTGTGGCTCAAGGACAGAATTGCTTCAGAGTGGGCGCTGGCTATGATTAAATCATGGTTGAGATCAAGGAGCGACCCTGTCTATCACCAGATTGGAGTCAGGGATCTGCTTTGGCTCAGTTACTGTACACATAA
Source organism: Pygoscelis adeliae (assembly GCF_000699105.1). Classification (NCBI taxonomy): domain Eukaryota; kingdom Metazoa; phylum Chordata; class Aves; order Sphenisciformes; family Spheniscidae; genus Pygoscelis; species Pygoscelis adeliae. The sequence goes on along the minus strand of NW_008824536.1, from coordinate 2,429,686 downwards.
GAAAATAGTCCTGTGGTGTTTTTTGATACCTGTTACAAAGCACTAAAGTGCACTTATGTATGGATAATATTATAGACTTTTTCTGGCTGCACAAATTTGCTGTTGCTGCTACCTGCTTTACCTTTCACCTTGGAATTGCAGCTTCTGTGGTCCACATGCTAGTACTGGGGCTGCCTTGGAATATATGGGGTAATGTCCTTGCTGTTTGAGGGGGTACTGGGAAGCAAATCCTATGTACTACATAGATGAACCTTTCAGGGAACCAGTTTCTGATAACACATTGTCAAAAAAGTAAAGTGCTTTTCAGGGTTCCGGTCTGGTCTAGCCTATGACTACCTAAGTGCTCATCCAGTGATAATCTGATTTAGGTAAATCAGTAACCTTGGTATTATTGCAGAATAGAACAGTATTGAAAGTCTTTCAGTTTAAAATTTTTTTTCTCCTATTCTCCTTGATTTCTTTGCAGCACAAAACGCTTAATTGTTGATGTAATCCGCTTCCAACCAGGGGAGACACTGACTGAAATCTTGGAAACTCCAGCTACCTCAGAGCAAGTACGAAGTTCTTTACTTGCGTTCTTTTTAAACTTGGAAATTGTTATCTATCTAGGTATACGTGGGTATACTTGCAAATCTGCATTTATGTGTTGCAGTGAAGTCTCCACTGACGTAGGAGCAGTGTGTAACCATAATAAGGAGGGAATATAATGGAAATAAATAGTATGTGTGAATCTTACTCCTCTGGTAGTTGCTAGAAACTATTTATCTAGAAGACCGTTTTAAATGGCAGGTAGGTTTCTGCTGGTTCCCATACGTGGAATATGTTCATCAAACACGGATTCATTGGAGTCAGTACGGGAAAGACCAAGCAAAACTCTTTATCCTATGTTATGCTGGAGGTCAGACAATCTGTTTCTGGTTCTTTGTCACCTTAAAACGGATCTGCTTATGAACTTGTAATTTTTTGTTTTCTTTTTCTAGGAGGCGGAGCATCAAAGAGCTATGCAGAAACGGGCCATTCGTGATGCTAAAACTCCCGATAAGATGAAAAAATCTGTGTCTGTAAAGGAAGATGGCAACTTAAATCTTCAAGGAAAAAAAGATAAAATCAAGACAGGCCTGAAGAAGTTGACAGAACTGGGGACAGTGAATGCAAAAAGTAAATACCAGGAACTAATCAATGACATCGCGAAGGTATGCCAATCGGTGGTTTCCTAGTAATCATAGTGGAGTTTTCCCACAGTTTGCAGCGTTGTGAAACTGGCACAAGTTTTCAGGAGGAGTAAGCTTTGTACTAGCTAATTTACAGACACGAAGCTTACCTTTTGCTGCAGCATTTCCATCTCTTGGCATTTGGGAAGTCCTTTATTTTTATAGGACGTTTGTATTTTCTCAAATGACTGTGTTGCCAGAATCTCAGGCACTTTAAGGAAAAGCATTATAGCTTGGAGGAGAAGTCCTGATGTGTGATCTTTTTTTCTGCTCCTTTTCACTGATTTAAGTAGTGCTTCTACAAACTTATTCACACAAGGAACTTTTGCCCATAACTTAAAGACGTCCAAACCGTTATTTTTATTTAAAAGTACCCATTCAAGAATACCTAAACAGTAAAGGGGGGAGCTGAGAAAAACTTGCAGAAGTGATCTAATACTGTTGTACATTGCTACGGTGACAATGTATTTTATATCACATTTACCAAAAAAAACATATTTGGGAAATGTTGTGTGTGTAAAGTGAATAAATAATCACCTTTAGGGATCCAATTAGAATTAATCATACTGTCGTTAATATATATCAAAATTGAAAACAGAATTCAACTTGAACACGTGATATTTTTTGTTTAGGTATGAAGGTAACATGCTTAAAGATGGCTGACTAACAAAGAAAGATAAGGAAGTCTGTGCGCTGCTATGGTTATAGTGCTTGATTTGCAAGATACCTTTCCTATCCAGCTGTGGCAAAAATTACTGCTTTCCTTTAGATTACATACTGTCGGTGCCCACTCTAGTCATTGCAACTGGGACAGCACTGAAGTTTGAGAAAGCAACAAAAAGTTCAAATGAACTGCTGTGTAGAGTTGGTTAGTTCTAAAAATAGTCAACACAGAGAAGAAGTGATGCTTAAACTGGGGCAAGTGCAACTGAGGGCTCCACCTTGTAGCATGAAGCAAGACTAAGCAAAGTCAAATGGTGTGTTTCAAATACTCTGTGCTCTGGGCTACGGAGAGCTCGAATGACTGTTAAGTCTCTGCCTGTCTTTCTCTGTGGCGTAGGATATCCGAAATCAGCGTAGATACCGTCAGAGAAGAAAGGCGGAGCTGGTGAAGCTGCAGCAGACATACAGTGCCTTGAACTCCAAAGCTACTTTTTATGGGGAACAAGTAGATTATTACAAAAGCTACATCAAAACCTGCTTGGATAACCTGGCCAGCAAGGGCAAGTAAGTATCTTGGAACCATGCCGTGGCCCTAGAAGTGCTTTTTACAGAAAGTACATGTAGGTTGTTGCTAAGAAGAATTGTAATGGCCATCTGCTGAAACCTCCTCAGCCAAGCTCTTCACCGCAGTGA
>NW_008824536.1:2419787-2426858 GCF_000699105.1 Pygoscelis adeliae | reverse complement strand
CTAGTGTACGAGAGTGCGTATTTGCGGGGGGGGGGGAGGGGAAGGGAAGTGTCTTCCTCCCCAGTGAGATGTGGGAAGAGCAACTGCCATTGAAAACTGAGGCAAGAAAGTTGTCGAGTAATCTCAGCCTTCTCCATGTTTGTTGTCACCAGATCCCCTCTTAACTAATGATAGATGGTACTGCTTTCTACGAAGTACCATGTGCTTATGTTTTGAGGGTTTTTTTGTTGGCTTCTTTTTTTTCCTTCTCCTGTAGTGTAAGAGTTATTGGTAAATAGTAGAAAATCAAAGATCTGATCTGAGCTAACAAGTGCTTTGTAGGTAAACTCACAGAAATACATCATCTGTCAGCTGCATTAGTCAGAGCTGATTAGCTGTACTGGTTCTGTCCCCTCATCCAAATAAGATTAAATGTTTGCTGTCCAAAATATCTTTGCTCATTTGACTGATCATCATGTTTGTTGGTTGGGTTGGGATTTTTTTGGGTTGTTTGTGGTTTTTTTTTTCAGAGTCTCTAAGAAACCTCGGGAGATGAAAGGCAAAAACAGTAAAAAGATTTCTCTAAAATACACAGCAGCTCGACTTCACGAGAAGGGAGTGCTTTTAGAGATTGAGGACCTCCAAGGTAACCAGTGAGTATCTTTTTAAAACTCTTAGAGCTAAATAACCTTGTTAGAGGAAAACAGGTATGTTGAATTCTTGTCTCTTTCTTCAAACTAGTTTAGGTGCTGGCAATTGAGGAACAGAAGCTCTGAGATTTGTTTGAGATTGTGACAGATTGTCTTGTGGTTTTGTTCTTGGAATTTAGCATTGTTGGTAGACTTAGCTAGTAAAGCTGAAGAAACTGTTTTGGCGATCTAGGCTGGCATCCCTAGGGCCAAGAAACCTTGCATAGTGATCACTTTTCAGTTCTCTCTTTTTCTGGTTGAAGCAAAACAGGTCTTTGATTGAGAAGTGTAACGGGATTTAAACATGACATCCTCTTCCCACCCACCCCTTCCCTGTCACCCCTACGGTCGTGGAAGGGTACCTCCTCGGGTGAATTGCTACTATGGTTAATAGCTCTCATTGCTGAAAAATCAACTTAATGCTAGCTTGAGTTTGTCCAGCTGCAGTTTGCTAGCCTTGAGAGCTTGGTATATCTTCTGTGGAATATAGAGAAGCTGCCTGTTACTAGAATGTTTTTTTTCAACCCTGAATCATATTTTGTACTTTGTGCGCTAAATGAAGCATGGATGTGCAGCACTAAAGTAGACTGTTTAGACTGCACGGGCTAAATTACCGTATTTCCTACTACGCTTGTGTGAAGGTGTGATCTACCGGACGTAGAATCTGTCAGGCTTCCATTCATTGTTGTATTGAGTCTGGTCAGCTTTTACGGTCTCATCCCAAATGGGAATATAGAATAAAGAGTTAAGAATAGAATTCTTAGAAATCTATCTTTGGATTTCATCTCATGTATTCTCTCCCTGTTTCAGTAGGAATTACGTGTTCAGTAATGAACTGTGGTTTTTCATTTCTCAAATTTCATAGGTTTAAAAACGTGATATTTGAAATCAGTCCAACAGAAGAAGTAGGAGATTTCGAGGTAAAAGCAAAATTCATGGGGGTACAGATGGAAACCTTTATGTTACATTATCAGGTAAGAACTGTCCTATTTAATAGTGGCGTATAAGTTCTGCTTGCCAGACTCTTCATCAAAATAATAATGACATGTTTTCTACCTGAACAGTCTGAAAAATGATCTCAAAAACAACCCATTTGTTGCAGGCAAAACAGATGCAATGCAAATGGGGGATCCAGCTACTTTGTTTCTTTACTAATGAAAGCCTGATGTCAGTCTGTGTTCTTAGTTACACCTACACGTACACACACAAAACAAACGCATGCATTTTCATCAACTTCCTGCTACAGCAGAGAGATCGGGAGTCTGTGGCAGCGGTCAGCTGGGCTTGGGTGTGGTGGCTTCAGCCGGTCATCACATATTGGTGTTCTTTCTCCCACCCTACACTTATCGGTTTCTTTAGCCGTACAGTTCTTAAGAGTCCTCAACTTTTACTTAGTCCAGGCTACGGGAACAGGCATACTGACTGACCTTTTCCAAAATGGTTCCCTGTGCTTCCTCCCATGCTGGTACTGTTACACCTGGTGTCTCTGTCCCCTTCTTCCACTTCTGTCCCTGCCCACCATGCACCCAACTTGGGCGTCGTTAGGTTTGTTAATTGCGGATGCCTCAGGGGTCTCGAAGCAGATTGTGTGCCTGAGCACCTTGCATTGCGATAAGTCTATGCCACCTAACTGGCTGCTGGGAGGGACAGCTGCCTCGCGCATGCTGTTCGTGTGCTCTGAGGACTCCCCTCCTTTATTCCAGTCCTAATCCGTCGGAGCTGGTCATGAACATCTTGGTTCATGGGGCTACCCAAGGTCGGTCACTCCTCAGGCACATGTGTTGCTATACCACTATGCCTTTGTAGCACTGCATTGCAGAAAAAGCAGATGTTCTGAGAGGACAGCAACGAGAGAGCTGCCATTGGTCATCCAAGTATAGCATTAACAGTGGCATCAGTTAAAAAGACTTGCATTGCCATTGCCAAAATTTTTACAGAAAGCAGCAGAAATAGCTTTGATTGTTTACTCCAGTGTCACCCAGGCTGGACAGCTGCAGGAGCCAGATGCGGATTTTGGAACACACAACGTTCCCCTGCAGTAGCAGTACCTGAACGCCTTCTCCAATATGTATTGTTCAAGAGCGGGCTTGCTGAAAGACGTTCATTGCTGAGATAAATCGGTGCGGGGAGTCCTGTTGCTCTGTCGGGTGCATCGCTGACAAGAGCAAAGTGTCACTAGAAATACTGCCTGCGTAAATGCCCGAGAGACTGAATCGGCATCGTGTACATAGTCCTAAGAGAGATGCCGATTCGTTCTCTGCCCTAGATTGCAGTGCTCTAAACCACCTCACTGAGACCTGTGGCAACTAAGATTTTTAGAAAGTGACGCTGTGGAATGTGGTAATGTTTCATGGGTACATAATATAGTTAGGCACATAGGAGACCCTTTCTAAACATTACAACAACAATTTTATGGCTACTGTGCAAATGAAAAGCCGGGAGATGGCTAGATCTGAAATTTGGCTTTTAGAATGGTCTTCTATTTCTGCCCTTTTTCGTCTTTTTTTTTTAATAAACAGATTAAAAAAATTAAGATCTTAAATGCCTTAGAGCGACTTTATTTTTCATGCAGTACGAGCGGATCTTTAACGAGTCTCTCATTTTTCTGTCTTATGCCATGTACTTTGTGATAGATATTCCTCAAAAACCTGCTGTACCACAGGGTCTTGTATATTCTCTATAAGGTCTTGAGGATTCCTTGCTTACAAAGGTATTCTCTTTGGCAGGATCTCTTGCAGCTGCAGTATGAAGGCGTTGCAGTCATGAAGTTGTTTGACAGAGCAAAAGTGAATGTCAACCTTCTGATCTTTCTTCTGAATAAGAAATTTTATGGGAAGTAACCAACCTCTGCCAGCAAGCCTGTGAAAGGGGAGACGAATAGAAACCTGCACATAGAACTTTCGATGACGTAGCTATGTATCAGTATATGCCCATGCTGTGCTAAAATATATCAAATGTATTATGAAGGAGGACTAAGAACCTCTTGTGAATTGACAACCCTGACTGAGTCTGCAGGGAGTTGGTTTCTCATTTATTTATGATCTTTATCTTCAACCTTGAAGGTCCCCTGAAAAGCATTTAATTTAGAATATGTTTTTACATGGCGCTGGGGATTAAACTAATATTAGAGTATCCTTAGGGCATCTGGAGGCTTTATTTGCCTAACTGCGTGCTTCACAAGGCTTGAATTCTTGTTGCCTGTGCGAAGAGAAAGCTGGCACTGTACAGCGGTCGGTTTGCCTCTTCCTGAAAGCAAAAGAGGGTTGCAGACTGTATTTGGACTCCAATTATTCTCTAACAGTAATGACCAAAATAAAAAATGGTCAAGGTCCAGGTTACCCATTTGTTGGTGAGCTTGCGGTGGTGGCGGCGGCCAATTCCCGAGATAGAACTACTACAGTCTGGGGAATCGGTAAGCGTCATAAGTGGTTGCTGACTTATTCGTGATTATGTACTATAGCCACATAGAACAGCTGTAGTGTCTCATTTTTCTTGATTTGTTTCTGTTTATCACACTGTAATAATTTACAGACGGCTCCTTAAATAGAGGGACTGTGGAATGTATTTACTAGTGCTTACAGATGAAAAGAAGCCTTTTGGGGAAGGGGAGGGAAACTTAAAAAATTTCTTGAGACGTGTTAACTTTTAATGTTGCTTGCAAAGCATTTGAAATGTAAAAATAACTTTTTTTTCCAGTTTAGAGCAATGTTCTATATATCTGTATCTGATGCAATAAATGTTAGGCTCTACCTGCAGACTTGTCAAAGGAAGATTATCTTAAATAGGTTAGCTTTTAAAAAGTTAATTTTTTCTAGCTATACTCAAGTTCCCATTTCTTTTACTACTTTGTTTCTTTTTTCACCATGGTGGTGGTGCTGGCTGTTCTGCTATATCCAATAAGAATGGAGAGAGACTAAAAAAAAAAAAAATCTGACCTTTAAATTCATCGGTTGTTCCAGCTCTCCCCCCAGTTTTTTTCTTAACATTTTTATTTTTTTAAAAAGGGACATATCTCTTAATTGCAAATTTCAAGTTATTCATAGGTCACTTGTGTTTGTTCGGATTACTGAGTTTAATTGAACTGCTTTACCTCTGATCTACACTGAGCTAGTTATTTCAGCTTAAATCTTTTCTCATGAAAGACACTGTAGTATTTGAAATGGCTACATCCCTGAGGATAATTTTTCTGCAATTTCTGCTTTCCTCTTGGAAGCAAATATTTATTTCAACCTGCTGGTGTCTAGACTGTATTTAAACATATTTTAGTGTTGGTGCATGTGCGGTCCAACCCAATAACAAGAATTACTTATCAAACCCAAGAAAGATCTTTATGGTCCAGATCATCTGAAACGGAGATACGTCAGAACTGGATTTCCACTGAAATCTAAGAGGTCTATAATGGGATAAAGGTCTTGCCTTGTGTTTTTGTTTGGTGGGTTTTTTTGTTTTGGTTGGGTTTTTTTCCTGCCTCTGAATTTGCTGTATCGTAGAAGGACTTAAAAAATTAATTCCTTTGATTTGGGGATGATGAGAATAATGGTAGAACATTATAAAATGATTGTTAGGAAAATGCAGCCGTATTCTGCAAGCTCTCGAGCCACAGGGATTGATCATCCCCCTTCCTTTTTCTTTTTTCTTTTTTTTTTTTTTTAATAAATACTTTTAATACTTTTCAATGTCTGCCAAATAAATTTCAACTATAACCCAGCTGGGATTCAGGGACAAGGTAATGAGGTGTTAGAGGCCTGTAGTACCTGTGGGGAAAGCATCCTTACTATGTGATTTACAGTAATTCCCTTGTTGCTTACACCTATTGAAAAAAAACAAGTTTTTGGCAAAAGTTGAAAAAAAAACCCAACCAATTATTTGAAAATAATCTTAAAAATGGGAGAGCATCTGCTCATTTTAGCTGAGCAACATTATGGAACTGGAGGGGTTTTTTAAAGGAAAAGCTCTATTAAAAGATCCAATCTCAGCACTTAGTTATATGTATTTTTTAGTTTACTGGTGGTTTAGCTCTGCTTACTCCATTACACCACTGTATTTACCATGGGAGTAGGTACAAGTACAAAGTGTGTCTTCTTTCTTTCCTGGTAAAATTTGCCTTTGTAACTCAAGTCTAAGTAAAAAGTCGTTTGTCCCCATGGGTGTCGTGTGAGTTCCTGACCGCAGACAGCAGCTGCAAACATGCGGCTGGGCCCCAGGCACCGTGTTGCGGCAGCGGGCACTGCCATCGGTGAGCACGGTTCGGCTGCACCAGCACCAGGGAAACCACCCTGACTCCAGAGGTCTCCTGCCTCCTCTGCGAGTCGGTCCTGGCCTTTCTCGTGCCTGTGGGGGTGGCCGTGGTGTGAGGAAACACAATGGATGACACGACACAGCTAGGGTGGAGGTGCGGACCTCCTAATGTGACTGCACACCCCCCGCCCTGGGGACCTCCCTGTGGCCATGTGGCACCCTAAGGGACCCATGCCTCCCACCCTCCCAGAATGCTCTAGCCCTATCCTAGTAGGACGAGCACAAGTCAGCCCTCGATGGCATCTTATTCTCAAGTAACAGAAATGTCTTTTGATTCAGCTAAGGGAAAGGGCAAGGCCCTCGTAGATGCTCCTGCAACCTGCTTGGCCTCCCACAAGCCTCGCACTGCACTGGGGCTCTCCTTGCCATTTGCTATGGCCCTATAGTGTCCTCGTGGCCCCCGGCTACCCTAAACCCTGCCCCAGAGCCAGCAAATACTGCCCCAAAACTCTGGCTGCCAGACCCTGCCCCAGTGCGCTCAGAGACCCCTAAGCCTGCCCCTAGGGCCCTGAAACACCCTAAACCCTGTCTCGGGGTCTCCAGTGCCCACTGCCTTCCCCATAGCTGACACCAACACCCAAATGGCCTCTGCCCCAGAGTTGGCACCTGTAAGAGCTTTCCGCAAGCTGCTTTCAGAAAGGATCTGCGGTGGACCTCTACTTTGCCAGCAGAGCTGGTTGTCCCCAGTGTGTCGTGTATCACCCCAGCTTCTGTGGACAAGATTAAAATCTGTCTTTCCAGCAAAACCGCATCATGGAGTGTTTCTTTCTGAGTCTTTGTGTATGAGTATGAGCCATCATGACTTAGAATCATAGAATTGTTTAGGTTGGAAAAGACCCTTAAGATCATCAAGTCCAACTGTTAACGTAGCACTGCCAAGTGCACCACTAAACCATGTCCCTAAGCGCCACATCTACATGTCTTTTAAATACCTCCAGGGATGGTGTCTCAAACGCTTCCTTGGGCAGCCTGTTCCAATGCTTGACAGCCCTTTTGGTGAAGAAATTTTTCCTAATACCCAATCTAAACCTCCCCTGGCACGACTTGAGGCCATTTCCTCTTCTCCTGTTGCTTGTTACTTGGGAGAAGAGACTGACACCCACCT
>NW_008824536.1:2418126-2419361 GCF_000699105.1 Pygoscelis adeliae | reverse complement strand
AGGACCCGGCACTTGGCCTTGTTGAATCTCATACAGTTGGCCTCGGCCCATCGATCCAGCCTGTGCAGGTCCCTCTGCAGAGCCTTCCTGCCCTCGAGCAGATCAACGCTCCCGCCCAACTTGGTGTCATCTGCAAACTTACTGAGGGTGCACTCGATCCCCTCATCCAGATCATTGATAAAGATACTGAACAAGACTGGCCCCAAAACTGAGCCCTGGGGAACACCGCTCGTGACCGGCTGCCAACTGGATTGAACTCCATTTACCACAACTCTCTGGGCCCGGCCGTCCAGCCAGTTTTTTACCCAGTGAAGAATATGCCTGCCCAGCTTGTACGGTGATCTATTGTCGTGGCTCTGCCGGGGACTGTGCTGACACAGGGAAACATTTTCTACTCCTGGGAACCATCTCTAGTTCTTGCATATAAATTGTAGGACTGTAGTAATTTCTAGAATGAGACTAATGCCAGGGCACACCAGGAGTAAAGCTCTCCTACAACAATAGGGATTCTCTCTTCCAGATGGGAAGAAATGTAACTCTGAACCAGAGCGCCTTGAGAAAGGGGACAGATACTGTAATAAGGAACTGCTGCCCCTAAGGAGTCCTCTTTTTCCTAATGGTTCGGCTGCACCAGCACCAGGGAAACCACCCTGACTAAGGATGAGGGGGAAGGCCAATGAGGCAGATATCCTGCTGGGAGTCTGTTATAGACCACCCAACCAGGATGAAGAGGCCGATGAAGCGTTCTGCAAGCGGCTGGCAGAGGTGTCTCGATCGCTGGCCCTTGTTCTCGTGGGGGGCTTCAACTTCCCGGACATCTGCTGGAAATATAACACGGCAGAAAGGAAGCAGTCTAGGAGGTTCCTGGAGTGTGTGGAAGACAACTTCCTGACACAGCTGGTAAGTGAGCCTACCAGGGGAGGTGCCTCGCTCGACCTCCTGTTTACAAACAGAGAAGGACTGGTGGGAGATGTGGTGGTCGGAGGCCGTCTTGGGCTTAGCGACCATGAAATGGTAGAATTCTCAATTCTAGAGTTGTCCTTCTGCGAGCAGGGAACCCAGCCTCTTCCCCCCAGTTCTCCTGGGGCAGGCTGCCCTCAGGGGTGGGGGGAGTGCAGCCACCCCACAGCCCTGCACCCCAAGGGCCCCACATGCACTTTTGGGGAGCGCCTGGGAACTGCCGAGGGCCCGGCCCCATGCCTCTGCAGGGCAGCACCAGCACAGGCTGGGCAGCG
>NW_008824536.1:2365882-2413903 GCF_000699105.1 Pygoscelis adeliae | reverse complement strand
GAAGATAGGAGGTGCCCACAGAATGTAGGGCATGGCTCAGAAGAGCCGCTCCTGAGGAGCGGCCAATGCAGGGCGTTCAGGGGATGCAAATACAGGGAAGGAGATGTTGGAAGGAGTGGGGTTCCTTCCCTGACAGTTCAGGAGAAAAGAAGGGGGTTTCTAAAGTTTTGGGACTGGGGGATGGTTGGGAAAGGGAGGAGGGTTTATCAGCCTTTCTCAGATGGGTTTTGCAGTTGGATTTGGGTGTCAGTGAGGCCTGTTCTGTTTTAGTCTCTCTGCAGCTGACAGGAAGTATGACAAAGTCACCAGAGACACAGTGTAAACCATCCAGGCCTCCGCATCACACTATGCAGGGCTGAACGTCAGACGAGTCTCATCTTGGAAAGCATTAGGTACATTAAAATATACCCTCCAGAACTCTAAGGTCTCTGTTTCTCTGTGCCTTTTACTTACTTCATTCCCTACTTAATTTTTTGCATCTGTCCCTTCACCATCCATCCAGATGTCACAGTCACTGTTACTAAGAGGCATTGACTATTTTTATATATTTTATATATATTTATATATAATATAAACATATATATCTTTATCTATATAATATATATTTATATATAATGTATATATTTAACACTTATTTCCAGTGCAGGTTTGTCATGGTCTTCCCCGGATTTTCTTGGAGAAGAGGATGTGTATTATTTGTGCTAGTAACAGTCTCCAGCCAGGGGTCTTTCTTTTATCGCAGTCCTGGGCACGCAAGCTTTTTCTATTATTCCAGTTTTGCTTTTTCCTTAAGTGTCCAATGAAGTTTGCTGTAATATCAGTCATGGCAGTTATGTTCTATTTTTTATCTGTTGTGTTTTTAGCACCACTTTCTGTAGCTGTAAGGTATCCATTTTGGATCTTTGAGTCACCATGTCATGCCAGTGTGGTTTTTCCATTGGCTGACTACAGCCCCCCTTAGGGAATTACAGCTGCAGGTAAGGAGGTAGTCTGTGTCATTTGTTTTCTGTGTACTATACCCTCCCCCCCGTTGGGTTTGTGCCCTGCCCGCCCCCCCCCGCCCCATATCAGGTGGGGGGGGTCATGCTTGTGCAACAGTCATGAACAGAAATTAGTCTTTTAGGGGCGCCATGTTCTTCGCTTTGTTTTTGGTCTTCCATCTCTGCTCAGTCCTACTGGTCAAGAGTAAAAGCTGTGAGCTGTGCGTCTAAAGGCTGATGTGACTAAAACTAATAGAATGAATTTACATCCATAGCATTGTATAGCATGTATTTCTGGGTAAAACTCAGGGTTCTTAACACTTCCTATTAATATTCATTACTGATTTATTCAAGTTTGTAAAGCACCCACCCACTTTTCTGAGGAGACACACTGTTTTTAACAACTGAATACATAAATTCCAAAGACTGCAGATGAATTTTACTTCACAGTGACATTACACTCCAGTTTCTTACAGAGGCTATTGTTGCTGGTTGGACGTGAAGTAATTGTAATTCTAGTTAAAAGGGCAGGATAACACCAAAACAGACTCCTTAGGTAGTTTGTAGAGAAGATCTTTAAAAATAAAAATTGTAGTGTAGTGCAACTACACTAGATTCTGCTTCTGTGCAGGCAGAATCAGTCCCTTCCAGGCTTATGTGTTGACAAAATCACTTTTCATCCCACAATCTCTTACCTCCACACAATCCTTGTCATTTCTTTGTTTCCACATTAGCAATGCCAGAAAACATAAGTGCTTCTTGAAACATGCAGCTCAAACTCATTTGATGCTGTAAAACAAAAGTAGGGAATTAGGACGCTATTTCATCACTCATTTCAAAGTCTCTCTAGCTAGTCTCAGCCTTTCAGGATTTGTTCAGGGTCAGGTTACCTATAAGAAGAATTGTTCTTCTATGTAAATAATGTTGTAAAACCACTGCTATAATGACACTTCTGGTTTGTGCAGCAAGAGCTTTATCCACTTGCCTATCATAATCAAACTCCTGTCCCCTGTGAAAAAGAATAGAGATCATAACTTCAAGCAAAAGGACTGAGTTCTTTCTTTAGAAAATGAACAGTGATGATTTTTAGTTGAGAATCTAAATGTTTATGGGTATGAAAGTTCTATTTGTAAAAGCTTTTCAAAAAAGTTATATCTAGTTTAATCAGATTTTTACATGTGAGCTCTCAATTATTTGTCAAAAAGTGCCCCTCAAGATAACAAGCTCCATTTGTAGCTTTTAATTTCTGTATCAGAAATAGTGTGGCCAGCAGGAGTAGGGAAGTGATCGTGCCCCTGTACTCGGCACTGGTGAGGCCGTACCTCGAATACTGTGTTCAGTTTTGGGCCCCTCACTACAAGAAGGATGTTGAGATGCTGGTGCGTGTCCAGCGAAGGGCAACGAGGCTGGTGAGGGGTCTGGAGAACAAGTCTTATGAGGAGCGGCTGAGGGAGCTGGGGTTGTTTAGCCTGGAGAAAAGGAGGCTGAGGGGAGACCTCATCGCTCTCTACAACTCCCTGAAAGGAGGTTGTAGCGAGGTGGGTGTTGGTCTCTTCTCCCAAGTAACTGGCGAAAGGACGAGAAGAAATGGCCTCAAGTTGCGCCAGGGGAGGTTTAGATTGGATGTGAGGAAAAATTTCTTCACTGAAAGAGTGGTTAAACATTGGAACAGGCTGCCCAGGGAAGTGGTTGAGTCACCATCCCTGGAAGTATTTAAAAGACATGTAGATGAGGCGCTTAGGGACATGGTTTAGTAGGCATGGTGGTGTTGGGTCGACAGTTGGACTCGATCTCAGAGGTCTCTTCCAACCTTAATGATTCTATGATTCTATAATTTGGAAGCAGAAAGATTAAATACCACACTTAAATTTTTTCCTACTCTATCCTATCCTTATCTTTCCTGTGTGGGGTTTAGAGGAGGCATTTGTGTAACCAGCATGCAATGAGCTCATCTGCCAAAGTGCCCAACTGAACAGGGCAAAGGGAGTGTCTGCGAGGGAAACCAGTCATTACCCCCAACCCAGTGATCATAATCACCTCAGCTGATTTTGGCCATCATTTAAGCACTTGACCAGGTCATGGTTTCCTTTTCAGTATTTTGTGTGCAATGCTATCAGAACATACACCTCTGGAAGGAAGATTTGTAATTTCCAAGGCTGAATGAGATATTGAGAAAAAACTGTTAAGTACTAAGCTTTACTCCTCTTCCCCCTATAGCAGCACCCATAGAAAAGTATAGACCAAGTAAAAGGATGAGATGGCATATGCTTCCAGGACTGCCTACTCCCTTGGAAGCACTGAGTCCAGGTGTTAGTATATATTCTAACTTGAGTGCAAAAGAGAGCACCAAGAAACATGCTTAGAAGAAAGCAGACTCCTTTCATTCCTGCAAGATACCACCAAACACAATTCATTCCAAAGAGTTCCATTTAACATTTGTGAATAATTAAAAAAACTGAGGAGCTCTAAAGGGGGAGCTTAGCAAAGAGTGGGAAACTAAGAAGAAAGATGCCATTTGCAAACAACAGAGTATTTAACAAACTAATCTGTAACCATAAACTTAAGCCAACCAATGGAAAGGGCAACTGAAGGGCAATAACAGAAGACAAACATCAGTCCCAGAAAGGGCTGAGAGCAGTGTGAAAGTAATGTGAAAGTAATTCTGCTGCCTGTGTCCATCTCTTACGTTAGCACTTCATCCTGCCCATCAGCCTCAGTAGAGCCCTGTGATGAGCCCCAGGCTGGCAAAGGCACTGCTTCCCAGCCCCACACAGGGATGTGTCTGGAGGAGCCCTGGGCTATTTTTAGTAAAATCCAGATGTTTTATTCAAGAGCCTTTAGAGAGGTGAAGAGCACACAGTGGTTAACGATACATTTTACTGCTGATAAAACATGAGTTTTGTGCTCCAAAAAAAATTCACCAGCAAAGTGGTGAATTGCCTCTGTGTTGCTATGGACCAGACAAAGCCCACAAATTTCTGTCTGCGAGGTGTTCCCAGTCTCTCACCTCTCAGCATGATTCATTTGCTGGGACCCTGCATGCCAGGTCTGTCGAAAGGGCACAGTGATGTGGGGCACTGCATAGCTGGGGGATCACAGCACTGCCAGCAGCTGCGGAGAGGGCTCAAGAGGCCTTCTTGGGTGGCTGCAGCTCAGTGCCACACTCCCTGCGTTGCACCATGCTGCTCTGTGCACCATGGATCCACTGCCCAGAAGTGGATCTACTTACCCAGCCCCAAAAGCCGTGTTTACTCTGCCACCCCGCAGCTGGACTCTCACTAGTCCCTTCCCTCAATTAAAGGCTTTTACTCTGAGCAGTGCCCAGATGGTAACTCATCTGTGCAGGAACCTTTGGCAACTTTTCCTCAAAGCAGCGTGTGCTCTTGCTCATGCCTGCCGCTCAGCACTTGCTCTAGCAGCAGCAAGGGGAACCAAAGATGCACAGTGTTTCCCCTAAGCAGATGACAAGGAGGCAGTTCATTCATCTGACTTCCCTCAAACTGTCATAATTATATTCCCATATACTCTCTTCTTAACTGACCTCCTCAGCATCCTTCAGAAACCTGAAAGTGCCTGCCCTGGAGGCTGTGAGTGTGGGGCTCACGCCACGCTGCAGGCAGCTGCCCGCTCAGGGGCAGGACCGGCACAATCTTACCCAAACGGCTTTGCTATGCATCAGTCCCCATGTCTGCTTCAAAAAGTGCTCATGTAAGCCAAGCTCATTCTTAGTACTGAGATGATCACAGAGTTGGTACAGAGGCACCAGCTGATTTTGGTCTCAGAGCTACTGCAGGAAAGCAGGGCCCTTCTCCGTGTCTCTGTAGAGAAGGAGATCTAATAACACCATAACTACTATTTTGCTTAGAAGGAGATAGGAGGATCCTATCTCATTTCACTGAGAAAATTTCAGGTCATCATATAGAATTGTAAAAAGTAAAAAAGACGATTCTAAAAGGACTTCCACCAGTAAGCAACATTTGCTTCTCATTTGATATCTTCAGACAAGTTGCTTACTTGAAATCAGAAAACAATGTGTACACACACGTACTGTAACAAGTAACTATAGAGTTTGGTTGTGTTTATGCTTTGCACAATAAGCAAACGTAGTTTTGAAATAAACAGTTGCACTGAAATTATATTTCTACAATTTAGAAATTAAACCTAATCTAATTTGCTACAGCTGGACACCACCTGCAGAGTACTGTTTAAGTACTCTGAACATTACACACTTATCTTTTAAATATTGATAATGCCATTTTTCATTTATGTGACATGAAGTCCCACAGGGAATAATTATGTTAATAAACCTTAATGATTCTTGCAAATAAATGATCAAACAAAATTGCTACTGTTGATTTATATTAATGGATGCCTTTAGGAGGAGATTTGTCAGGATGTGCTGCTTCTTGAATCCCAATTCATCTTATTTAGCAGAAGAATGTACATAGTTTGTACAGATTAAGTGTTTAAAATATAATGTGTTCATGGAGTTTCCGCAGTTCATAACGTTCAAGCATTATTATCTTGCCTTATGGCAAATCTGCATTAAATGGCTTCTTTGTATACAACTTTCTTCAGTCCTTTTTTTTTTTCCCACTCCTTTTGTCCCTTGTGGCTAAAAAAGTCCTCCTTTTGAAGATCTTTAACTTAACCTTTCTGTTACTCATGTCGGAATTGGTGATCATTTTGCTGTCCTAATAGATGAACACTGCTGTCGAACAACTTTGCTTTCGCTGCAGTGAGTCTAGAAACATTTTTGGTGCTTTAATAAGGGCACATCACCTGGAGCTGATGACCTACAGAATTTTATAGGATATGTTAAGATAAGCAGTTTCTACTTTTCTTCTACTGTTGGATATGCTGGAAATTCCCACTCCCCATCCATCTATACTTTTGAAATTTTAACCAAGTTCATTCGGAAAACATTTTACATGGGCTTGCCTTTTAGATAATACATAACGTTTGAAAGCAATAGCAATGTGCTTCTTTTACTCCCGATCATAGGGCAGGACATATTTTAAAA
Organism: Pygoscelis adeliae; assembly: GCF_000699105.1. NCBI lineage: Eukaryota > Metazoa > Chordata > Aves > Sphenisciformes > Spheniscidae > Pygoscelis > Pygoscelis adeliae. Next base: position 2,407,900 of record NW_008824536.1, on the reverse strand, counting down.
GTGTCACAGGAGAGGAAGCTAAGGAAGTATCAGAAGAAGAAACTTTATGAATTTAAACTTTAGTGGTGCTAGAAGAAGAGAATAAGCACATGCTTTGTCTATTCAACAAAACACATACATGCAAATGCAAGGTGGTGGTGGGTCAGGGTTAGAACCAGGCAGGCAAGGGAAGCAGAAATGTGCTTTCTCTGCGTCTGCATTATTCAGTGCCCAGTGGTGAGAGTTGTACAAGTAGGCTTAATTCTTTGCTTGAACAACTTTGTTAAATTGATCAACTCCAGCAGGATAACAGCAGAACAAAGGCACAGGCTGTTTTTGCCTTTGGGGCAAATAATATGGTTAAGTAATCAATAATTTGCTGAAACTTCTACCCATCCAGAGATTTTTCAGGATTTTTTTACTTTTTCACCTCCTCCTGCTTGTCCAAAAGTTCAGTTTCAAAGAAGAGCTAAATAGCCATTTTGTTTAAATGGCAAACTTTTTTTTTTCTCTCATAATGTAACCAGCTCCCATGAAACATGACATTGCATCCACAACCAGTTGGTATTTCAGAGTTGACATGAATGGATTTTACTACTGACTGGATAATAGAATAATGAAATCCAGCTGAAACATGCCACTAATTCACTCCATGCACATGGAAACCATAACTGCAGCACAGGGATGAAGATCTGTAATAATGCTCTAGAATGAACTGGTGGTTTGAATTATTTCTTCAAAGAGGAACATGCCTCAAAAGCCTTTCAGGTAAGGCTTTTCCTTTGCAAACTGGGGGCTAATCTTGCAGACCCTGAAAGCAGTAGAAGTTCCAAGCACTGAAGGGCTGCAATATTGAGATTAATTTTCTTACAGTCTGTGGACTGATAATCCTCAGATTTGTCAATTCCACTTTAAACACTGCTACTGAAGTCTTTCTTCTGCGATTCAGAGCACCAGTCCTGCACATGATGGGGGAGTTTGCCAGTCCTGCATTTCTGTTAAACAATGAGAAACTTACAGTCTCATTCTGTTCATCCCTCACATGTGGGTTCTTTAATAGCTCTCCAAGCAACTAGTGGGGGAACATTTTCAAATAGGTAATTACCTTTTGTATGCAACAACAACAAAGAGACTTTGAGCAATTAGTAGGATTGGACACAGACTGAGGATTAGGTGTGCCTGAATACTGGCTTTGTCTGTAATTTGCTGCATAGCATTCAGAAAACTATTTTATCTTACTGCCTTTTTGCATGCCTGCAACAACGCCTGTCATACAGGAGAAGCATCATACAGATTAGTATTTTTATACCTGTACTGCATCTGAATGCATACATCACTACCTATCAAAGGCTATCACTGTGCTCGGGACTCACACTTCCCCAGATGCGTGATTGCCATTCTCATCAGCCTCTCTGCTCATTGCAAATTGTAAAGCAGTACTGGTCTCATGCTCTAGCTGATACAAGCTTCCTAGGAACAGGTGATGGCCCATTTTCCCAGGAGGTCCCTAGAGCAGTTTGGGCTCTCAGGGGCACCCAGAGCAGAGGGAAGCACCATGCTCCCAGCCACAAAGTGCTATGCTGCAAGTCAGGAGGCCTTAGTCCTGTGCCTCAGTTTTTCTAACAACAAAATGGGGGTCAGCTATGAACACTTCAGTGTACAAAACATACAGCACTCGCATATGTGCGTATGTAACTTTGCACACAACTGAAGGCCCAGTATTGACTTCTAACACTGAGGTAGTGCTAAGGTGACATGGTGAGGAGTGAGCAGGAACTGTGAGTAAAAAGCCTTGATTGTGACTTGAAGTCAAAGGGATTTTGCCACTGGCTTAAACAGGGTCATGATCTCGCTCCCTGTTTCATGCATGTGAGTTACTGCTTAAAAAAAATTATGCCCCCCCAATATTACTTTTTGCTTTAGCTTATAAATAACGGTTTCCTGTCCCCATATCTATTCAGACATGTACTACAGAGATACAACTGTAGGTTAAGAAGCTCATTTTAGTATTTTTGGAGGGATTATCTCTACCCTTTTTCTTGTCTCTCTTACCTGTTTGGCATTTTCTTACCATCCCCACAGGTGCTCGCTCTCCAAAGTGCTCTTTCAGGCACTCCTAGTTTCTGGCCTCAATTTTTCTCTTGTTGTGCAGCATTTTTTGGGCCTTGCCTCACTTCATTTACATGTGAGGACTATTACTCCTCTTCCTCTTCTGTGGGGTGACTTCTCTGTTGGTGGGTTTGGAACAACATCTCTCATGAGGCTTCTCCAGGATCCAAGAGCTCTGTTGGGACCTGACTTCTGCAGACAGAATAAGCAAAAAGTGTGAATAACACAGTGTCTGTGTTAAATGAGACTTTCTCATTGCCCCTCCAACATAGAGACTCCTCTCTGCTTGGTTTTGTTTGGCCATGGGTGCTTGATCTGAGATAATTTTTTGAATGATCACTTGTAGCCTCAAAAAAGGATCTGATGTCTAGCAGAGTAAATTGCCTTAATCAGTCTGTCTCTTGTGTGTTGCCATTTCTACTATAGATTTTTTTTTTCCTCCACCTTGGAACGGTGTTAAAACCTTCTCTCTACCAGTTGCACAGGGAAAGCAGTCGCTCCTAAACTGTCTCATCTCTTCCTTCTAGGTTGTTTTAAAATGTGGTGGTCAGTTGAATCCCTCTGCTCCCTGACTGACTTCACATGATTTCTAGGTGCCTGTTATTTATTTGAAATGCAGTCACTTCTTGTTCTCACACAATCTGGCCAGACATGTCTGCTTTTATATACTGTAGACGTTCTAACTTAAGATACTTGATCCCTAACAGTTAGTTCATGCAGTTTAGTTAAAATTTATATATAATTTATTTACATTTAGATAATGAAATATTCACTTACACTTTGTTTTTATGCACGTAAACTGAGATTCCAAATGGATGTCACTATCAATTTCCTAGGAATTCATACATTCCTTAGTGCTTATACAGTGGATTGATTCTATTTTAATACTCGCCCATTTTTATCCTGTGTCTCCTAAATAATTCATGTTTATTCATTACTACTTACAAGTACCACTGCATTTTGACACCAGATTCTTCACTAGCAGCTGTATAAAACAAAATGACTGTTATCTAGACTGTAAGATTCATTTTCTAAATATTTTCTTCTTTTAAATACTGACTTGAAAGGAACAATTCATTCTTACCTACTTGTTATGTAATGTGCCAGTTTCCTGAAGGACTATAGATTTTTATTTTACGTCTAGTTGCAGGGGGGACAAAAAGAGGGAAGCCCTTTCTTTTTTTGAGTTTCAATATTTGAAAAACTGATTCTCTTTGCCTTCCAGGCAGCTTGTTAGCAAATACCCACCTTGCTTGGCTCCCAAGCTGGATTAGCAAGTCATGGGAAAGCATCCTGTTACTCTACACACAGCCTGGGATGAGAATGGCGTCCAACTGGTCCAGACCTGAGGTACAGAAGGCAGTCCCCCTGCATAAGTCCTTCTCTGGACACCTTGAGCTTGAGGACACAAGCTTGAGTCCTTGTAGCAGCTTGTCCCCAGCTGAAAGCAAGAAAACAAACAACAATATTCCAAATGTGCTTTCAAAGAGGGATGTGGAAGTTGAGACTATAAAGTGAGATATATCTTAAATAATATATAATCCTAAATACCCACTAGTCTTAGATGTAGAAGATCCACCTTCCATGCCCTCAACTGCATCAGATAGAGAATTTGTCTCTTTTTCCTCAAGAAGGAGTAAAAAAAAAAAATTGAGATTTTTTCGTTCCAAAATGTATGAAGCCTTCCCTAAATAGTAATTTTCTGGCCAGTCGTAGTCAGTGCTAAATGGCTGTTAAGGTTATATATAGACTTTACTAAGCTGTATTTTATCTCAGATTTGAACAGTTGAATTTAAATTGATCTGAATAAAACCAGAAAAAAATCCTAGACATTTGTTGACATTTATTTTCTAAATAAAATTGCTAAAAATTTATAATTCAGCAATAAAATAGGCAGAACTTACAAGCAAATGATATAACAATAATAATGCTAAACATAAGCTTACTCATGTCATACTGTAAAGGCAAAGCCCTTGTAATGAACTCATAATGAGGTATGACAGAAACATTAAAAAAAAAGACAAGAATAACAATACCAATACACAATAAATACCGAACCACACATTTTTGTCATCTCTACCTACATTCCAAAGATGTTTACCGTGAATTCTTTTTATGCTATGTAGATTTCATTTAAACAAAGTTTTGAACCCATTCTAGTTGGTAATCTTCTAAATATAAGTAGATGTGGTAATTAAGATGCTTAAACATAAAGCCATGAAATAACATGACATTCATGACACGCATCCAAGCTTTTCTGTAGGTCTCTTTCAGGTATGATTTTTATTGTTGATACCCTGGAAACAGTGACATCTTTTAAATAGGTCAAGTAAGTTTTAACCTTAATAAATTAAAGAATTAACACATTTATAGCATGCCATAATGTTGTTCAGGTGGAGGAGCTGACTCTCATACCCTCTTCAGGACTCACAGAGGAAAGGAGGAGTGGGTATCCCCAGGCCCCCAGTGCTGCAGGAAGGTTTAGTACTGCTCTCACAGGAGTCATGTGGAGCAGCCACATTTTTGCTGCACTTTGCCCAGGGAGTAAAAGCCACGCTGTACAAACACTGATTTACCAAGGGACAGAAAGGGAAAATGAGCTTTTGCACCTGTTTGCATCAGACCGTGTCCAGCCCTGGGAGAGGATCTCAGCCTGGGGAGGGCTACTTCCACTGATACAAACCAGAACTTGAAATAGTGCATTCACAGCAGAACGACATTTCTAGATACCACGCTCACGACTACAATTGTGCATGATGACCTGGTCCCAGACTTCGTAACAACCTGCTTTTCTAACAATAACATACCATGCCTTTACAGGCACTTGTCATTCACAGATCTGAAAGCAGAAGGCTGCACTGATTATAGCTGTCTGAATTCAGTACTGCCTAGGTCTGCCTGAAGATGACTAAAGTGAGTATTTTCCTACATAGTTTATTTTTAAAAAATTACTTTTGAAGTACACTGTTAGAAGACACTAAAATACACTATAAGCCTTGGCTTATTTTAAGAGTTTGCTATACTCTGCTCTTCCTTTAACTTAAAAAATATCAGAAGTGCCCTGTTGCCCTGGACAAGTTTCTGTATAACTCACCATTTCTCCAACTTCAGCCTCACATCCGTGAATCCACCAAGGCTACTGAATATTTATCAGATTTTGGACTTTTTTTTTTTTTCTGAAAGATTTGCATTTAAATAAAAAACAACAAAAGAAAGCGCTGAAAAGAGTCTTCCAGAACTCCCTTTCCCCCATGTTATCTCTTTCAACTTTTGTACCATCATTGCAGTCATTGTCTACCAAATCTTCCCAGGCAGACAGAGAATATATTACTGCTGCAAAAACCAAGTTGCAGTTTAGGAACAATAACTGCATGCAATTACATGAGCTTACAACATGCATATTGTTATGATACTTGTAGATTTTTATTACTATTATTAAAAAGTCTACAATATTTGCTTAGTCCTTCATTAAAACTAATGTTGAATTTGCTGTTTATTACTTTTATGTTATTTTATTTGATTTCTTTTCCTGGAGGATACTCTACCAGAAAATGTGAATTTGTCTTCCTTTAATTCATTTAAGATTAGCTTCTCTCAGCATAATATTTTTCTATCCTCTCCCTGGGCCATAGCCACTCTTCACACAAGAGAGTCTTCTGGCAGCATTCCCTCCCCATTTTGGTACAAATGCCACCAATAAGGACCTGCCACCCTCTTTGGTGCTAACAGAACCGAGATGTTTCTGTTGGACTGGCTCCAACAAGGGTGAAAATCAGAGCTTTTGCATGTTAGTTCCTGCAAGCAACAAAAAAGAAGCACCAAGATCTTGTCTGCCTACCCTTCACATAGGCCTTCCCTTTCCCACAGGCACCCCTGCAACACCTCAGACATCCACAGAGCAGTGAATAAGCTCAAGACCAGAGAAATGGAGACTTTTGATGCTAATGGAAATGGCTGCTCAGGACAAATAGTTGTGGGGAAAAGTTCTGAATCGGTTTTCCCTTCATCCCCAACTCACTAATGCAGAGAAAAAGAAGATGTAAATACACTGAAGGAGAAAAAAAAGTGTTTTGTTTTTGTTTTTTTTTTTAAAAAGCAGCAATAACCTCAGGAGCTCAAAGCTGCTGCTGAGGGTCTGCAGGAGAGCAGAGCCAACCTCTGCTAAATGTCCACTAACCTCAGAAACAACCGAGCTCATCCTCTTCTCCCTAGCTCTTCCAGAACTCCACGAAGAAGCGAACAGGAGCAACCCAAGCTCCTCTCTCCCCTCCCCATGTCGCACCTGAGGAAACCTGTGCCAGGGAAAGGGCAGCACCAGATGATGAACCAGAGGCATTTGGGGGTGTGTGATACCTCATACTAAGTCTCACTTGTAAACAGATGGTTTCAAGGGCAGGTTTTCCATTTGTAAGGGATTTTTTGGCCTTGCTGTTACCATGATGTGTTTAGAGGGTCAAGGACAGCACAGCAATGACTTACAATGCCACAGCTAGGGGGATGGGACATCTGTAAGAACAAGGAATTCCCTCCCTTTGCTGGAGGTTTGCTGGTCATTATGCTGGTCCCACTAACACAGCTGCAGCTGATAAACTGCACTGCAAGAATATTAAATGCTTTTTTAATACTGCTTTTCCATGCTAGCAATTGCTGTAGTTACAGAAAGGCATTACAAAACCTCCACAGAGAAAGGCTGTTTCTACTCAGTTCCCAAGCAGGCACCATGAGAAAGTTCAGCAACTTCCAGACCATCAACACTGCATCCGTTCTGGTGGCAAGTGCTAATGCTGAGAGTTTTCCCTTTATACATTTACTAGAACTAATCCGTACCTTTCTAAACTCAGGGCAATTTCCTGTCCTGAGGAAAAAGTGTCTTCTCATTCTAAATCGGCTTTAACGATCATGCCTACCCCATTCCACTGAGACTATTCAGAGGGAAGAGACTCTAATCTATTTAGCTTCACAGAGGGTTTCTCTCTGACACGTGCTCTCCTAATAGACCATTTATCAGGATGAAGGGTGCTCCCCAGAGAGTGCAGACAGCGGGACAGACCTAGCCTGAGTGACAGTCTGTCCAGCAGAGATTGACTTTAATGAAGCACAGAATAAACAGGAAGATTAAGAGAGTGCAAAAATCAGTGACAAGTTTTGAGTTCATGTGGGCAGCTTACTGTGCAGCACAGATCTGTCATTGAGTTATAAATGTTACATATCTGTTTGGTTGCTAAGGATCGCCTATAACACACAGAAATCCTGCACACATTACAAGAGGAAGCTTTCCCCTTGATTTTTACCCTTGAGAAAGGGTACCTGCTTGAAACCCAGAAACACTCACAAGTTGTAGGTGGATGGGACTCTGGCAGTTGCCTGGTCTGATCCCCTGCTCAAAGCTAGGCCAGTTTCCAGCATGTTGCTCTGGGTTTCAGGGCTCTGGGATTTTCTAAGTAATTATTTTTCAGATGACAACCTTTTGTAGATATTCATCACGGAGTTTCTTTCTCTGCAACAGAAATCTGGTGACAGTGTGGATATATTGTATGGGATCCATCTTAGCAAAGTTCAGACTGTAGCATCTCCAGTTGAGTCTGAGGTCCTGTTATTGCCAATGGATAGAAGCAGGTATGCCTGCCAATTATAAATGTCTACCTCAGGGTAAGATCATGTCAGCATCTCTCTCCACTGGCTGTTAATGGAAAAAGATCAACTCAGGTAAGTTTGGACAACGACTTTCACCCACAAACATCAGGCACGTAGCCCTGAGGTATAGCGAAGTCTCGTTCTTCATTCTGACAAGCGTGACTCTTACTCCAGACATCTCTCCAACATCTTCATACTTATTTCTTTTGCTGGACTCTGACAGAAATTGATAAGTGGAGGCTGAGACTGAGGCTATGAATGGAGAGAAGGTTTTCACCCAGTGATAACGAGCTACAAATGTGGAAAGGAACCTTACTACTACAACACCTCACAACTAGAAAAGCCTGGTTACGGTGTAGGCATCTACTACCAGCAAGTAGGACTCATGTTAAATCTTCTTGTCTCTGGATGATCTAGAAACCAATCATTATTCTTTCTGCAGATGCTAGTATTAAAGAGAACACAGAATACTGGCAGGATACTTTATTCCCAAAAAAGTGAATGGGAGTTTTAGCTCTAGTTTCTAGTGCAGCAGAATTAAGTCAGCGTTAATTACTTTCAAATAGATTTGTTCATGCCAGTCAGACAAACTCTTTACCAAAACAAAGAGCAGAAGTTTCCAAACAGAATAACAACTACAACACACACTCTTGCTGCAAAATCTCAGGAGCACCTGTAGTTTTTGACATAAAGTGGCTACGTAAAATCAGCTTCATAGATGTTGTTCTAGAGTTCACACTGTCTAGTTTATTTCCCTGTAAAATTTCTGCTTTGTCTGCACTAGTATTCACATATGACATCCAACCCAACAGACAACAGCTGCTCCACTCCATAGACTTTTGTGTTTGGTTTTTTTTTCTTTAAAGCAGCATATATTAGGTGTTTCTGTGAGTACAAGAATTGAAGTTATATGTGAAACAAGCAATACAAAAAGTGTAATCTTAGATGTTTTAGGATCCCAGTCTGCCCATGTTGCAATTATACACTGTCAACAGATGATGGCACCAAAATTCAATCTGTAAGCAAACACTGCTAGATGACTGACAGATTTTTTTTGGACAAATACATTAAAACAAAGGTACTGAAATTTAGCTAATTTAAACTGTATAAAATAGACAAACTAAATAAAGGCTGGAATGAGCCTTTTAAAATAAACCATCACCTTTCCCCTACTCCCTCTTCCCCCACGTCTCAGACTTCAATCCTTAACCAGTAAACAAAGATTTTGCCCTTCAAAGTGTGCACAGTAAAACGAGACACTGAGTCAGACTCTTACTTCTGAGGGATACTGTGGATAGATATTCATGTTACTGGAGTCATCATACTTTCAGCCTTTGCTAATCTTGTGCTATGTACAGCAGTAAGCATTCTCTTAAAAGCACAGGCTAACTACAGGATCAGATGCACAATCAAGAATGTGAAGCTCAAGAAGGTATCAGCAGTAGGCAAGCTGTACTTCCACATCCATAAATAATTTGGCTGTTAGAAGTCACGAATGTACTACCCCTCCATAGATACTTTCATGAGTTTCTTATTTCAATCTTTGTCAATTGCTCTGGTTTAAACACCATCAGTTTTGGCTAGCACTTGAAAAACCATCTGGTATATAAATATTCATCAATTAATTTATGAGAAATATAGTCTCATTTCACTGCTTCTCAGGTATATACATCGTGTACAGATTTAAAATAGCAGGAGCAGTATATATGGTTTAAGATTTGGTAACTTGATTAGTGATAGTATTTCTAATGCAGATTATACCTTAAAGCAGGAAGGAGGAAGGTGTTAAATAATTCAACAGAAAGTACAACAAATGAACACTTAGGTGGTTAACAATTTATTGTTCTTTAGGCCTTGCAGAGGTTTAATGGAAGCTATGTTGCTTAATCTATGAAAAGTGTTTTCTATTTGCCATATGTTAGCAGAACCATCATTAAAACTGTAATTTATTATTGGAATGAACCTCAAAAATATTATGCCCCAACATCATGTTCTGGAACCAATGGTCACGTGAGCATTTTGTTCATGGTATTATGCTCTGATATGCCTTGAGCAAGACAAAGAGGTCCTTTAATTCTGAAAGGCCAAAACCCCAACAAATGTACTTGTTAGAAGTGTAATTAGTAGGTTGAATTCTACAGTCCAGAATAATGCTAGTGGCTAAACAATTTTTAAAAGGTAGAATGCACTAATATTTCACAAAAGGTATTTAAAACTAAAAAATACTCCAAAGCCTAACTATGGAATATAAAGAGTAAAACACTTTTGACACCTAACACATTCCTATGTTGCTATTGTCAAAATGACTGCATTGAAATTTGAAGGCTTAAAACTGCAACTTCTGTGTTCAGACATCACTGTGAAAGCAATTTCTATAAGCTGTCCATTTATTCCTTCTAGCTCACTCATTTACTGATAGGACTGTCATTTTTTTGACAGACAGTAATGAAGGTATTAGTAGCTGTTTTACCCTGTTTTATACATTTTATATACCTTTCCTCATTAAAGAATATTTTGACATATTATAACAAGACAACGTTATTCTTTATGCTTGATGCACAAGGTAACACCTTTATATTAGTATGTGTCTTAAAAAAGAACAAAGATTTTTATATTAGAAACTGTACACTTTCTTTGCTTTTAAGGTATGACAGGAAAAGATTTTATATGAGATGTCAAAATCTTCCTATTCAAATATGCAAATATGATTCAGTTTTACACCATCAAAAATAAAAACAGATTCAAAACATACCTTCATTCTTCATACAAAGTACGTTGTAGGAATTTTTTTTTTTTTTTTGTAACACTGAAGTTATCCATACTGCTCCAAAATAAATCTTCTGTTCTGATTGATGCTTCTCCCTGTTTATTTTGAGTATTACACCGTGGTCACTTGCTCGGGAAAAGCCTTGTAAATGAAAACACTGGAATGGAAATTCAGGAAATACTTTGTTTCTAGCTCTACTAAAAGTACTATGCTCTGCTTAATCTGATTTTTCATTGAGGGCTAATTTTAGAAAGTTGCTTATTCTCGTATTTCTGACTTTGATTCATTAAAATCCTTTCTCCTTCCAACCTCCCACTGCAAACTTTTTACAGGATTTTTTGTTAATTAGGTAACAACAAAAAAAAAAGTACCATATTTATACCATATATACCAAAACTATAAAACTGGGTTGGGCTTCTGCATGCAGCTGTAGTAGAATTGAAAAACGACAATACGGGTTGGAGTTAAAAGGCCAAAGTTGCACAGTTAAAATAGCAGCATGTTATTTCTAGTTCCCTAAGTAGCTAAAATGAAAAGTCAGTGCAGACTAGAACTGATTTTGTTCAAATGAAGTATTTTACATCTTTTCTTTGCATTACTGTTTTTCCTCACAAGACCACTAGGCCAATTACTAAATTACCAAAGTCTAACACCCATCCTTGTCAACAGCTACAAGGACCACAGCTTCATCTAAGCGCTTAAGCATCACTTTATCCCAAAAAGCCACCCTTGACTGATGAGCAAACAGCCTGCCAGCCTCATATACAGGCTGCAAAAGCAAATATGATACCCAGAGTCATCTCATCAGCAGGCCTTTCTTCCAGCTAAGTGTGCAACGCTGCTGGTATGGGAGGAGTATTTGCAGAGAGGTAGATAACGCTGACTCATCTAGATTAAGTTATTCTTTTGCTCCCTGCTCACTGAGGAGGGGAATTAAATAAGATACATACAAGCCTACTTCCTACTAGAATTAAATTTGACCAGTATTGCAGCATGCATCTTCTGCAGATTAGATTCTTAATGACTACATGTCAGCTAATCTCATACTTTTAATTCCTGTGCTAGATCTATTCTGTGATGATCCCTGTTGGGACCACAGTACAGTGGAGACTCAGCAACAAGACTTCAAATGGGCCAAGTGAGGTGTCACAAGGAACATAGTTGTGGCAGCAGAAAACTTTGTATGGCTTAACAGCTCTGCCTCGGGCTGTTCAGCCACCCTCCCTCAGCTTTACCAACCACTGTACCCAAGCTATTTTTGAGTTAACTCAAGTGCAAATACAAGGCTGGCATCCCGAATTGCCCGCACTGTAGATGAACCAAGGCAGGCAAGACTGGTTCAATAGGAATCTCAATCAGACATCTAGGAATAACACCCATTAACACATCCCATTAATACATCATTTGCAGAACAAAGACCCTGGAAATGAATAATCCCTGAAGCAATACAACACCCACCCGATATCCGGCTAACCCCTCCCAGGAAAAAAAATTAGCAAAGCCATGATTCCAGCTAATATCAATCACAAGAGATGGACTGGAGGGGCAGGGAGGGAGCCTGTGACTGGTAGTAAAACACCAGAAGTATAGATGGAATGAGTTCCTCCACTCCTGGAACATCATTCAATGATGAGGGGATAGGGAAGATGAAAATCTCCGGAGGAGCTTCAAAAGGCCACACCTTACTGGCCACATAATAAAAATTTTCTTGTTTTAAAGAAAGGCATGAGGATTATAGTACTGTATTTATCTTTGGCCAGCTTTATATTCAAAACAAAAATCCCAGGCTCTGTTCTCTGGGACAAGTGTGTGTGTATCTGTGCATTTTAGTAATTTATATAAAAGTTAATCCAGTGGTGTGATGAGAAATGCATATTACATTTAAATGAGCAGAGGGAATAACAAAGAAAACAGATGAATCCCATTGCAGGTGTCTGTGAGGAAGAGAATATGGATGTGAAGCTCCAGTTTGAGAATTTTAACAGCTGTCAACATTAAAATACCCCAGTGGGAATTAGAAGAGTAAAGCCTTTAACAAATCTTGCAGGTTACTGATGTTTAGCCTGCACATCCACAGAGGGTTGAAATTAATGGAGCGAGGTTTAAACTCAGCCAATGCGTTTAGGATAATTTTGTGTTCTGGTGAATGTCGTCTTCATCATGCAGAGTGAATTTTTGTCTTTTACTAAGAGAAATCTAGGAAATGTAGCATTTTTAACCTTCTGAATGTTCAGACCACTATACACCATCACAGGACTAAAAGTACCATCTGACTCTTAAACGTAGTACAAGCAAGATTTAAATTGTAAGCTATCTGAAGAAGCTATATAAACTGGCACTTGCTCTTCACTTGCTTTTAGTTACAGCACTAGAAGGGTGAGCTAAGTTCAATAATAGAGCATACAACAAAGTTCAATCAACTTAATTTCTGTTAATTACAAAAAAATGGAGACCCTCCTTAAGAAACAAATATTCGCCTTGTTTCTAGAAATTCTCCCCACTACTATGAAAGCAGCAGTCTTTTCGCTACGATTATTAGAACCAAAACTATGACATCTGCAATAGGATGGGCTCAAAGTCACTCCTCGTGGAGGGGTGTGAGAGGGAGCCTGGCAGGCACACTCTGCTCCCACTACAAAGCACTCAAGCACAAGGAAGCCTAGAATAACAGTTAACTATCTCTTACCTCAGTAGCCTGTCTTCTAAATCCAGTCTTCTACCTTTGAAAGAGACAACTTTGGTTCAATCAAGTTATAAAATTAAGCAAAACATTCTGCATAGAAAGCTTACAAAACACCAGCCATATAGACATACGTTGTCTGTCATAGCCTGTTCCTATATTATAGGGACATTATAAGAATAGTAGAGTGTAGTATATAGTTGCCTTTTGATTGGCCTAAGGGCTTAGTTATTATATATCTGTGTTCACATAACTAGTCTTTACTCAAAGCTTAAGGTGAGCAGGGACTTTCTTGCCCTCCCCAACAAGAAGGGAAAGGTTGACATAAAGAATCATAAAGTGTATACCTAGGCATCACTACCTATATAAAGATATCAAAATTAATAGAAACCCCACAGGCACAGCAGCCTACCACAGCCTCGTCTATTGTCTATATTCATTTTTACTCTTCAACAGATCATAATGCCAGGACAATAAAAATGATCGGCTCTACTGCCACTCACAGTATCCGGTGTCCTCCCCGTACCACCCTTCCAACTGATATTGCACAAAGAGAAAGTCAAATACTGAAAAAATAACAAAACAGAGGATATTAAAAATAAAAGAAGCAAAAGAAGTCTGTAAGAGAGATGTAGCTTATTTAGCATGTTCTCTACAAACAGCAGTAACGCACAAAACCAATGATGGGCACAGATGCTTACCCAGTGGTCTGTAAACAACACAGTTACATGGATTACCTGGCTCAAGCTGGAAGACATTGAGGCTTACGGATGAGCCCATAATCAACAAAACGACCCTCCTCTATTTTCAACCTACTTATGCAAGATAAGTAGAACATAAGAATCCTTTATAATTCTAAAAATTACTATTTAGCATAACCCTGACCTTCCCTTCGTGGGGAAGAGTAGTGATGTTTGAAAATCAGGAATCCATAAAGTATGCAAAGTAACAGTTCAGCCTACTTTAATGCAAGACCCTTTAGGTCCAAACATATTATGTAGCATTTCTTCTAGAAGCTCTTCAGAAAAGTCAAATTTATTGTATCTTGCCACAAATAAAGAACAAGTTGCTGACAGGGATACAACGCTGTTTTCAAAGGATTGCAGCATAAATGGAGTCACTATAACTTGTTTTGTTAAATCAGATACTAGCTCTTGATCCACATAAAAGATTATTTTGAGAGGGAAACATGTTGCCTTACCTTCACACAAGAGCTCTTTAAAGTCCCAGAATTTTGGGCAAATAACTATGTGGCTTTCTGCAATATGCAGCACTATGCTCAACATTTAAAAAGAAAATAAACATTACAGTATCCAAACTACATTGGGATTTGGCTTTCAAGATTCAGAGATGCTTGGATTTTAATGCTTGTTTAACTTACTGCAGTATTTGAATCTTTATTTAGACATGATTCCCAAAACTTTACAAATAATGAACAGTTCAGACTGGAAGTTTCCATCTGCTCTGGTAACAAAGAATTAGTTAAAAAAATTTTCTTTCTAGTCGCCTGATAAAAAAGGATTTTGATATTCTGCTCTTCTCCCATACACTGATCTCTCCAGGTAATTTTAAATCAATAAAGCAAATAATTACAGGTTCCTAGAAAACACAATGCTTATTTACAGTTTTGCAAACCATTAGAATACTAAATTCAAAACAAAATCAGCTCCTTTTATGCTTACTTGTCCTTAAAAGAAAAATTATAGAAATAAAAATCAGAATTAAAAAATCATTTTAAAACAGAAGATGTTACTGTGTTTGTGAGAGAGGGATAGATCAGCGTTTGTGAGAGAGCGAAAGAGAAGCTTGAGCTTTCCATGTCAAAGGTGGAAAACTACTCATAAAGTCAAGCCTCTTAATTGTTATCTTGAAGGTTATTCATACCAACTGCAAATACAAGGCCATTTTCAATCATTTGCAGTATATGGGATGTCCAACACACACATCCAGAAACAGGTTTAGAAACTGAGTATTTACGTTATACAAATGAAGTGTAATTTGCACACAAAAAAAAATCTCATATTTAAATCCGGAAATATCAGTATTATAAAACTGTATTTAAAATTCAGTATGTTTAAAACATAATAGAACATAGGTAAAATAACATGTCCTTCCAATTGCCAATCATCTAAGCGAGCAAGAAAGATCGGGTCCAAGAGACACTCTTTTCCTAGAGACTGCCTCCTTTTGCAATGAAATCTAAACTATGGTTAAAAACAGTTTTTTAGCTAACTACAATCCAACACAATAGCCTTTGGCTGCGCCTGCAGACAATCCAAAACCATACCGCCAGGGATTATTAACCCTTTGCTAGTAAATTTAACCTTTAAATTAATTTATTGCAGACTGAGGAAAGCAGAAAAGAAAACAGCTGGATTGAAGATCTAAGGTGAATAAAACACTGCTCTGGTTTCTTAAATGAGTCAAACCTGTGTAGTGGCTGGAGCGCAGGGAGCACACTACTCATCTCAAAGCTGCCTGAAGGTTATGTGAAAACTGGCTACATCTTGCAGCACTAACTCATCAACTGCCATGGGGAAATCTGCTTAAGTACACACTGCAGGGTATGGTTTGCAGTATGTGCTTCTTAGAATGCTGCTAGAGAAATGAGGCAGTTATGAGCATACTTGAAAAAGAAAGGACCTGACTGTAATTAGGGAATAAGTGTGCATTAGAGGCTTTCAAAATTTAATTTGGATAGCAAATTACGTCTCAGTTCTCTTTCCTTAACAAACAACAAAAAAGCTTCTGACCTAAAATAAGCTGCTTTAAAACTGAGTACAGCAGCTATTACTCAGCCTTTGCATTGTACTATCACCCTGAAAACACCACCCAATGAGGTCTTGTACTTGTCCTACAAATCTATGACACAATCCCTGCCCCAAAGAGTTTGCAGTTTATATACAGTCTAATTATAGTGTGAGCATAAACCAGAAACGCTCTTACAAGTGGCAGAATTCTGAAAAATCAAGATAATTACAACCCTAGCTCATCCTGATTTGTAAGCCTATTTTTAGAACAGTATAGGCTGATGTGCTCTGAGCTTTTTTATATTTGCATTAAGTCCTCTGTGATTCCTCCTCTGAAATGTGTGCATATGCTGAGTCCATGTGAGATGCTACCACTGGCGCTTGTCACAGGAATTAAATCCCTCTCAAGCTTGTTTACAGCTCAGCACTTGTCATACTGCTCCCCTGAGCTTCATGGCTGGTTGGTTTTTTTCTTTCTCTTTGGCTCTGTGAAAGATTTAATTTCTTTTTTGTTTATGTGTGTACTTACACTTGCAGGTGCAGAAAAGGAAAAAAATTGCTGTACCCAGATGTTTTGAAGCTGCAGTAGCATACATACAACTGATATTAAGGAGAAAAACTGTATAAAACCAACTTTCTCATACAGTATTCTACAGCATATTTAATAAACCTATCATGTTTCATTGACAAGAAGACTCTTGAATTCAATTTTAGGAAGACCAGAATATTTTACAGTTGCTGCCTCTGCTCTTTTGCAAAGAGTTTTTTAGAGTCTGAAGGTGGTCCAATTAGTCCTATTTTCAATTTCACTAGTATCTTCTCGTAGTGGTTAGAGACTCAATCATCAATACAGCTACTGCATACCAAGCTGTCTTAGCTCATTACTGAATTAGATGAAGAGAGTTTTATCCAGATTTTCACCCATACTTTGAAAAATATATTGTATTGTTAAAAAAAAATTACCCTCTTGCTTCTATATAATAGGAGAAATCATTGCCTGGATTGCCTGTAGGGACTCTAGTTCTAGTATCTCAAATCACATCTAGTTAAGTATGTCTCCATTTCACAACTGCAGCTGGTTAACCTTGCAATTCATTTACCCCACCACATACTCTAACAGTCCATAAAAGGGTGCAAAGATTAATGAGCTATGGTTTCATAGGCAACTACTGTAGCTATCCATCTACAAACACAGTAATGGCTTGTCTGCTTCACCTTAACGGCATGTGCAGACAGAGCCTTTCTGCAATCAGTAGAAGGGCTGCTAATTTCTTTGTTCAAGCTCAGCACACGCGTTGAGAACTTTTCCTTAGATATGCATGTTCCTAGTCAATTAAGTTTATTCGCACAACTATGTGCAGAACAAAATAGTTCTTTTGTTAACATTCTTTGAACTTCTACCTTTTAACTTTTCTAGTCATGCACGACCTGTAACACAGAATTTGCTGATGATGGGAATGGTAAAAATACAAGCATCTGATGCAGAACGCACTGGAATTTTAAAGGATGTTCTTGTGAAGCCTAAATGGATGAATCTGCTTTTCTTTTAGCTGTTTTCAGCTTCAGTAACTTCCTCTAGAGCTTCCACTGGGCACTGTGTGGAAAAGCCTGATCAGTGGCTCTGTAACATTACCTCTACAGTCACAGCATTCTTGCCTGCTGTCACAGTGGGGAAGAAAATTTTTCTAATATCTCTATCTTTGTTGGTTTTTCTCTTCTCTGGATTTCCAGTTATCACCAAAATAAATAAATAAATAAATAAATAAATACTCTCTCCAGAGGTTCTTTATGTTCCTGATCTTAGAACTGATCCGGCATAGTATTCAAAAGTTTAGAGTATTAGAGAGGCACCGTGAAATTGGTGAATATTAGATCTATAAATACATAGAACTATTTCTTCTTTCTAAACACTCTGATTTTATATCTCAGCATTACTAATTTTACTATGCACAACTAAAATATATACTGCCAAACTGATGGCAGAGCAGTAAAGATATGTTTGTGTGAAAAAACGCAAGAGCGTCCATTTCCTATGCTAGGAGAAAGAACACAACGACAGTTAAACTGAAACTGCTTTTACAGCATCCCCAAAATGTGAGGTGTTGCACAAATAAAAAAAGACAGTACTGACTTAATGTGGTCTCCGGCAAGCATAAAGGTTTCCTACTCTGTGCGTGTTCTTTTCAGCAGATTAAATAAAAGACAAGAGACCCTAGTGGGTAATACAGGTAAGGTGCAGAAAGCGCTTTTCATCTCCCCCGAACCAGATATGGCAGTGAAATGTATTTAGCTTGACGGACAGGAATTATTACCTGAGTTTGGACTGAGTGAACTTTGTAAATTATTGACCTTTATCTAATTGGTGCACATTATACTCAAGAATACCAGTTTACAGTCAGGTCAAATGCCTTTGTGCGGTGAAGCAACTGATAACAGACTGTTTGGTCAGACGCTGCACAAAATCTCATGTTTCTTGATAAAGACCTCTACTCTCATTAACTAAAAGACTAAAAGCAGAAAGCATTTTGCCTGTACATGTTCTATATTCCACTCACAGTAAAGTTCCCATTTGGTGCTGCTTCTTCTTGATCTTTTATTGCAATGAGGCATCTTGACAATCCAATGACACTCTTCATTTGCGCCGTTGTATTTTCTCTGGAGATTCTGTTCAGCAGAATTCCTACTAGCTTTCGCATCACCTATAAGGAAGAGAATATGACTGTTATTGCAGGGAGTCAGAAGTTCAGGGTGGATATATTTTACCCACTCTAATTAGGGATAAACAAAAGACTGACCTTTAAAACATTTTTTCATAGTTCCCTCCCCTTGCTCCCCCCCATTTATTTTATGCAGGGTCACATACAAAATGATATAAAAAAAGAGATGTGATCAAGAAACTCTCATAAAAGTGCAAGTGGATTATAAGCTCTCTCAAACAATAAATTTTATTTTGAAGGAAAGAACCAATGTATTTGTAAGGACTGTGTAAACACATCAAATAAAGAATACATTAATATAAACTACATATGATGTGAGAAGACAACAGATATATTTTTATTACTGCCAAAATACAAATGGCACTAAGAGGTAATGGCATGTTAAAAGCTTCCAAGATACCACTGCTAAGCAGCAGTTCCCTAGTGCAGTTAAATCACTCTGTGAAAGCTCACAGTCAGGAAAAAAGATCCACTTTCATGAGGAATTTCTTTTTTTTTTTGTTTTGTTTCATTTCAACAGTGAATAAACTTTCCCATATATGCAATAGTGTCTATGGATCAACTGTACCAGGAAAGGCCAGCTTTAGCCTGGTGGAAGTGCACAAACCTAGCAACAGTTTGAGAGGCACAGCCGTCCTGGTCAGGAAGAATGCTTCCCCAGAGCCCTCAGGGAGCCCTACTTCCTTAGCACAAACTGATTGAACGCACATCTCACCTACTTTTATGGAGAGTGGAGATGAAATCCCATTTCCCTCCATTGAGTAGCTCACCTAGTCAGAAGCGTGCTTGGATTAGCAAGATGCTTTAGTTCAGGTATAATGGCAATTTTACAACAATCTGTTTAGACGACTTTGTGCTCAAGAGAGCATAAGGATTGTTGCTGAACTCTATCCTCTTTTTAACATGATAAAAAATAACACCCCTTTTTGTTCTTTATTACTCTGTTCATCTACATCAGGGAAAATAAAACCAAGTTATGTTTTCATTATAGTTGCACATAAACAAGCATGTGTGTGTACAAGGAAAAATAATGGGAATGCAGTAACAATCCCATGTAGTTAAGACTTCACCTGACTTCCTATACTGCCACCACTTATCCTCTATCAAGCTCAGTTTTTCTAAAGGTTTCCTTTCAGGCTGAATTGTTCCTAATTACTCACAGTACTGGGATTAATTTTGAGTCCCTCCGTTCTGTAGTAATAAGATTTCATACATAAATAATTAAAAATTAAAGTGTGAGCGCTGACTGTCTTCCTGGGTAACAGACTAGTTTTTTACTTTCTAAAATCCTACATAATAACATTTGAATTTTCAGAATTTATATTGAAAATGAGTCTTCTGTAACCGCAATAGGGTGCCCCTATTGCAACGTGCTTGCTTGGACGAACCAAATATGTTGAATTTGCATAGATCTAAAAACATACATCACGTGCATGCGAATTATAAAAGTTGTATTATAACCTTTAAGTCTTTACACTGAAGGAAAGGTTTCTACCTTCAGTGGCAGCAGTTAATTGAAATATACACAACTAATAACATCTCTGGAGATCCAGCCATAATAAGCAGACAGTTTCCAAAGGAACTGATCCAATAGCTTCATTACTTGCAGCTGTTTGGTATACTGAAAGCTCAGTGTTTATTCCTCTTATGGAAATGCTTTCCCCCGACAAAGTAGGAATTTGTCTACAATTCCCTACAGACTACTCCAAAAGCTGTATTTCTTAGGCTGTGGTTTCCCATTCAGCAGCAACTGAATGGCCTAAACTGGCCATCCTGTTCTCTGCTGCTGCTTGTTGCTGCTGCCAATGGTGTTTTTTCAGCCTGATCAGCTCTGTGATTTAGCTTGGCATGTTATCTGCAAAAATTGAAGTGAGACTTAGTAGCTACAGGGGAAAAGGGCTGCTTCTATCACTGAAAACATTCTTACAGAATCAGAGCCTTACAAGCCTTGGTTTAGCAAATTTGTGAGATTAAACTTGGACTCCTCTTGTAAAACTCAGCTACCTTCATATAAAAAACCTGTAATGGCTAAGCAAAAGAAATTATTTATAAAGCAAAATTCACTTAACTCTGTTTGTGGTGGTGTAGTATGATAGTCCAAAGGGTGTTGGTGATGCAGGTTGACAAGGGAAGAGAATAATCTTTTTTTCCCCTCAACTATATCTGTGGCTATAATAGAAAGATAAACTTTCAGGTACACAGCCCTTCTTGGGGTTGTGAAACTGAAGCAGCAAACGGCAGCAAAGTACAAGCTGGGACTAATTATTTTGAATTGTTATGTTCATTAATTAACCAATTTGAGAGAAAAGGCAGATTAAACAAGCGAAGAGCACAAGACTATCCAGTGGAGAAACTAGGAGGGCTTTAAAACCCTGCAGGATGGACAAAGAAATCACTATGAAACAGCCAGGGGTCAACTAGAAGAATGATGCCAAAATTCTAACTGCATTATGTTTTAGTTTTATGCTGTATTCAGTTCGTTATTTTTAATATCCATTAAAAGGTTTGAATTTTAGCTCCCAGGCTCATCTTTCAAACATGTTTCATGATAACGTTGCTTCTGATATTTAAGGACCATACAACTGTAACATCTGATTTGATACTGGCACTACACCCTCACTAGTATTTTAAATACGCTAAGGGAACAACTGCAAAGGGAAGGGAGGAAGCTTTATCCTTCACTCCACTAATAAAACCGAGAAGAAGAGTTCTGGACAGAGTGGATTATTGCACATTCCCATCCACAAGTAACTTGCATTACTTTTGCTGGGAAAAACTTTGGTAAGTTTACTGTATTTTAAATACAGGTTGTACTTTCATTTCCTTTTACGTCATCGAGACTGCCTCCTGAGGAACCCAGAGAACAACAGATTTATCAAATAGAAACAAGTTTTAGGGTATTAAAAAGTATGTTCTGCTTTAATAAGTTTGTCTTACTAATTTAAATTGAATCAATACGAAGTTCCAAGCAGGTCTATAAACAACAGAAGTTCTGGGCGTTGATATTTCTAACAAACTTGAAGAAACTTCATAGGTTATCCTCAAGAAAGGCTAAGCCATTCCCAGTCTTAAAACAGAGGATGACACAGCCAGCCTTAATACTTTTCTGCTATGGTTCTTACTAGCCTGCTATCTCAGACAAAGGTCACTGAAAAGTGACAAGCTATAGTTTAAAGGATGTTTATTCTGAAAGTATTGTTAAAAGACTTCCAGAACAACTGACAGAACTTCATTATTTAGCAAAGATTAATAGAATGCCACTATTCAACACTAAGTCACATCTTACTATATTAATATAAAACAGCATACATGCCACATGTTAAGAGCTTCTTTTTGGTTCCATCAAGGAAGATCATACAAGCACTCATCTCCTCTAGGATAACTGGCCTTTCTATGGACCCAAGAGGGCATCCAGTATATGTTATCTGGGAAAGAAAATAGAGTAGAAAGTCACACAAATAGAAGAAAAGCTTCCCTAGCATGAACATGTTGCCTTAGGGTCCTTTTGGGAATTCTGATCTGATATGGCTATCTAAAGCTCCTTGCTATCTTTCAGAGCCATTAAAGTTGGACGTGCCCAACTGCTCTGGTTCCTCAAGCTGCAATTTTAGGAATCAGTAAAAAAGCTTCACTGTATCAGATAAAGCAGGTTAACCACCCTGTCCTGCATGGTGCACACTACTATTCACGATAAAAATTCTGAACTTACTTTTGCTTCTCCTCTGTAGAAGCGTCTTTAGCTTTCCATCACCAGCCAACAACTTAAAAGTTGATTATACACCAACCATCAAGAGAAGGAGACATTCCAAGATACAAAGGATTGTGACAAGGAAAAAGCAGCCATTTAAATGATATCTAACAAATACACTGCATTTCACTAAATATCCTAGGAAAATTATACCACGTGCCATGAACTTGCTAGCTCAAAGAGGAAGTGAAGTCTTTCCAAGAAGATTAAGTGGAAAGACACAAATCTCAGCTGAATTCAGCTAAAAACCTGAGAAACTGGTACACAGAATTCAATCCTCATTTCAGGCAGCAAACACCCAGGTAATTCAAATACATACAATTTAAAAACTATTAAGTATTCATGTTCCGCTTCTTCTACAGCCTTAAAGGAGAGGACTTCAGTTTGTTGCTAGAATATCATGACAGGATCAGAATGAAAAAGTCACAAGAGGCTGTAAGAAACAGACCCGCAGGTTACTTTCCTTTAGTCAAAAGGATTAATTCTTAATTATACTATTTATAAGCAAAACATATGAAGGCTACATTTTCAAGGCTACCACGTTATCAGTATGAGACAACTTTCTTTATAAAGATACCACTATATGCTACCCCATTCACCAAAATTTTTGGAGAAAACAGCTCTTTTGAATTAAATACCTAACATTGAGAATTTAGTGAACTAAAATATGAAACAAAGTTTATTTACATTAAATTCATAACATAAGGGATTCATTTAGCAATGCTACTTAGAAAATGCTTAAAGAATGGAAAATTGGTTGCTGACAAGCTAACACTTTTTGATCATGGAATTAATCTTATTTTAAATTGTCTGATACAGCTCATACATGTAATTTGAGCATTTAATTTTCTTAATATGAAGCTAAATTTGCCCAAATTTAAACGTAGATATACATATAACATCACAGTTATCCTTGTGGTTGTCACAAAAATCTCAGCCTCCCTGAAATAATGGTTTGAACAGTAAAACAACCTCAACAAAACCAGCATTGTTACATCAATAAACACATTAGCTTTATAGCACCTTGCAGGCATAACAACTACATTAATTTCCCTCAAAATGAAGTGTTTCACAGCTAAACATTTTCCACTTTTTTTTTTTTTTTTACTCTGGTGCAATACAGGAAACATCAACTTAACATGGTTACTTTGGGTCAATGAAACGACTGAATACAAAATTTTAATTAAGTGTCTTAGAGCTAGAACAGTGATCCAAAACTCAGCGGAACATAGCAAAGAACTTTCTGCATAGTATCTGTAAATTAATATGAAATACCAGTCAACATACTTTCCCTTTTAGCGCTGAATTAATAGGGAAAAATTACAGAGTCAAAATTATGCATAAAAATGTAATGTTCAAAGGAGATAACATGCCAGGCTTCATCCAAGAACTGTCCTTTTGAGCTACATTAAAACTGGAGTAAAGGTTTTATTAAAAGTCATTCGAGTAATCATAAAACATACTTACCAATATTTTTTTATTAGAGGCATATTAAGCATACATCAAAAAAATACAGGATGCAACTAGTCAAAATAAGCTCACAAGCCTCAAAAATCAAACACTAATGAAAACAAAAAGAGAACAATCAGATATCAAATTTGCCCTACACAAAAATTTCTAAACAGTCTCTAACAAAACTCTACCGTGACAGCCTACAGCCACAGTCTTTGGTGGAATAATAGTGTATCCTACAGCATAAAAAAAATAACAGCTTTCTACATGCCAGCATATAAATAACAATGCCTAATGCCTGCAGAAAAGCTCTGAGATCTTTTATTTAAGGTTCTGCAGAATACTAAGTGTACTCAAGATTCTTTACCCTGACCTTCAGTTTCTAACGCCTTCTGGCAGTAAAGCACCACAGAATGTGATTTAACACCTATTGCCCAGGCTCCTCTCTCTTTCCCCATTTCCAGGAAAAGAAAAGTGGACACGGTTTTGTTATAAAAATGTTCTCATTTAAAGTACATCACCTAATACTTAGAACTCAGTATGTGCTATGATTTGATCTTTTTTTTCCCCTGGGTTTACTCATCCATTCTGTTAAAGAAAAACTGAACCGCAGGTAAACCAAAGTTTCTTTCCCAAACTGCCCAAGGCAAACTGACATGTTGGCTGCACTTGAGGAGGCTCCAAGTGACTGAACACTCACTGACCATAAGCTAATATGACAACAGTTTTCCATTAAATGCAAATAACGAAGATAGCATATGCGTGGCATGTGATTTCCTTAAAAATAAATGTTATAGAAACAATCTGAAATGATTATTCAAGCAAATATGGTAAATCTCTTGAGATGAGGGGAAATGGTCATTATAGTATGGATACCAAGAATTAACTTTAAGTTACTGTTTTTTAGTCAGGCAATGAAAACTTGAGGTAAAATGTCTTCCTAAGGACAAACAGAGGTGGCCCAGGATAAGAACTACTGATGGCCGGATGGAAAAACAACTTTTAAATGACTCAGAAACAAACAAAAACTGAATTATGTGCAGTTACATTCAAATAACTCAAAATTCGTTCAATGTAACTTGATCTTCTGGAGTGACTTCAGCCAAATGTACCAATTTAACTTATCTCTAGCAAACCTCCCGAATACCATGATAGAGATCAATCTTCATAATTGTGCAGTCTCCTACAGTGTTTAGTCAGCAAATGAATTACTTCATCTAGGAAAAATTGTAATGAATTTTAGTTTTTCTCCTTCACAAAAATACCATACCACTGTTTTCATGATACACCTCACTTGCCTATTTAAAGCTATCTGATGGTCTTGCTAGAACAATCTAGTTCTCTCTCACCTCTTCCTCTGGAAGGGCTACTAGATATTTGGGTGTTTTATACCTAACATTACCTTTTGTATAAGCATTCTCTACATGGTTTGAAACAAACAATGCTTTAATATATTAAGTATCTGAGTGTATATATATATATATACGTCTGCCAAATACACAGTTTTCAATCGGAGTTTTATTTTCCAACTTTTCTCAACAGTATATGGCCAAATTCTTCCAAATTCTTATTATTAAAATGGTAAATGTTTCAAAAATTTAATTGCATAATAAAAGACAAATGTGAGGAATTTACAAGCAAGTATCACACAACTGGTTGCAGTTGAACTTAATCTTTTCCAATGCCACATATCAGAGTGTTATTCAAAATATATCATTTGCATGGAAGATCATCAATCAGATTAAAAATACCATAGAGATTTCTCTGGTTTTAAACGCAGATGCATTCAGGAACTCCTTCAGTAACATACACATCAAGTTCCACAGCTGATTAAGTCCTTTAAACTGTCCTCATTATTTTATAATCTTCCACGTGTACATGCCTGAAGACATCAGACTGGTTAATAGTACCTCAAGTTAACAATTTCACTAAAATCTTTAAGAACAAAAGAATACTGCAACTTACTGCTCTCAGCTTTTTCGTGTGTCTTGTTATTTGAAGTTCTTAAAGTGGCAGATCTTGAAGAGCTGTGACTATGTAAACT
The DNA here is from genome assembly GCF_000699105.1 of Pygoscelis adeliae. NCBI lineage: Eukaryota > Metazoa > Chordata > Aves > Sphenisciformes > Spheniscidae > Pygoscelis > Pygoscelis adeliae. The sequence continues at coordinate 2,382,020 of NW_008824536.1, read as the reverse complement.
GTTCCACTTGTCTTTTAAAAAGTCTTCTAAACCCACGTGGATGAAAATTAAGATGCAATTCAAAATTTAAGTCATATAACTCTTTAGAGTTTGAAGCAATTTTTGAGATGTTGAGATCGATGTGGTTTCTTTAGAGGCTCCAACAATAAGCTGGATGGTCTCTAAATTTTAATACTGTTGCTGATTAGATTCATTTAGCAGCTGAGCCCAGTTAACCTAGGAGGACAGAGTAGACTTCAGTTGCATGCTGATGGCCCAGAAAAATATCTCTATATAATCTGGAAAAGTTAGCTACAAAAATATGTTTATGCATAGGCACTTGCTCATTTAATTCTATCAAAAAAGCCCCCCAAATAAACAAACAAAAAACCCCACACAAGTCTCAAACTCACAATTTTAAAATTAAATAGTTTTGGGGAACTGTCACTAAATCTTTTAAAAAAAACGTGGGAAGACTATGCCCAAAGTTTCAAGCTGAGCATAAAATTATGCACAAAGACAAAATTTTGTTGCAAATATTTACTCAAAAAGTAATAATTTACAGCAGTGCTTTAACAGCTGTTCAAAACATTTAACATTCATTAGAAACAAAACTGTAAGTCAAAAGCACATTCTGAATGTTTCAAATGGAGCAATGAAGTCATAAGAGCAAGCTACCATTAATCATATGCATTCCTACATCTAGCTGCTAACTAGAAGACAAAAAAAAAAAACAAAAACAAAAAAAACAAACCAAAACCAGCAGCCATCTTTCTGTACACAATTTAGACTACAAAAAGTCCTGAAATTGAACTGTACAATTCTACTTTATATGCCCTTGTGTCCTTTTTGTAGCAGTTAGCCAGCAGCAGCTGCAAAATGGCAGAATGCATACCACTTGGTGTTTCCAGTTTGGGGTTTTCCTTCTTTTTGCTTGAGACAGGTTTTTACATTAAACCGTACTTTGGTGTGACTTACAGACCATTCCTACAGGTCTACGGCTAAGAATAATTAAAACAATGGTAAAAGCCTAACAGCTACAGTACTTTCAGCAGTATGTTCTACTTTATACAATTATGTTCGTTATTTCTGCACAGTCTGCACACTGAAAACCCCACAAGTATATATTTTTATTGTAATAATTCCACTTTCACTGAAAGTTTATTAAGGTAAGCTTACAGCCTGGCAGGATTACACCTGTACAGAGGTGCATAGACTCATATAATTCTGTTTACATGCTTTTACAGACAGGAATGTGACACCAAGTCCAAAGGGTTATGTTTACCCAAATTATCAGCAGACCAATAACCATCATTACAAGCGTGCTCCATTTCAGCATCAGAAGTGAATTCATACTAAATTCCACTGTTTAATGATATTCACACTGAAGGATTTAAAAAAATATTTTTCTTGGCAAACAAATCACCTTATCCTGGGCTAGTTAACTATAAAAATTAGAATTTATTCCTCCTCTGAAATGTCAATCTAATAAGACATATCACATTCAAGAGACAGGAAGATATATTTGAACGTTACCTTTTGTAAATTTAGTTAATTCAGTTGTACATACACATACATGCGATCTTCATATGCAAAACTTCCCTTTAGTGTCTCTTTCTCTCCTCCCTCCCCCCCCTTTTTATTTTTAATAATCAGCATCAATGAGCACACTCATCAGGAATGGTCCATGGTGTTCTTACCATTGTTTATAACAAACAATAAAATTAAGATAATTTCAGCTTGCTTCATTTTCATCTGTCTTGTTTACAGTTGTTTCCATTCTGTTGGGACTGCTTTCTTTAGAAGTCTCCTCTGTTTGTTCAGAGAGTTGTCCAGCTTTCTTTGATGAAGGTGCAACATTACCTTTTTGAAGAATTTCAGTAGCTTCATGCTCTAGTACCTCTGATGGAGTCAAAGGCTCCAAATGAATACTGCCTTGTTCACTAATGTCTGAACTAACGGATTCAGGTTCATCTCTTTTTCTCAAGAACTGCTCAAAACTAACATCTTCACCCAATGTTAATTTTAAGTCCCTTGTGTTCACTGCTGAAAGTGTAGTTTCATCCAAGCTACGTACTTTAGTCTGCTCATTCAAAATAACATTATCTGAACTTTGGCAAGTTTTCAACTCACTTTCATCATGAATACATTTTTGTTTCTCATCTACTAATTGTTTGTTATTATCTGAATCACAACATGCTCCTTTCTCATGCAAAGAATTCTTTGAGCTGTTGTCAGGGAGTTCCAAACTAGGAACATTTTCTGTATTTGACAATGATGAGTTTTCTTCATTCTTTTCAACTGATGCAACTTTTTTAGTTTGATTTCTATTGCATTCTTTTGTTTCATCTGAAGAGTCATGCTCCTGTTTGCTGGAAAAAAAAACAAAACAAGTTATTTTTATAACAAATGAAATAAAGCAACACATGGCTGTACTCTGCAAAGTGACACTCAAAGTGGTATTGTAGATTTCCTATTTGGTATTTCTCAGAATTTTTCATAGCAAGATGGACTGAATTTAATTAACAGCTGCATTTTTCTTACCTATTTACAAACTCAGCTTTGTATTTAGCAGTCATTTAGTCTTTAGTTCTTGCATTTAATCTCCAGAAAGGAAGGTTGTCTCCTTTGTGTGACACATGGAATTTTCCAAAATACAATGTTAAGTTCCTCTACCTGCACAGCCTCTTTGACACAGATGTAGGTACAACTACTTGGAAACTTTTGTTGATGATGTGCAAGAAAAAGAAGCCAGTTCATACCTTTATACCGTCATACTGACTCTGCAATACTAATTAGAGTAAAGCAAGAAAAAAGCTAACAGTTGGAAATCTAAATTAAATGAAATCTGAAATTTAGTTGAGCAACTACAGATTTGGATTCACTGAAAAAGTGAATCTGTGAAGTAGCATTTTCAGTCACTTTCCAGCGTAAAACTGTATGTTTATAAAAAGGAAATATAGATCAGTACTGAATTATGCAAGTAAAAATGAGAATCTTGCTGTATAATAAAATCTAAAACACAGCATATGAACTTTGTAGACAAACTGATTGTTTAAATCTTGTATTATTTCCAATAAAGCCACATGCATGCAGTGCTTTAGAGTGACCAGGAAAAAAGAAAAAATCAGAATGCTGCAAAGAAAGTCTGTACTGTATACTTCAAACACCATCTGTACCCACAAAAATACAAAATAGTCTGGTCATATTGCTGTATGCAATTTGCTCATATGTTCATATTCCAACAGTCAAAATCCTAAATACTAGTTTCTAATATTTCTCTTCATTTGTTATAGGAACACCAGCTTCTCCCATCCTTTCAGCAATGGAGCTCAATTTTTGCTGTAAAGATTTAAATTTGGTAAAAGTTCAATATAATTTCTAATACATTCAAAATTTTTCAGAATGAAAAGTAGCTCAAATTACCTAAAATTATGATGGTGAGAAACAAACAGCGGGGGGGGGATGGGGGGGGGGGGGTGGAAGAACAACAGTTGGTCTGATTTCAGATATAAATTCTACATAGTAAGTGAAATTAGGAGCAAAAAAGTCTCCCAAATTAACTGTTAAAATTTAAAACTTAAATTGAAAATAGTCTCTGAACAGTGACATGCAGACAAAAGATGTGAGAGATACAATATCACCAAATATTTCATTAATCAAAATGCATTTGTACTTTATTTCTTCAAATAGTTTTAAAAATGGTTTGAAATAATTTTTAGCTAGAACCACTTTTAACATTACCTAAGCAACAGACAGTTCCAGGACTCTTAAAAGGAATAACCAATTTCCTGCTACTATGTTTTTATGATATATTTTCAAGCTGAAAAGTCTAGACGTTTTGTTCTACTGATTCAGGAATTTAAAACAATTCACGTGATTCGCCCATATGCTAAATGATATTGAGTTCTACAGAAAATGGTTATTCTGGAAGAGGTGCTACATACTACAAACATTCAGAAATCTGTTTTCAAGTTTCACTTTCACTTAAATAAACTAATCCAAGAATATTCCATTTCCTACTTTGAATTTAAGTCAGAGGAATATTTTTGAGTAGGGCTGAGAGATCCTTGAGTGGTGAAATCTTACCGGTCACTGAGGTAATCATAAGAATCTTTTCATCGTGTTACACTGATTTTTCATTCATAATAAGGAATTAACTCCAGAGACAGGCCAACCTCTTTACCTAATTACAACCTGTATTTGCTACTTGTGTCAAACAGAAAAGGTTTTTTTTCATTTATTGGACTATCTAAACCAGTAAATGACATTCTTGAATATACAAACAAATTTTCTATCCAAGTTCTCCTCCTCCCTCTCAAACTCCTAGAAAAAAGGGGAAAAAGGGTACTATTTCAGGGAAAACTCAAAACTAAGTTCCAGCACAAAAGTCAACACTCAGAAACACCCATCAGCTGTGGCTGACGTAACCAGTCTTGCCATAACTGTTCCTAATTACCTCATGTTCTGAGAAACACTTAAGCTATACAGAGCCATATAAAGGCTAGTGAATATTTAGAATTGTTTTCATATGAAAATCCAGTCAACTCTTTATGAAACAGTGTATATACATGACCTTTAGCTACTACTTTTCAACAAGCAGCTTGAGGGTGAGGTGTAGTTGCAGAGTTAACAAGATCATGCTTTATGTCGGAAGTTTTGAACACAGATATGCAAAAAAAAAAAGGGTTTAAATAAAGGGATGACTAATGCCTCATTAGCACACACAGAGCAGTGTTTCCACACTGGAAATCCTAGATGGATTACATACATGTACACACACACACTCACACCAAGAAACTCTTCAAAGGACAAATCTGCCCTTAATATATAAAAGGAATCCATCACAGTCTCCCTCACCTTCTAGTAACCAAAATCCCAGCTTCATCCAAACCCAGCCTCTCATTCTCTCTCATTTTTGGCAAAACACAGGAAGGGAGGCAGAGAAAGTGGGGAGAAAGAAAAGAAAAATCTATATACGTTCATCTCTCATGCAGAATCATGCTGTCTCACATCAGCATACCTTCCTGTGAGTCATTTATACCAATAAAACAGAGTATAAAAATAAAATCGAACAAGTTTTTGCACAACAATCACCATCACAAAAACAATTATCCACAAAAAAACAGTGATCCTTTAGGTCGCTAAGCACAACAGTAATTTCCTTTAGATGGAACAGTTCTCCAGTGAAATAATTTACCTCTGCTGAGAACTGCAGACAAATAAACAAAACCTAGCAATTGTGACGCCCTAAAATCGCACAATAAAAAGAAAAATCATACAGGATTTCAAGAAATCATTCTGTTTGTAAGTCAGTCGCTGAAAAAGAATAGCCTTCCATCCAATATTAGGAATGAAACCTATTCTTACTACTCTCTATGTGCAAACAATACTGGTTACAGTGTAAGAAAACTAAAAATTCAGACATCAAAAAGACCGGAAAATGCGAGAATGATAATAACTATTACATAGAAAGGAGGATTTCAGTGAACAGTTAGAATGTAAAATCTGACTTTTGTTTAATGAAAACAATGAACCCATTTTCTAAAGCATGATACAAACTGTGGCTAGACTATCAAATATGGGCTATACTAATGAACTAGCTGCCATATTGGCTATATGAAGTCAGGTTTTAGAATAAGACTACTTCAAGGGAGTAGCATAAGACATAATTTTGAATCCAAGAGATGAGTCTACCAGGTGCAAACACACACCCATCCCAAGCTACAGAAGCCTAGAAATTAAAAGGATTTTTTTCCTTTTTCTCATTGCATAGAAAATGTAAGATTTGGGTGCCAAGTGAGGCTGAGGGAAGCGAGGCTCTGAATATTTGTTGTTTTAAAATCCTACTACCTCAAATTTTTTTGCTGCTCTTTGCTATATATATTCACTTAATTTTATTTCGAGAGTTTTATTATTTTATATTGGTATTTTATATTAAGATATTAAAAATCATTCAGGGAAAAATTCTACAGCAAGAAAGAAAAAAAATCATACAACTTCAGAACAGAACTATAAACAAGTGACATTTACACATCTGCATACAGAGCAGTTGCAAAGTATGTGCAAACACACCTTCAATCTGTGGAAAAGTATTTCCAGGTAACAAAACCTGTATTACAGCTGCATTTATATTAACAGTTTGGTGAGACACCACCATGGTTTTGAGGCACATTCCTTGATTGTTCCCACACACTGGTTTGGTTTACAGAGCAGTTCTGGGATATGCAAACTAGATTTCATTTTGAGGAAAATGAACTGGAAGCTCTGATCCACAAGTGCTCCAACTCCTAACGGAGCTGTGTCCTCAAGAGTCCATACCAACAACGGGTGTTCCACACAGCTCTGACTATGTGCACAGTATGGGCATTCTGTCCAGGGAACACAATTCTGGTCTAAAATAACACCTCTGAACTACAGTGCAGTGAAGATGCAGGATTCTCAGAATCAACTGCTTTCACCTACTGATCTGCTCCTGCAGCACTAATTGCTTGCTAATATCAGCGTAACTATCTTGGCTTAATAACAGAGAAAAGTGTTTGAGGACTGAGAATCTCTGGTGCTAGAGCTACGATACTCCAGATGTCTGTCTTAAAGCCCCAAAAGTAGTATCAAACAAAGTTTTAACAGAAAAACAGAACAGATTTATATATTAAAATTATTTTTGTCTACTTAAACATTAGGAGAAAGTAATACATCATATTCAATTAGAATTACAGTGACTGTTTACTAATCCATAGCTTAAAGACAGTTAGGTTCCAATACCTGAACCATTTAGTCTCAATTCTTAAGCAAGCATTTTAAGTGAAAGTAAAATTTCATGCAATTTGGCCCACACTGCATATGACTAGAATAAAGAGAGATAAAGCAGAACCTTTTCTAAGAAGAAAAGTAACCTACAGAGAGGCTCTGAAAGCAGTTAGCTTTTTTTTGTAAAGGCACTATAAATGCATATATAACAAATAACTACAATTATGTTTTGACTAAGCTTTTAAAGCTTAAATTTGCACCAATGATTATAAAAGATGACTAACTGGAATAAGACATTTCAGGCTGTGGGATCTGGAGTAATAATTTAGATGAATTATATGAGGTATAAGTCTGCCCACAATATGCACCGAAAGAAATGTACAAGATTTCAATTATTTCCCCAGACTGACATAAAAAATTCCACAATTTTGCCTATTTTTTTAAGTGTAGAGCTATAATTGTTAGCTACCCAACAATTTCACATATTTGCTCTGCTAAGAATTTGGTTGACTATGCTTTCCACAAATGACACAGGTTTTTGAAAACCTAAATGAATATCCAAGAATTAACATTTTATACTTTATTTTAAAATTGTTTCCCAACTGCCCCACTAATAATCAACTCATATGCAATACTATAAAAAATGCTTCTTTTAACAATCTGTACAATTTATTTAATGTCTTATGAACCTTGACTGATTTGCAGTTTAAGCATTACTAAGAATGTGTTTTGACACGTGGAACCTACATTCTACACGTCTGTTGAGTAAGTACATTACAACCACCATTCAAAATTTTCTATTATAGAAAATACACATTATGAAAATACTAATTAAATACTTTTGCCCAGTTACCTGAGAAATAACACAGCATGTGTTATTTTATGTACCTGATTTCAAGATGCAGCTGATCATTGTATTTACCTTTCAAAAGCTGGTGTTTCTGTTTTTCCTTCAGATATACTAGGTCTTGAAATTTTCTGTAATAATTAATGATATTTCTTTTATTTTACATTCATGAGCAACTGATTACAATATAAAGTTGTAGAAATAATTTCACACTGACATTCCCATAAATCTGCTATGTAGCAGAGACTGAGCATGGATCTTAGCACAGATGTTTGCAAATAGTCTTCCAAGTTAAAAAAAAAACCAACCAAAAAAACCCCAGACACAAAGCAAAACTTTAAAGCTACTCTTGTAGCTTTTTTCATATACATAATTTCACTTATGCCTTATTGAATAGGATGCAATAAATCTGGACAGCTTGTTACTTAGAGGGGAAAAAAAAATCTGAACTAAACTTGTGTTTTGCTAGCAAAAAAAAGAAAGCAAAAAAAGCAAAGGAAAAGCAAGAAAGCCAAAGTTGAGCTGAGTATATTTTTTAAGCATTACACAGTGTTTTAGCCTACTGATGCTACTACATTAAGTGTAAGTATAAGGAAGATTCTTAAAGTGCTCGTCACAGAAGAAACTTTTGAGTCTCTATTAAACCTTACCCAATGAAATAACTTTTTAACTCTAAACAACATGAACAAAGGCAATTTTTCCCCCCCATTTTTAGAACAATAGAAAAGGAAGTGAGTGAAAACTGCCATTTGGAAACAGCCACACCAGTCTTCTAAAGGCATCTCCTATGCTACAGGGCATCTTGCCCATATAATCTTATTCTCATTTAGGAAATTGTAAATGCCTAAATGACAAAATTAAGAAATTAAACTTTTTTCTGTCTCAATAAAACTGTAAGTTAATTTTGGTTTTAAAATAGAAAAGGTCACTGTACATAGAGAAAAACAAACATTTTAAATGATTATTTGTATCACAACCTCTTAAACATTTAAAACTGTGTAAACAATGTTACGTACTTTTAGCATAGTATTTTTTCCTCCCCACAGAGGTGGTATATTTTGTTTCAATGAAGCCAAATTATGCAAGTATTTTAAAACTGTATGGTAAAATTAAGCTTATTCTATCTTCTAAAATACCCTTTGCTACACTTCTATCACACTTTGTTATATTTCTGTCATACAAAACCCATACACATATGACCCATGCTAAGAAACACTTTCTGACTTAAAATTACTACTTCCTACTACAGAACCTCCTTCCCTATCCACCATCCTCCTCTGCCCTGGCTGACCATATTCCCTCCGGGAACTACCAGAAAAGGAATATTTCCTGACTTTCCTCTCTGAGTTTTAAATGCTATGTTTTTAAACAACCTGATTCATCAATTTATATTTTTGGTTCTTCAGCACCCTAGGGGTCTGTCCTTTGACCTCCTGCTGTGTATTTCAACAAACAGCCAAAATGTCAAGCATCTGGCTGCAGCGAAATAACAGCCATTCCATGGCACCTTGGAAAAAACAACCAGAGGTTCCACATGGCCCAGATCACACTGAACGGCAACTCACTGTTCTGAAAGGTCTTGGTTCAGATGTCCTGGAAGCGCAGAGAACTAACACCAGAGTAGCCTATTCTGTCTGTATTCTCCATCTTTTCCAACCATAAGGGCTAGGGTGTGTGGGTTGGGTTTTTTTGTTTTGTTTTAGTTTGGATTTGGGGGAGATGTTGCATTTTTTGTTTTATTTTTTTAAACGAAAGCCAATATTATGAAACACAATTTTGTGGAGCAAAAAATGCAAATTCCACATCTTCGATAATGAGAAAAAAAAAAAAAAGAAAAAGAAAAACTAAGAGAAAACACACCTGAAGTGGTAATGGAGTCTATGGAAAGAAAAGGTGTTACTGTGTATGTTTGCGAATCTTGCTTAACACCGCTGAATGAAGATGAACAGTCTTCTCACATTTCTACAAAATCATTGCTTGTGTTAAAAAACATCACCAATCCCTTTGCATTTTGGAAAGCAGGCAAGCAGTGTTACAAGAAAAATCTTTACTAGGTCTGAGGACTTCTCCCACTCTCTTACCGGCTGGGATTTCTCTAACAGATTGCCCTTTTTGAAGGGCAACAGAAAGACAACTTCTTACAGAAGAAAATGCTGTAAAATCAGAATCCAAAGATAATATTTTTGAAAAAAGTTAAGATGATGTACTGTGAGATCATTTAGCTTCCTGATAGGCAGAAAGCAGGGGAAAATTTGTACACACGTTTAGAAAAAAAAAAAAAATTCAGGCCTAAAGAGGCATTTCCAAAGATTTTCCTCTTTAAAGCACTACAAATAAAAAAACCCTCAAAAAGTTACAGTTCAGAGTCAGTATTTACCCAGATCTCAGGTTATATTTCAGGTCAATTTCCAGGTTCCCTGAAGATGAAGATACATAAGGCAACTAAACAAAACCATTCCTTCATTGGAGCCTGGCATACAAATCAACCAGAACGGACTGACTGAAAACTGGAAAACTTTGGGTGTGGCAGACATACTGCAGGTGTCCCTCCAACACTGGCGTATCTTTTTGTAGCAAAACACAGAAAGCTAGATTTTTGCACTATGCATATCTTCTGAACACCATGACCCAGTATCATATGTATAGTTACAAAAGAATTGTCTTGGATCTTCAAACTAGTTATGAAGTTCAGACATATTGTAAGACTGTGTGGAGAAAAGAAAAGACATTACCTCCAACTTAGCTTCTCTCTCTCTAATGGAGATTTCGGTCTTTAACCTAGTAGATAATGAATTAAGATTCAATGTTTTAAAATACTGTATCGTTAAAACAGAGATAAGGATGAAGATACTTACAGTAAGAAAGCAACATGGTAATCTGGAATCAATTTTTGAAGTTGATACTTATTTTTAATAAGCTTAAACGTACTTCAGAGTTCCAGAAGAGCATTTCAGAACTTTAAAATGTTTTATTTGGTATACAGAAATGGTAAGATAAACTTGTTTTATGTAACCTGTTCCAGTTATCTCACCTCATGAAAACCAGGAAGCAACAGTTAAGATGGTTAGCAATACTTTTATTCTAGTGCTTACTGCAATTCTACATGAGGAATAATCTCCTCACCATAAACCATGACTGAAGTATTTAAGATCTGAAATGATAAATTTGCTGAAATGCCCTTTTTAAAAGTGCATAAAGCTACATTTTGACCCAACAAAAACATTCTGCAAAACAAGCTCGGTTTTCTTTTAATTGTCTACCATAACCCAAATGCCCAGAGCACAGCTGTAGTTTACTTTAGGGCAACTGTAAAACATTGCAGCTGACCTCCAACTACTATTTGGAGGAGATACTTCCCTCAAAAGACCTTCACAGGCACAGTCCATACATTAGATGAGCTATAAATTATTGAAATTTATTGACTTTTAAAACCACATTAATTAAACAGCTTATCACAACATCACTAAAATTGATTTTCTGTGTTTCTATAAGAAAATGCTATCGCAGAGATAGCAAGAAGTATGTCTCCTACAAAACCTTGTTAAGTCATCAGTTCCAACATAAAATCTAACCTTTCAAAGGTTTCCTATAAAAAAAGAAAAACCGAACAAAACCCTCAAAATTGCTTACACCTGTATCTTCTTTGTTGATGCTGCATTAAAGGCAAATTTAATCTGCTGAAGTATGGTGTAGCCTCTGTTATATTTAAATAATGTTATTAATCATAAATTAAATGATTCACAACCTCAGCAAGTCTTAATGGTTGTCTACAAGGTACAAAATACTTGACAGAAGAAACAGCTTTATCAACTTAAATTTTATGAAAAATGTATACTAGTATTAGATTGGTATCTGCCACATGTATTTTCCTAATTTGATCCAAGAAAGCAGTGCTAAAACCAGACCTTTTAAAGAATTTTAGCACATACTTTCAGCACACCATAAACACCTTCTAACACTAATGTTCTAGCAGGTAACCCACAACCTGGACTGTGGCATAAACAACCATTTATAACTATTTTAACTATTACATCTTGATTTGCAATAAAAGATGGCAAAAATAACTACAAAAAAGGGATTGTTTTAGAATAACATTGCTATGATAGCACTGTAACAATGCTCATCTAATTAACAGTAAGAAAAATGATCAAGGTAAATCAAACGACAACACACTTGGGTCAGGGACTTGAAATACTCTGAAGTATTTAATGGTGAGTAGCAACACCAGTAAAAAATGATGCAACACCAAATATTTAGCTTAGCTTTACTGCTTTAATGATGTCTATGCAAGAACTTAAACAAATATGTTGGAAATAGTAATTTGTCTAAAAACAGTCACTCTTGAAAGAGCAGAACAATTTAGACACAAATAAATAGATATTGTATAGCCAAGGACAAAACATACCGTTCTTATCTGAATAAATGTAAGTTTTGCCACCAAAATAAATGGGTATGAATTGGATCCAGTATCTGTAGATTGTTTTAAATACATTATAAACATTCCGACAGATTTCTGTGGTCATGTTTTATAGCTTATAAAACAGATTCAAACTGGCTAGTTTATGCTGGTTTGGAAGTGAACAGGGTTTATAATATTTTGTGATAACCACATCTTTGTTAATATGGTTTACCTTGGATTCCTGACATATATTCTCAACCTTAATTCTGTTTAGGAATAGTTCCTTCTAATTTGTAATTAGCAGAAGTTTCATAAATGGATACTAAACCATAGAAGACTATCACCTTGTGATGTTCCCAACACTATTATGGTATAAGAAACCTTAAATCCCATAGTTCTCAAGCAGCAAGAAAGGCAATGTACTTTCTTACATCTGTGGAGCTACAGTGCTTCTGGAAAGAACATTATGAAAATAAAACAAAGATCGTGACCATCTCTGGTAAATACAGCCTGCTGGTCCACAATTTCGAGCAATTTTGAAACCTCTCTAGAACTCTCCCAAGAGTCTTAATTCTACATAAAAATAAACTTCTAGTTAAGAACAATGAAAAAATATCCCTTAACTGTCAATCCCTTAAAAAAATGCTCCCAAAATGTAAAAAAAAAATATGCCCCGAAAATCAAAAGCTGAGCACAAAATTTCAGCTTGATTGAGATACTCAGTAAAATGGATTGGCCATAAAACCAGAGAGACTCAAAATAAAAGCTAGGAGGGTAAGAACATTAATTTAGACACCTTAAAGTCTAAATTCAGGTTGATCTGAAACTTTATTTGATACATGAGGAGTCACCTAGGACTAATGGAAGAGATTTGGAGTCAGTGAAACAAGTAGACTCTAAAATGCACAGTCCAAGCAAGTATTGTCATTTCTGAAATTCATACAGTCTCATTGCTTCCCCTCCTCTCACATAATAAAATTATGTATATTTGCGCGCACACACACACACAGCTCAAATCATGAGCAACTGTCTTGCCAGCGATCTGTCCTGTTTTCTTAAAACCAAAGAGTTACTCCCACAGCTTCTTTGGGTAAGTAGCACCGAAACTCGGCTGGAATCTTTTGCCAAACATCCCTTTTTTGTCCACCCCTAACCAAAAGTAACCTTCTCTAGGATGACTGTAGCTTCAAGAATTTCTAGAGAACAACTTTATGTTATTTAAGTGGCTCAAGGTACCTTCCGGCCACTCAATTGAACCATACCCAGCATTATAAATATAAATCTATTTAACAACCAAAAGAATGGAAAGGTCTTTTGGGTTTCTTTGTTGTTGGTTTTTTTTTTTTTAAACTTCAGCTTTTAGCAGAAATTCCCCATTTTAAAAAATATAACTCTAAGTAGAGCTGATGATTCATAAAGCACAACTCTCCCCCAAATATCTGATTGTATCAGCATTTACTGGGAAGGTACATGTGAATGCATAGTTAGAGAGAAGAAAAAGCTGCTTCTACGCTATGGTGTTTTACACTGTTAACCACTGAACGGGCAAGGAAAGATGGTGACATTCATGTTACTTGACGCTGTCTCCAGTTTCTCACCTGTAAAATGGGGTTAGCAGTGAAGACAGCTCTATAATAATAACTATTATTATCATTAGTGAAATGTTATTACGCACAAAGCTGCAGTGACAAACGTTTAACAGAATAACAGAAACAAACTATACTTTCTTGTCAGAAAGACTTTCAAAACAAAGGTAACACAGAATTTGCTAATCAAGCAAGGTTGCTCTGCAACTACATGTCTTTTAAGAGCCCATAACACAGTGACACTCAACGTCCTAAAAATAACAAAAAAGAGACAGGTTAAGGTACATACCAATGAAGTCTTAATTCTTTGACCATAAGCTAAACTGGTTATACCATGCATATTCATGCTCCGTCCTTGCAGATGTGGTCCAATATGCTGCATTATTCATATAACTTGGTAGTTGTTGGGACCATCAGGGATACTTAATATCAAGTCAGGCAGGTTTACTTGCATGGTTTAGTACTGGTTTTATGTTATGAGTTTTCCACATGAGTAACTTTTCTGAGATCCTCACACAAATGGAAACAGGATGCCGTGACACCAATTGTTTCTACATGAACTATTGACACAAATCTGGCAAATCTGAATGTAGCTTACGAGTGTTTTAACTGCAAGCCTGAAACTTAAAAAATTTCAGTAGCAAAGCTGTAAAAGAACCAAATGATAATATTCCAAATGAGCATTCAAAAGAGCTATAATTCACATAACTTCAAATCGAAGTGTCAATCTAGTGTAATTTCTGGGAAATTCTTAAAGAACATTTCTGAAAGCCACAAAAATCTCCAGTCATATTTCAGTTTTATTGTTGCTGGAAACCTGAATGAAAGTGAAATACCACAAATTCAACTTCCTCTGAAAGGCAACAGCATGTTCACAATGAAAACACAAACCCACTATGCTTTTTTGAATGCTGCTGTGTCAAAACAGAAGTAAGTCCTGCAAGAAAAACCTGTAGTAGGTAACTGATGCTTGAACAGCAGCATTCAAGATGGAACATAGCTTCTGTCAGAAGAAAAAAAAGTAGCAAAAAGAACAACGAGACTTTAGAGTACTGAGTAAGCGTGCAGATGCTCAATCACAATATGCATAAGAGACAATGGATGACAGGATCCTTGCTATTATCAGCAACACCACAGTGGCTGCAGAAGCTCACTATCACCAAAACTGTTACTATTTGAATACTAGAAGTGAAGAGGACAAAAATACTGGTAAAAAAAGGATTAATCTCAGAGAATTTGATTATGCAGAAAAAGAAAGTGCTGCAAATCAAGAACAGCTTGCATTCATCAGAAATAATCTCTTATAACTAGGAGGTTATAACAGTGACTGATCTCAGAGTAAGATTAGCTCTACCTATTAGGTTGCTTGGAAGCTAGTAAATTAGAGATTCAACCAAGACGCATATCCAGTGTAAGCAGGAGGTTGAGTTTGGAGGAACACTAGATATTCATCATGACAAAAGGAAAGCTCATCATATATCCAGACAACCTGTTGATGGATAAACTTGCCACAGATAATCTAGAACTAAAGATGAAGTCAGAAGCAGTGAAATCAAAAGTAGCAGATGTCTCAGCAGCTTGAGTAGAGCATCCTTGAAGACGAGAGATGATACCAAAAGAACAAGGTATGAATGAACTGTGGCTGCTCCACCCTCAGAATCAAGGCTCAATAAATGTATCTGCTTCCATCACTTGCTTTCCTCCTACAGTATTTAGGAGCAAAAAGAAGCTTAGCTACCCCAGAGCAAAGCAGCTAATAAATTCCTTTGGCCAAGATTCAGTTTATGCAGTTAATGCGACAGAAGTCATTCAAAGCATATTTTGCCACTATATACTGTAAAGTCATTGGCAGACAAAAATGCAACTTACTTGAATATTAAATAGATCAGGACTTGTATGTTTTAGTGAACACCCAAAGAGAATGACAAAGCCCTTTAGTTTCAGAAGCTAGGATCAAGTTCAGAACAAAATGGGCTTTGATGTCAACACATACATGTCATCATTTATACACTACTCTAGCTTGGGATGATATCAATAGACTTGAGCAGCAAAGAAACACTGCAAATGAGCAGCAAAGAAACACTGCATCACATAAGTGAAACTCCTGGTAAGCCTCTCTTCAAAGGATTATAGCCCCCAAAAAGCTGCAATTCAATGCTGCAAAGCAGAGAATGTTATCACAGAAGGGCCTTTGCCAGACTACAATATTGGGAGAAAAGACCAGACCTGCTGCCTAAAAGATGCAAGAAGAGAATACCACAGCTTCAATGTATGAAGAAAAAGGAAAAGGTCTGGTCAGATCCTTGTTTGCTTACATACCAAAATAATCCCAAGCTGGACTGGGTTCAATTTTCTGGTCCACAATGATGTATCAGTGAGCCAAGGCAGTATAGGATACCTGCTCACTTTCAACTCCCCTGCAACAAAAATGTCTGCTGTCAGTTCATTTAAAAATATGTTAATTGTTGCGCAAAGCAGAGAGTTGAGCATTAGAAGAGTATTGGCATAGTTATTAAGCCTTATTCCCTCAGCACAAGGTGGATCACTAAACAAACAAGGCAACTTTATGTAGAGTAA